>NW_028258324.1:73951672-74270770 GCF_053883595.1 Heterocephalus glaber
GGGTAATGGAGAGGAGCTGGATGACACTGCAAAGGACACGTCCAGGGCTAGACAGAGGCCATCAAGTAGTAATACGGACTGGGCTCCAAGAGACGCCCCTCGGCAGAAGAGCAGGGGTGCTGCCTTCAGTGTGGTGGGTGGGGACCGGAGCTCTGGCTCTAACAACAAACAAGAAAACACAGAAAGCCACGCCCACCTGAGACCTGACCATCTGAAGCGCAGTGGCCACTGCTTGGCCTCCTGAGCACCCTACTGGGGAATGGCAGGACCCGCGGATGCAAGTTGAGCTGAGGGAGGAAAGAAGCCCCAAGTAGGCCAAGGCCTGCCATCGGCTCCCATGACATCTGTATTCCCACAGAGGTGCCCCAAAGTACCCAAGCAGCTCCCACACTGACTCAGCCCTCTTCTCGAGGCTCCCGTGTGCTGGGAAACGTTCCCTGGAGAGGACAGTACAAGGTCCTGGCCAACCTGAGACCCGAGTCTGCCCCCCTCAAGGTCCCCAAAGGAAGCTACACTGTGACCACATCCTCTCCGCCCTGGCTCCCCTAGCACCAGCCAAGCCTTCTCCCTCCTGTCTCTGCCGCTCCCGCGCTGCTGCCTCCTCCCCTGCCCTTTCATCATGGACACTCCTGGAGGGCCAGCCCAGAGCTTCCCTCTGTTGGCATCTCACGGAATCACGGCTTCAGCCTGCTCTGCTAGCTCCCCTTCCCTCCCAGACTCCTGTCACATGGCCACAGAGTGGACATTTCACTCAGCTGTCCCACACTTCCTAAAATGCATGTTCTTACCACCGCTTTCCTCCTGGTTTCCCACTTTCAGTCAATGGTTCTACCACTGACCAAATCCTTTCATTCACTGAGCCCCATGGACTCCTTCATCCCACTGTTTCTCACATGGACCCCTCACACCCTTCCCCATTCAGGTTGTCACTGTCTGTTCCACACCGCCCACCTTCTACTGTGGCTCCCTGTCAGTCAGCCCACGGTGCTTACCTGTGCCAGGTTGTTGTCCTGAGATGCTATTTCGAACACACCACCCTCTTACACCCCAAATCTTTCAGACCTCAGCTCAAAGGCCCTGTACAAGCAGAGCTCTAGTTTCCAAAAATAGCTGTCCTGCATTCTACCTCCATGGGGCCCAAGGAACCCCTAGGTCAGTCTTTACTTATATCCCCCACTTACTGGCTGTCTATCACCCTTCTTGTGCCTCCATTTCACACCTTCAAAATTCTCCCCTACTCTTTAGTGTGAAATCTACTGCTTTTCCTCCACGAAGCATCCTACACCTGCTCCATCCCACAGTACTCTTGGCTTTCACCAGTGATCATCCTTCCTGCACCCACACTGCTCGTCTGAATGGGATCAAATGCCTAGGGACAGGAGTCCCTCACCTATACTTTATGGCTTTGTTACATGTAGGACAGATTTGCCATCTAGATAGCAGTTCTTTGAAAACAGTGACAGTGTACTGTGTCTTGTCCCCAACGGTGTGTTCCCTGTGACATGTGCTTGACAAAAACTTACGAATGCATGCATGACTAGAAAAGAACCAAAAAGAACAAACAAGGTCACTAAAGAATGAGGAATTTTGGGGCCGGGGATTTAGCTCAGTGGTTTCACTGCCTGCTGCGCAAGTGCAAAGACCAGAGTTCGATCCCAGGTACAAAAAAAAAAAAAAAAAAAAAGAATGAGGAATTTCAATGGGTGTTGAGATGGATAGATGAAGGAGACTCTGGAAGACAGATGGCAAGTGTGATCTGAGCCAGAGCTGGGGTGATGAGTACCGAAGTGCCCGCTGGGGAGGTGCTGTGCCCCTTCATCATGAAGAGGCTCCAGGCGGACTCCAGAGACCGAGCCCCCACTGAGGGGTGAGGTAGGAGATTCCTCTGTTGCATCCAGGGCTGTTGTCTCCTCCAAATGGACTTCCTGTTCCTGTGCTGGGGCCAAAACCTAGACATAAGGAGATATGATTGGCTTCAAAAGAGCATCCTTGAAGGTATGGAACTGCAAACCTCTAAGAAGCCCCTGCCTGGGAAGAAATATACAGAAAAAACCATCACGTCCTTCTGCCAGCACCAGTAATGCCTACTAGCAGGCTTTTGGGGGTCCGTAGTTCCCAAGTCTCCAAGAGGCAGCCTGTGACCCTGGTCACCATCCTTCTGTTGACCCTCTTGGTAGGAGTTTGAGGATCAGATTCTGTAACAGTTTCCACTCTGTTTCAATTCTCTGGACACAAATTTACACACGGAAAACCATCTAGAAAAGGGAGTCAGTGGAACAATTCAGTACGTTCTCTAGGGCCTGAGCCTACCTACCGGAACAATCAGAAGCACAGAGGAAATAAAACATGATAGGTGTGTACCTGTATGTACACGAATAATGCTGCTACAGCTGGCAGCTGAAGCAAACCCCAGAGCTGGGGCTGAGCGGCCTTATGGGGACTTTTCCATTTTCTCTCAATAACACGTCTTCTCCCCAGAGCTTTCCCTCACCACAGTGACAAAGCCAGGGTAGTCATTTTCTTTTAAATTGCTCAACTACATTTTCATAGTATGTTTTAATCTTAAGTTATCTTATCGCTATCCTTATTGTCTGTTTTGTCCCACTAGGATGCTAAGTTTTGTGAAGATAATAACTTTGTTTTCATCACTAACTCCTAGAACAATGTTGGGCCCAACACTGGTGTTCAATTAATATTTGTTGACTGAATTCCGGCTGACACTTTGCTAAGGGCCTTCCATGGTATCTGCAAGCCAATTTTCAATACATGCTACTTTCCCCCAATAATATTTAAAATGTCAAATGAGATAATACTCTTCTTTTGAAATCTTGAAAATATCTCAGGGCATAGTCATTTTACTTCTAACCTCGGCTTGTTGTCACCAAACCAGCTCTTTGTATTCTCCTGGTTACTATTTTTAGCAGCATTTGGAACACGAATTCCAAACATTATCTAAATAAAGCACATTGATAAGCTTGGTCGTGCTGGCATGAACACAATGCAGCATGAGATGAACATACCTTTTACAGTAAACAGTGCCAGATTTGGCCTGTTCGGTTACACCTGCTGAGATGTGAGAGTTTCTCTCTTTTAATATATATCTCACCAGCCTAGTGGTAGCTCCAGGAAGCTCCCTGTGTTCTGGGCTTCCCAAATTCTCCACAGGACAGTTCTTCTAAATGAGAGTCAGTCGCTATGGGTGTGGGTAGAAGAGAGAACTGAACAGCACTGTAGTAACACAATCTTGTAGTTCTCTGACAATTAAATCCTGGTATAATTCCAATTCATCATCCAGGCCTCAGACACATGGGTTGCCTTTTCTCTAAGGCATGAAAACTTCATTCTACTTCTCATTCTAAAATAGCATTCTATAGCAAGACACTAGAGGAAAGCTGGAGCTGAGAACCTAGGCAAATGGAAAATCCTTGGTAGGGATCAGCAGTAATGACACTGGCTGAATCTGTGGACAAAAAGAGAGGCTTACTAGGTGTGCTAGTGTGGACAAGCCTCTCTGCTTACTTCACTCGTCACAAGGAGATACTGTCCATTTTGTAAGCTTCCTGCAAGCAAAGTAAGACGTACAATTCAAAAGCATTGTGCAAACTGCATGCTTGTGTAGCCCAGCAGGGACGGGTGCAGAGATGCCCGTGTTCTTCCCATAGCAGCAAGTGGCTGCTCCTGAGGAGCAGGTGCCTGCTGTGCCAGGGTCCTCCCTAACTGCCTGGCACACTGCCATGTTTACTCACTTAGCTGTTCCAGAAAAGATCTTCCGAAGCCCTGACAGAAAAGACAGTCTTGGGTCGGGGATGTAGCTCAGTGGTTCTGCAGCCTGCCTCGCAAGCACAAGGTCCCAAGTACAATTCCCAGTACCAAAAAAAAGAAAAGAAAGTCTTGCTCTCATGTTAGAAAATGCAACCCTGACATAGTGGCAGAGTAAAAAGTGGAACCCAAAGACCCTACTCGGAGGCTGCAGCTGCAAATGTTCAGCTGTCTTACCCATCCAACTGTGGACTCTTTTGGCCTGGGACTCAGTCATGTTTCGGGGGGAGCTCCTTGGACAAAACAATGAGACTTTTTTTTGGTGGTACCGGGGCTTGAACTCGGGTCCTTGCGCTTGCGCAGCAGGCGGCGAAACCACTGAGCTAACTCCCTGGCCCAGCAATGAGACTTTTAATGGAGGAATGGTCACATTTAGTGAAGCAAGGTAAGGTAAGTAATGAGGAAGCATCCCTTCCCTTCTCACTAAATGCACTCTAAGCACTCGTTAGTCCCCGGTTAGTGCTGTGGTTGTGCCCAGCTGCTCCTCAGACCCCTGTGATGGTCCATTTATTCATATGTGTTCACTTGTGACAAAAGCTTTAATAATGTCCAATGTGCGTTGGCTGGTACTCCTGGAAAAAGATCTTGCCCTGGAACTCCAATCAACTGGAAATGATTCCCTCGTCACAGACAAATAATAACTTAAAAAAAAAAGACCTCGAATTAACTGACATGCTGAGTATCTGAGAAGTTTTATATACTGGTTTTCCCTGGTAAAGTGCAAAGGGGTGGAGGAGATGAGGTCCCCTGCTCAGGTTGTAAGGGAGCTATTACACAAAAACTGGGGGAACAGGCATCCACGGCATGCTGGCTCTTCTTAGCATGTCTACTTGGCATTGAGCAAATGCTAATCCAAGTGTTCCTGTGAAATACTTTATAGATATGATTAAAGCCTATAATCACTTTACTCCACCTAAGGGAGATTATGCTAGATAATGGATAATGGGGCCTAACTCAGTCAGCTGCAAGGCCTTATGAGCCAGAAAGAAAAGCTTTGGGTGTGCATCGCAGCTTTGCCTTGGGCAGAGGTCCAGTGTGCCCCTTCCACCACCTCTGTGACTCTGCCTTGCCTAGCCAGTCCCCGAACCACAGCAGCCACTTTCTAGCAGTAAACCTCCTTCTATACAAACACACACACACACACACACACACACACACTTCCTGCTGTTTCTGCTTCTCTGGCTGAACCCTGACGGATACAGAGGGTCACAGAACTATTTAGCACCATCATTCTAGAAGTCAGGTTTTTCCAGTGCTTCAGACTGCTAGCTTTTCCCAATTTTTTCTCTGATTTGGGTGACCTTGGCTATAAATTTGAAAGAATCCCAGGAAATAGGGAAAATAGAAATTAGAATTAAAGAAAAAAAAACTCTAGTTAGATTTGGAGACCTGGAAAAAAAGGAACAAATTATTTTGAGGTCCAGAAATAGTACCTAAGAAACCTAAGAGGCAGGAGGAAAGACCTGAGAAGTCTGCACAAGTAGTTGCAGGAAGGTCTGGAGATGTAGCTCAGGGCGCCTGCCTAGCAAGCACAAGGTCCTGAGTTCGATCCCTGGTACAAAAAAAAAAAAAAAAAAGCAGTTGTGGGAGGTTGCAATATTGCTTGTGCCCAAAGCAGGCTGTGAGGAGTTAAGCCCACAATTGCCTTGTTTGAGAAGCGAGTCTGGCCAAAGCCTACGTGCCGAGATCAGAGTAACCTGAACCCAAATTCCATTCCCAAAACTAAAACCTTCAGACTAGAAGGACAATGTTCTAATTACGACCACATATTTTGTCTATTTTGTTCCTAATTGGAGAATGCTCTTCTTGTCCTTTCTGAGGCTTGCTTATAACCTTGCACATAGCCCACCTTTACACCAATTGACCGCCAATAAAAATCAGTGACTTGGTTCCACCGCCTACCTCCCAAGCGCAAGGACTTGAGTTCGATCCCTGGTACCCCCCCCCGCCCCGCCCACCAAAAAAAAATCAGTGGCTTGGACTGGCCAGAGCCTTTGTCAGTTGCACCATTGGTTGTCCTGGTGCTTTGGTTTCTATCTTAGTTCTGTCTTTTAGTTTTTTTCTCAGGCCTGCATTGTACACCGAGCAGGAGACTGGAGACTACTGCAGAGGTTTCCAGTAATGTTCCAGTAATGTTTCAATGTTTCAACAGTAATAATAAGAACTTCTGATCATACTGATGCCCCTACCCCTATATTCTAACCACTGTGCAGATCTTTTGTGAGTGCTGTGTGGATCTCACAAAGCAATATTTCACAAAGCAATTCAGACCTTAGCTTGGACTTGCATTTCTTTTATGGCTTAAAGCACACAACTATTACCCTTTATCCATGAAAAAAGTGTGGGAGTCCTAAAGGCAAACCAGCCTTGAGCCTGGAAACCAGAAAATGCCTATTCCTGGGCCAACCCAAGTACCAGAGAACAGTTTCAGATGCCATTCTAGACACAAGTACTCACCTCTCCTGGTCCACTGAGGTGTCTCTGGAAATCTTCCACTACGGCCACAGCCTCCTCACCACTCTCGGGGTGATGGAGCTGCACCCAGGATCGGACCTCCCCTGGAAGGATGCTCAGGAACTGCTCCAGCACCAGCAGCTCCAAGATCTGCTCCTTGGTATGGACCTCAGGCATCAGCCACCAGTGGCAAAGCTCTCTGAGCCTGCTCAGTGCCTCCTGAGGCCCAGACATCTCATGGTAACACAACTGTCTGAAGTGTAGTCGGAAGATTTCACAGACAGAAGGGTGGTTCTTCTGGAGACTGCAGCCCCGTCCCCAAGTCTGGCTTCCGGGCTCCTGCTTCACACACAGGTGCGCCTCCTGCTTCTGGAACACAGCATTCCTGGGGATGAGCCCTACAGTTCCCCTGCTTTCTGTAGTCATTGTGATCCCAGAGAGCTTGTTTTAGCTGCAGTTGGTCCTACTAAGTCTGGTCTGTAATTCAGATCAGAAGCTGCTTTTCAGGGTTGGAGTAGGAGGTGATGGGAATGTCACCTATAGAAACATCAAGAGAGAAATCATAGTCTCCAAGGTATTCAAGCCTAGGCTGATGACAGATCCTCCAGAGTTAAAAAGCAATGCTCCAGCTGGGTGTGGTGGCACATGCCTGCAATCCCAGCACTGAGGAGGCTGAGAGAGGGAGATCACAAATTCAAGCCCACTGGTCTCACAAGTACCCAGGATTAGAAAGACAGCAGTAGGTCTTCAATGTGGGACATGCAAGATATCCCAAAAAGGGAAAAGAAAATACCAAATTGTTACTTAACCACTATTCAATGTATGTTTTATAATCAGCATTGAAATTTGTCTGGTAGTGCATCTATAATGTATGCATAAATCTGTGTTGGGAATGCATTCTCAAAACTTCTACAGATAAAGATGCACAATAGAGAAAGTTTGGGACTAACATTCTAGAGACACAGATAGATGCTACATGCATTCTTTTCCTGTTCAGACTTTTCATTCTCACCACTTCTGACAAACTCTTACTCATCTGTCAAGACCTAGAAGGAATATCATTTTATCTTGAAGGCTTTCCCAATGGTCCCAAAAGGAAGACAGTTGGTAGCTCCTCTCCTTGTATCTCACTTTAACATTGTATTTTAACTGGTTTATGCACATCTGACCACTCATGTGTTCCACACTGCTGGATGGCGACCAAAACAAAGAAACCAGGTAAGAGTCAGAAAATCTCAAATCCTTTCTACTCAACTCATCTCCCCTTCCTATCTCTCTGGAGTTAAGAGTGATTATTGCCCCAGTGACCCCACTGGACATCTTTCATTCAAACTTCATACTGTAGTTTATCCAGCTTTCTCTCCCACTTTCTGGAAGCACTCAAGGGTAGGGCTGGCTTCCAGTTTTGTACGTGTGTGTTATTCGTGGTAAACGAATGAATGTGGTTCGTTTAGCAGATATGAAAATGTAGAAAAAGTTTAATTAGTTTATACATTGTAAAATGCTAAAAACCATGGCCTTACTGGTAATAAGGTATGTGTGCGCTGCTTCCAAATCATCGTGCATCCCGGATCCTTGGGTAACCTATTTTTCTGCGGGCCTCAATTTCTTAAAAAGACGAAGAGGAACTTATCTGTGGATTCTACTCTGAGATCCCACTCGTGTAGGAAGTGCAGGCTATTTTCCTAATTCTCTTGCTGTTCCGATGCTCAGCAGCGGATCTCAACTGGGGCTTTGCGCTGACGGGCCATACTTCACGTCCACAGTTCACGTCTGAACTTCTGAGCCCGGGTCTGACCGTGTGAAACCAGGCTCCTGGGCGCCGCTCACCTGGCCACGTCCGCCCGGCTCATCGCTGGACCCGCAGGTGCCCGGCGCCCAGCCCAGCACGGTTGTCAGCGCCACGGGACCAAGCGGCGGATTCGGGCTTCCAGGGACCAAGCGCGCTACCGGCCGGCCTCGGGACCCAGGCTCGGGCTCCGCCGCGCCTCCCTCTCAGGCCCCTACCAGGCCACAGCACCCCTGGACGCCGAAGAGGTACACGTCCAGGAGCCGTACAAGTGAAAACAATGGCCGGGCCGGAAGCGGATGATGCCCCACTTCCGGTCCCTCTTTCGGCCCCTCCAGCATCCCGGAAGTCTCGGTGGCGAAAGTGGGCGCGTGAGCCTGGTGGGTTGGCCGTCCGCGAGGCCAGGCTGGGACTCAGGGCCGTGAGCGCCAGCGTGTCCGTCTTACGCATGCAGACGCCAGCCCAGGAGTTGTGATGTTTGACCCACAAATGTGGTTAACCTTTCCTAAGACAGCATTATTGCCCGAGGAGAGGCCCCCAAGGAAAGCCAGGGAGCGGATAAAAAGTCAAATTAGGGGACAGCTTGTTACCCAAGAGCACTTGTCCTCTCCGCCCTGCGAGGCCCGATACGGGAGAGGCTGGTACCGCAGGTAGTAAAGAATTTGTCAATGGTCCAGAAATATAGAAAAGTTAAGAGTTTACTGATACTCTGAAAAAGAGAAGCGGGTGAATTCCAAGAGAGGAACGTACTGACAGGAGAAACAGGGAATTTTATATTTGACTTTAACATGAGGACAGGGTTTGGAGACGTCACCCCAGGAATGCTTTCACCAGGTGACGGTGTTTCTGTTGTCCATCCAAGTTCTGAGGAGCCAGGAGTTGCGGGCTGAGTAATGTTTTGTTTGATCCAGGTCCTTGGTGTTGCTGGAAACACTCCTGAGTAAAATTAATTAACAAATATATAGAGACTAGGGTTAGTGATGAAGGAATCAGAATAAAGTATATATACTTGTACATGCGATGGACTTTTGACATTACATTGGGATATGGGAGGAAATGGTGTTCTTTAAGACATGACAATCTGTCAGTGATGCGAAACTTTTACAGCTTTCAGTGATACAAACGGGCTGTGGTACATGTGCCATGGGTTCACCACCACTAGGTTAGATTATCTAGTGATATATACATAGCTTACAAGGTCAAGAGTTAATGTTTACTAGAGATTTATCACTCACCTGAAATAGAGCCTTAAAGAAACAGTGGTAAAATAACCACGATTCTCCACATTGTTTCTGGGAAGCAAGCATTACCCAGGTGGACCTCACCTTGGAGAATGGTTTGCAGACAGAAACAGGCTATGAACAAGTGCCTGTTGCTGACATGATTGAGCAGGCCTGGGATTCGCAACTCTGGATGTGTGGTGAGGAGCAGAAATGAAGAAGGGCCACTCCCTAGTGGAATTCGTGTGTATATTGTCATAGCCTAGTAGGTAGCCTTCACAAAGGTCAAGAAAACAGTTACCTGCACTGTCCAGGGATCAGCACTATCCAGATGTGTCCTGGGCCTACCCTGGGCCTACATGTGTCCCTCATATATGTGCACAGGCCAGGACAGAGATAAAGGCATTGCAAATCCTACTCCAGAGTCTTCAAGGGCTTCAAAGAGATCCCAAAAAGCAGGTTTTGTCCACTGAGCCTAAGAGTGACCTCCTACCATCAAAGTCATTCTTTGCACTTGGAAATCTTACATGGAGTGTGTGTGACCATTTCAGCCTAGCCTCTGCCTAACATTACCACAACATGTAGCTTTTTGGTCTATCAAAGCCTTAGAAGCCCAGGGCTCCTGAGCAGGAAATCTCTTAAGGCCAGGCCTCATGCAATCAAGTCTTTATTTCCAGGTTTCCCTGAATGTGTTGTCCGGAAGTCATGGCTGCTTGGCATGGTTGCCAGAGAGATCGAGTCTGTTGTTACTTCTCAGAGCTATTTCATGCTCAAGTGGTTGGCTTCCACTGTCTGTGTGGACTGGGCCCATATGAGCTGTAGGTCTACACTTGGGAGGGACTTCGGTGCCCAGCACTGTGGGCCTCATCTACTCCAACTGGATTGGGCCCCAGTGAGCAGGATATGCAGTACTCCATGCTGCCTCCCATATAGCACCTTGCAACACCTACCTTTGGGTCAAGATGACCCTAGCAGGCAAGCTGTAATTCTATACCCTATTCTGACCTGCCTTGCAAACCATCACAGAAGTTTGGTATGAGAACTACCATACAGCGAACCCAGCTTTATGTTTCTAAAGCAAAATTCACCATCTTTGAAGTTCTATCCATGATGCCATCTGGTTTTAAAAAACCCAGTCCTTGTGTATGAGAACCAGCCACCAAAAGTGGAAGGGGTTGAAAGGTGGAAGAAAGAGGCAGGCAGACTCAGCATTGTACAAAGTGTGATTTATTGAGGCACTGACAGAAACATGTCTTTGGTGGCAGCAAGACAGGTGGATTGCTGCACCACAAGGCAGGAGGAAGGGTCTGTATACAAACTAGACAAAAGTGGGTTGCAGCTAATGTATCTTAATTTTCTCAGAAACTACAAACATGTCCAATGTCAGTTAAGAAACAATCTGGACATCAGTGGCTGGAACAAAATGTTGATGACTGTCTTAGTGACTTTGGTTACTAAAGTCCCTGATAGGGGACTGGGGATGTGTACCAGGGTCACTTGGTGGGGAAAATATCAGTTATGACCAAGATGTTGGTAGTCAGATCAAGCCTGATACCTTGATGATGGTATCATCAATTTATTTTATCTTCTGTCAAGCAGTCCTCCTGCCTTAGCCTTCAAAGTAGGTGGAACTACCACCACACCCAGCTACACAATCACTTTGAATGGCACTGTTTTTCTCCCATGGTCCCAGACTAGAATCCTCAGTGTTATATCATGAGCTGTGTGACAAAGCACAAGTTACTAAGTCTCTCTGTGCTGTAGCTTCCTCATCTGTAAATGGGGATTAAAATAGTACTAAAATTTAGAGTTATGGTAAGGATTAAATGAGATAAAATATATAAAGCACTTCGACTGTGCTTGGTACACAGTAAATACCATAGGTATTTTTGTGGTATCATATTTAACTATCTTCATTTCCTTCTATTTCATCCCCCCTTATTCAGATTATTATCCTAGCATCATTAGTTTGGGAAGGCCTCCTGAATTTGCCCCAAATGTTAATAATAACAATAGAAGATATCGATACCACTTACTATGTTGGTCTCTCTGCATTACCATTATCCCTTCTTCTGTGTTAAGTCCTGCCTGGGACCCTTTGAATATAAGACCACAAAGACAGCAGCGCAGTCATGTCTATGAATTCCCTGTCCCCAAACTGCCCAGAGCTGATATCATATGTGAGCAGTCCCTTTTCAACACCCATAAAGTGCATACCCTAAAAAGAAGATGGTGTCTTACACAACCCAGAGAAGGGGTTGCTGTGATCCTGGCAAAGTTCCAGTCACTGTGCTTGAATGGGAGTGGATGGGGCCCAGGGAGACAGAGAGATCTTTTCATCTCGGAAACTCCTTGTCCTTCCAGATTTGACAGAGAAGCCCCTCCTCCAGGAGGTCTTCCATACACCTATCTGTCAACTGGATGGAGGTCTCTTCTTTTGTGCTTTGTTGCCCTGCCATGTCCTTGTCATCCTGCTTGTTTGTCATGCTGTATTTTATTCATTTATTTTTTTAGTACCAGGGATCGAACTTGGGACCTTGTGCTTGCGAGGCAGGTGGAGGCACCACTGAGCTAAATCCCCGGCCCTGTCATGCTGTATTAAAAACACTGTCTGCTTACTGACCACTACACCCCATTGTAAACCACATATGGGTGGACTCCATGTCTCCCTGGCTCACAATTGAGTCCCCAGGCACTAACTTCGGGCTTTGCTGGGCTTTTGTTTTCCTTTGTATCAGTCTCCTTAGCTGGATGAAACTGTATGGTCAGGCCATCTCTGTTTCCCTGGTGCCCAGGGTGGAATCCAACCAGGCTTCTGAGAAATGTGTGCTTGGCTCAGGCTTCCAGGCTGGTAAGGACACTGGTCAGCCAGCTCTCTTGAAAGGCCTGGAAGGGGAGAAGAATGTCCCTTACATTTGGATATCTGCCTCGCACTCCCGGTCCATCTGTGACACAGCATCATTGGTTTCCAGGTCAGGATACGGGGGCTTGGCAGTGTACTGGTTGAAAACTGTAGGGAAGACCTGAGTTAAGGCTTTAGATTGTCCGTCCACCTCTTCTTTCTATTACAAGATGCTCTCTGTAACCCGTATAGATTCCTATTTTTTAATTCCTGTCAGACTTTTTCCTGCTAACATTGCGGGGTGGGAAGGAGGATAGTTCTCTTCCTTGAGGGGTCTCAGGGACTCCCGCGGAGAACGCATTCAAAGGACAGGAGACCACCGAGATGCGCAGGCCTCCGAGCTTCCTAGAAGAAACCGGAAGTCGTTCCCAGCGTGCAAAGAGCACGGAGGGAATCGCGTCCCGCGTCCTTTGGTTCCGGAATCCTCCGCTGACTCAGGTTGGGGTACAGTTGACAGCTCCCGTGTCCCATGACTAGGAGACGGCCCGAGGGAACGGCGAGGCTGTGTTGGGAGTCACCGAGGTCCCTGGGTGGGGGCTTTTTCTGTGGCCGCGGCGTCCCCTCTCTGGGGTCTGACCCAGCCACATCACCTGCCCGGTCTGGCAGCCTGTGACCTGCGAAATGGAAGGGACATTTTCAGGCCGTGCTGCCCACAGCTGTCAGACGGCGGGCTTGTTAGAATCCTGGAGTGCAGAGGGATCTGCGGAGGCCTCTGTATCTGTATCTGTCCCCCATGATCTGTCATCCTCAAGCCAGGGTCGAACTTGATGCACAATTGACCTTTTTACATACAGCAGTGTGTACTGCATTTCACGTATAGTAATTTCTAAGTTATCTTTATATGTGCGTGTCTGTGTGCTTGTATATAACCTATCTGTATAATGAGATTTATTATAAGGAATCGGGCGCACTTCATTATAGTAACTGACAAGGGTCCCAATCTTCTGTTGGTAAAATACCCAAGAAAGCCTGTGGCGTCGTTCAAAGGCCTAAGAACCAGCTAACTGGTGGCGTAGATTTGAATCTGAGTCAGAAAGCCTGAGAACCAAGAATGCCAAAGGCAGATCAGTGTTCCAACTCAAGCAGTAAGGCAAATAGCAAATTCAAACTTCCTCTGTGTTTTCATTCTATCCAGGTCCTCAATGGCTTGACTCATGTCCCTCCACCTTGGGGAGAGCCATCTGCTGTATTCAGTTCAGTTCAAACGCTAATCTCCCCTGGAAACTCCTCATAGTCATACCCAGAAATAATGGTTACCCTGACATCTGGGCATCTTGTAGACCAGTCAAGTTGACACATACAATTAACTACCATAATATCTGTTATATCCTGGGTGGGGATTTAGCTCAGTGGTGCCACCACCTGCCTGCAAGGTTCTGAGTTTGATCCCCAGTACCAAAAAAACCCAAAACCAAACCAAAACAACAACAAAAACCAAATATCTATTATATCCTAAAGATTGAACACCAAACCATATTTGAGAATCCAGCCACCTTTTATTAAGCCAGTCTTTAGCCAACTAATCAAGCAAATAATTAGTCAAAGTAAAAATATCTGAAAAGTTTACTCAAAGTAATTAAATCAACCCAATCTAAAAGTATATTCTCTGGGCAGGTGATTTAGTTCAGTGGTTCTGCCGCCTGCCTCACAAGCACAAGGAACCGAGTTCAATCCCCAGTACCAAAAAAAAAAAGTCCTAAAAGTATATTCTCTCATCAAAAACCTTGAGCCCATCACTATGCATATTCTTTGGACCTAGTTTACAGAGTTCTCATAAACTCCAAACAGACCAATACCTTCTTAAGAAAATTGTATTATCTTCCATCTTTATTTTCACCACTCTCTGGCCGAACTCTGCTGAAAGCAATAAAAGTAAGGAGCACACACCAAAATTCCGAGTCATTCTTGTCACTTCCTGTAACACTACAGCTTTGTGCAGGATGTGATTCATCCCACACTGGGCTTATGTGGCTCAGGGAATGCTTTCCCACCATATAGCTGGGAACAGTAGCAACATTGGGAGGCAGCAGGGTTTCTCAGCCCCAGCCCTTTTGGATGGGAAAGTTCTTTGTTCTGGAAGCTGTCATGCACCTGTAAGACGTTTAATATCATCCTTGGTCTCCATGAATAAATCCCAGTAGTTCCCCTTCCAATTTTGACAACGTCAAATACCTACAGATTATGGTAGATTGCCCCCCAGGGAGCATAATCATTCTTAATTAAGAACCACTGCACTACAGTTTTTAAATATGGTTTAGTAGGAGTTAGCTGCGTTGTCATATCTGCTTCTGCATCTAATGGGTTGGGGTATGACAAATATGTAGGCTTCATACATGCCACTGTTCATTTGTGGGAGAAAGATGAAAAGGGGAAAAAAAAATTAGCTCTTGGGGAAAACAGTTTGTGAATTTCTAGGAAGAGACTGTGGATTCTGTGACCTGCTGAGAGGTTGCAGGATTAGGCCACACTTTGAGAATTCTTGCTCCCCAGCCGACCAGACCCACACTCCTCTTCTAGGAGATTTACATGGCCATGTGATGCCCAGCTCTCAGGCGGTGTCTCCCTGTCCGCCGACCCAGGGGAGCCTGCAACAAGCTGGCAAAGGACGACCTCGCAGCTGGCTCCCAGTCATAGCAGTGGCACCCAAATTTCGAGGGTGGTCCTTGTCACTGACATTCACCAGCAGAAACTGGGTGCTCCCACCTCCCGTGTTCTCCTGGGGGTCCTCCCAGCTCCACAGCCCTCACGAAGCTCCTCCTTCACGTATCCTCTGCTTCCTCATTTCTCTGTGGACCCTGCGTGTCTCCCCTATTCCAGCTCCAATCTTCTCACTTGGTTTTTCCCAGTGGAGTGTTTAGGAAAGCCATTATTCCTTATCCCGTTGATTGGCTTTCGTTAATAAGCATCTTGATTTTCTAGACAGATGTCACTGATGTGCAGGTTTGAGAATCTAGTTTGGATGTCAAACTAAATATTGTTTTCTCTTCTTTGGATTTCTGCTGTAACAATGTTAAATTCTCCTTGCACTGCCTCTGACTGAAGAGGTGAAGGATAGCTCCATAGTAGAATAGAGAAAAAATCAAGGTAATGAACATTTAAAGCGATCACTGCCAAGAGTGGGTTGCAGACTTCAGACCTTGATTTATTCATCCAGTGAATGGCCCTGGTGTCTTTCCCTACAAACAGGGCAGCGATGAGAATGGAAGCCAGATCCCCGTCCATCCATCCATCCATCCACCCATCCTCTCAGTTGGCATGAGGGCTCCTAGTATGTGTTGGTAACAGGGTGGCAACAAAAGACAAACAAAACAAAAAGCTCGCTGGTACTGTTCTCATATGGCTTACCTTCTAGTGGAAGTGACAAACAATAAACAAATTCAGTTATTTAAAATGCTGTGAAGAAAAGAAACATTCTAAGATGAAAGATGGCTTGCTGACCGCACTGGAATGTCTTCTGCCACACCCCATAGCTCTATGGCTCTTGGCATGTTGCTGGCTCCAGTGGTCCTGAACTGAATTAGAAGAGGGGAAAGGTGGATTAGCTCACTCAAGCAAGTCTAATGTGTGGGTGTCTTAGGCTGAGATTTTTTTTAATCTTTCACCCTTGTGAAAGCTGCTCCTGTCTCACCTCCCCCCAACCAATATTCTCTAGGTTTCCAGAATGGGATTCCAACTTAAAGGTACATGTGATTTTAAAATTCCAAAAAGAGGAAAGAGTTCACTGCTCTAGGTCCAGGAATGGTGTGAAAAAGGGTACTCTGTTGAGTTTGGGGAACTAATGTATTCTACCATCATGATGGGGTTAATTTAGTGCCAACCTGTACGACGCCAGGGTTCTGGTCACACATTGCTTCGGGGTGTGTTTGTGAGTGCATGTTCAGAAGAGGGTGGTGCTTGACAGGGTGTTTGAGTAGGGCAGATGGCCCTCCCCAGCGCCTGTGAGCATGGTCCAAACTGTTGAGGGCCTGAGGAGAACACAAAAACAGAGGAAGGTTGAATTTGTTCTCTATCTTAGTCCAATTATGTTGCTCTAAGTAAATACTTCAGATTAGGTCAGTTCTAAAGAAAAGAGGGTTCTTAGGCTTATCCAGGATCAGGTGCCTGTATCTGCTCATCTTCTGGTGAGGGCCTCATGGTACCTTGTATCATGACAGAGAAGTGGGAGGCAGGTGTGTATGGAAGGAGAAGGGGAGGAGAAGCAGAGGAAGAAGGGGAGGGGAGGAGGAAAGGAGGAGAAGAAAGTGGAGGGGAAGAAGGACGAAGAAAATGAAGGAGGGGAAGAGGGAGAGGGAGGGAGGGAGAGAGGGAGAGGGGGAGAGAGAGAGAGAGAGAGAGAGAGAGAGAGAGAGAGAGAGAGAGAGAGAGAGAGAGAGAGAGAGAGGAGGAGAGGCTTGCGTTTCAACAGCCCACTCTTTCGGTAACTAATACAAGCTCTGAAGTCCTGACTTGGTCCTGGTGGACCTAAACCAGCTTGGAGAGGACTAGGCCAGTCTCCTGGAAAGGACAGCAATCTATCCATGAGGGTGGCAGACCCTACCTTTTGAAGGTCTCCCCACACTCCCCACCACTACTTTGGGACCAAACCGTCATCACACAAACTTTAGGTAGACAAGCCATAAACAATAGCGCTGCTTGCATTGGGATATTCGTCTTCTCCTGCCATCTGCACTTCTGGCCCCTAGGATTTCAGACTTGGACTGTGGGCTACGCCACGGCTTCCCGGATCTCAGCGCTTCAGGTTCTCCCAGTAGATTTTCCAGGTCTCCCATTTTCAGGTGACAAATGGTGGAACTTGCTCACCTCGGTAATCACATGAGCCAATTTCTTATAAGTTGACCAATTACAGTGAATGTTGTCCATACATCGGTGCTGACTTTGACATTGCTATCAGCATATATATCATCCACTGGTTGTGTTTCTCTGGAAAATCATGACCAATACAACCATCCTTGTAGGATTTTTAAAAAAGATGTGGCCAAGGGACACTGAATGCTGGTGCCCTCCTTTCTGGTTCTGTGGAGGCAGAATGACAGAGAAGTCTCAGTGCTCAAGCAGTGATGAAAGAGGAGTTTGGTGCCATGGCCTCTTTCTGGGACAGTGTCCCTAGCCTAGGTTATCAGTGAAGTCCCCTCACAGTGGTGACAGCAGCTAAGGAGTAAGGTCGAGCTGTTGGGTGGTGATGACTGAGCCACAGCAGCTTGGTGCAGAGCCAGAGGTGTTTAGGGCACACAACAGCACCCCCCGACCCTGCAGGCCTGTCCATCCCACAATGACCGGGCACGTGCTGGGCTTGGAAGGGGCCAGAGATCCAGGGATAGTGCTCCCCAGAGCATGGGAGACCATGATGCATTCAACCCTGTCGCTCTGCCCATTTGCTGTGTGGCCTCAAGCATGGGCTGCATCAGTCTGAGCCTCCGTCTGCTCTGATGATTTCTGATCCTTCGGAGGCCACGAGGAAGAAAAGGGCTAACACCCCGAAGGACCGCACCACAACGCAGGGGCATGGCAAGGTCCGGGGAGTATCGACTCCTTTCCCTTTTCCTTGTGTCTGCCAGGAGATGCTGGCCATGCCAACTTTGCTCACCCAGAAGGATGGGTGTGAAAACCAGGAACAAAGGAGATGAGGTTTAGGTTTGCAGAAATGGTTAAGACCAACTGGCTCCAGAGCCACAGGGGCCCTGCGGAGCTGCTGCTGCTGCTGGAGTCAGGCCAGTGGACAGAGCGTGGGGAATTCATTTATGTGGGCTTCTCTTTTACAGGGATCAGCATAGCAGCCCCAGAGGCACCATGGACAGGAGAGCAGCTGCCGCCTGCGCTCCTGAAGGGAGCAGTGTCCCCTGGCTGAGATGGTGATGTCCAGCAGCTGCTGTGAGCCCCCGACCTTGCCGGGCTTGGGAAGAACGGGAAGCGGAGCCCGGGTTGACAGTGCCCTCATGTCCCTGGCTGCCTCTGTGGTGGACACTGGTTCATCCAGAGGATTGGATTTGACAGTTCTTGGGGTGCTTTTGTATCATTTCCTTTGCTGCCTATGTAGTACTCACTCATTGAAATATTTACAATGTGAAGAAAAAATAAAATTAAGCCCCGAGTATAACCCGTTAACCTTTTGGTCTATTTCTTTTTTTTTGGTTTGTTTTGTTTTGGTACCGGGGATCGAACTCAGGTCCTTGCGCTTGTGCAGCAGGTGGCAAAACCACTGGGTTTATTTCTTTCTTTTTTTTTAGGTACCGGGGATCAAACTTGGGTCCTTGAGCGGGTTTATCTCTTTTTTAAAAATAAGTTTTATTTTATCCCATCCCCCCCCAAGTCCCTTCCCCTCCCTATGTACAAAAGTTTTGTTTCCATTTTTTCCTTCTATTTTCACTTTGTTTTCCTTGTCCCTTCCTTGGTCTATTTCTTAGCTATTTTGAAAAATGCATAGACAGAAATTCACACTGCCCCGTGTGGCGCTTGTGTCTCCCGACACTCCCGTGTGAAGGCTTTGGCGCCAGCTGGTGGCGTGGTTGGGAAGTGGGCACAGTGGGAGAAGGCCAGGTCCCCAGGGAGGCACCTTCAAAGGGGACCGAGGCTCCTGCCCCTTCCTCTTCCCCTCTCTGCCATGAGGTGAACAGTTTTCCCTTGCCATATGCAGCCCCCAGGCAGCAGGGCCAAGTGGCCGGGACCGAGACCTCTGAAACCATGAGTCCGTAGAAATCGTTCCTCCCTTTAAGTTGTTTATATCAGGTGTTTCACCACAGTGATTGAAAGCTGACACAGGCAGGTCTCTCTCTCTGCCACCTCAGACCCCTCACCCAGCTCCACTCTGATCACTCTGGGGACAGAAGGGCCAGCAGTCAGTCTGAGATGGAGAACGAGTTGTCAGCCAGGCAGAGAACAGCTTTGAAGTCCAGGCAGTCACGTGTCTGGAATGTCCTCCCCAGGGCCTTCTTATGAGGCCCCTTGCTGCCACCCCCACCTCGGTGTGCATGTCACCCCGGGATGGGTTCATCCAGCCTTCAGAACTGCACCGAGAGCTCCAGCTGTGCCGTGCGTGCCCTGTGAGAGCAGTCTCTGCCGCGTCTGTAAAGGCAGCGCAGTCAATTACTTAAACACTTAGCAACGTGTGCGTAGCCACGCTCATAATCTTCCATTGCTGGACACAATACCAGACACCCACAACTATTGTTTTCTTTGGTTGCTTGTGCCAATTAAATTATTTATTGAATTAAGCTTAGATCTTAAAAGGATTCCTATAACACATTCATTTAAATCAATTTAATATCCCAGAAATGACAAGCAGGTTAAATACCACTTTCATAACTATCATTTTTAAAAATCAATAAGGTCAGTCAGTTAAAATTCCAACGAGGCAATGTACCATTTACTGCCATCCTGGCTGAAAGGTCGCGCTCGCTCTGACTCATACCTGGTGATACTTGGTACAGTGTTTTCCTCATCTTCTTGTTCTCCAGACTCTCACTTTGTAGAAAATGATGCAGAAAGCACACTGCTGTTCTTTACATGAAAACATTAAACAGTCAGCCGACACAGGCAGTTCGTTTCTGGATGACCAGTCGTTAATGATGTCTTTATCACACACTATCGGTTACCTGCTATACATTTCTCGCCCCACGTCGCCTCACACTCTTCCCTCTGTCCATAATCTGTGCTGAGGTTCTGTGGTAGTTTGCCAGTTGTAAAACCCTGACTAGCAAGGAATTTCTGTGATTTACAGCAAGCTGCTCTCTGGCACGAACATCATACAAGTTGTTCAGATTTCTCACCTCACAGAAGGAAGGGTTTAACTGGCTCGGGTTTTCAGGGACATCGTGCTGGAAGGCGTCAAAGGAGGGGCAAAGCTGCTCAGCTGGTGGTGGCCGGGAAGGAGTGTAAGAGACAGCGCCGGCCGGCCGGAGACGGAGGGGCCGGGGCCCAGCGCCGGCTCCGCACCCCCGAGACGCACCCAGAGTGCGCTTTCCCTGTGCCCAGGCGTGTCTCAGTCCAGTGAAGCTGCCGAATCAGGGTGGGCAGTCACAGGAAGCGAGGAAAGGACGGTAGACGTGAGTATTTCACCTCAGTGCTGCTTCTAACGGTGTTAAACCTCGAAGCGTTTTAATACTATTTTTATTTTATTCAACCTCGGTTTTTAAGGCGTTGCTATCTCTCGGGAGTGAAGACACTTCGATGTACTGCAGATCATTCAAATCTTGTTTTCATATTTGCTTGGAAGGTTTCTAAAGAAGTGGGCCGGTCTCCCACCTGGATCGTCTATTTCTTTTTGTAGAGCCGTTAGTATTTCCCTTAGATGTTGTCAGGCTGTGCCGATAGGTGCAGGGGTGAGTGTAAATTTCTGACACACTCAATACACTGTTAACTGAGCACAGAGCACCCGGAACACCGGGCGCTGTCCAAGGTCCTGGGATCACAGCCACATACGGTCCAGAGGCGCCTCCTAGTGGACAGAAAGAGAAAACAAACAGTGCCCAAGAAAAATCTCCGGAAATAAATAAGTAAGGCTCTGGGAAGAATTGTCAGTTCTGTTTTCATCATAACTCAACATTTAACAGGCCGATATTAGTAGTCAAGACTGTCACCAGGCAGGGTCCGGTGATGGCAGTCTTGACTAACCCTACCCATGAGGCAGGTTACAGGTTCGCTGACTTCCATCGCAGAAAAATCATTATCAAGATACCTCCATAAGAGGCATAAAGAGATTTATTAGGCCGAATTTTAAAAGTGCACATTCAGAGAAACAGTATGAGAGGGAAGTAGAGAGAGAGGGAGGGAGGGAGGGAGAGAGACCTTATTTTCTGGAACTGGGAAAGTTTATGGTTCTCTCGAGGAAGTGGAAATCTATGGAATTTGTGAGTCTATAGGAAGCACCTTTTCTTTCTTTTTTTTTTTTTTTAAATCGGGGATTGAATTCGGGACCTTGTGCTTGCAAAGCAGGTGTGGCGCAGCCTTTTCTTTACCAACTAAGCTAGTTTGTGAAATTTGTGTCTGTAAGAAATTTTAGTGGATGGGGCTGGCAGGAAAGAATCATGGTTACCTGAGGATACCGATGTGGGTAGCCTTGGGTAACTTCGACTGTGTCTTGGAAGTTGCAGTCTTGTTAAAAATATAATTTTTAAATTATAGTTTTTCTTGTCTCCTTTTTCCCTATCTTTATTTCTTCTATCCTACCTCAAGACGTTTAGAAGTTTCTAAAAGTACCTCATAGACTGGATGACAATTGCAATAACCCTTATGCTCCTGGGTCCACAGGCGTCATCTTTAAAACTCATCCTCCTGTCTCAGGAGGAGCCATGGAAACTGAACACAGAATGGAAATAGGCTTCGAATGTGGGATAGGAGCATCCCAGGCAGAGGGCATAGCAACGCTCAAGGCACTGGCGTGTGGCTCTCTTGGTGAGATCAGGGAGATCCTGGACAGAAAGTGACAAGAACCAAGAGATAAGTGTGTTCAAAGTGACCAGGTTTCACAGTGATGTGTCTTTTGCTGTAACAACTTTTAAAAATTAAGACATTCACTGTGTTTGCTGACCACTGCTTGTGATCTCTCTCCTTTCAGTGTCTAAGAAAGGCCACATCCATGAATAGTCCTGGGCTCAGGGTGGCCCAGGGGAAGCCATGGAGGTTTCCAGTTCTGACACTGCTGCCTTTGCCCTGAGCCCTGTGATTCAGGTGGCAGTGAAGGTTATAGCTCAGCTCCCACCCCTTTCTTCTGTGTTCAGGAAAGTGGCTGACTGCCAAGAACCGTGGTTCCCCAGTGAGTCAGAGGAGATTCGGTGCCCCACTTACCTACCCCAAGGCCAGGTGCAGACCCTCAGTCTCCGATGCTTTACTTCTCAAATGATTAGCTGACTTGCTTGCTCTCATGGATCCAGGGTGACAAAATGCTCAACAAATTGTAGTCAGGCCTCTCTCTTTTCCCCTGGGCCTGATTTCTCTTTTTTATTTTTTATTTTAATTTTTTTGGTACCAGGATCGAACTCGGGACCTTCCGCTCTCGAGACAGGTGGCAGCACCACTGAGCTAAATCCCTGGCCCCGAGATGTACAAAATTTGAAGCCACCACATTTCTTATTGTTTTTAATAGCATTTGTTTATAAAACATATTAAAAGACTGGTTAGTAATTTAGTCTTGGGGTTTCTTTTAAAATGGAGAATAGGGGAACTAGTTAGGAATTCACAAAAAATATTTCTGCATGATATGTTGATTCTAAATTCAAAAGACAATTCCACATCAATCCTGTAAACTACATATGAATACCTTATTTAAGGTATTGGTTAACATTTTTTAAAAATCCTCATTTCTTTAATAAGTATGTTAGACCCAGCGAGAGAGAACCAACCAGAGACCGATATTAAATCCACACAGGAGTTTAATACCGGCCGGGACCTGAGCTGAGCATCAGACTCCAGCCTCGACTGGGGGTTGACAAACATGTTTTATACACCTTTGAGGCCAACAGTTTCTAGGCCACCCTATGGGATAGAACTAGTAAAGCAAGTGAAAGGTACAGAAGCAGACAGTCCTGCCATTAGAACATTTGTAAAACAATAGTTGATTAGTTGTTGTTTCTAAAGAGACTAAGGGGAGGATGTTTCTTCCTCCTCCTGAGTTCATCTAAAGGGCAGGCGGGTGGGTCAAGCAGCAATATGGAGTCTGTTTTGCTAACTAGGGTCCTTCAAGTACTATACATGGTTCTTCAAAGCCAATTGTAGACATGGTATACTCAGTCCAGCTTGTTGGGGTCTGGAGGCTCATTTTTATGTGACTATCCAATTTAGAGTTAAATGGCATAAAAAAAATTAATGTCATGGGCAGCATAAATCAATTCCTCAGATGATACAGCTTCCAAGCTCCCATCATTCTGGTTCCCTTTCTGTTTGCTTTCACTTACATACTCCTTTCTCTTAAAGAAGCAAAAAAATACATAAGTTCAACAAAATGCTGAAAGTCACAGTTCGTACATCAGTGAATGAGAGTAGCTTTGTCCTTTGAAATTATAGTCCCTTTCATCATGATAGGGAAAAGTTTTAGATAAGTTAATAGATTGAATATTAAGGTAGTTGTAGAAGGAAAATAAGTAATGTGTTTTTTCAAGATTTGCTTTTCCCATAACTCTCCTTGTTTAAGGTGAAGGTAATCTGACTCTTTAACCAGTAACTTCATTAACCTAACAAAGTTGCAATGCCAGGGTGAATTTACAATGTATATGTGCCTATCTTGTGCCTGTGCCTTGTAAATAGGAACTGGAATTGTATTTACACATCAAAGACCACTAGGGTTGAGATAATGGCTAAAATGGATATAAAAATGGAAACGCCAAACAAAGGGGTGTGTGGATACTAACCAGACCTGTTTCTGGCATTCCCACCCACTCGGGAGAAAAAATTTTATTATTTTACCAGAAATGTGTGTCTCCGTGTATTTCTTTCTGAGATTTCTGGAACAATCACAGATATTTCCTTCATTCTGGGTCAAGGCGAGGTAAAACAGGAAGAATAAGATTCCCAAATGCAGAGTCTTGAGTTATGAAGTATCCAGATGAATGTGCGTGAGCATGCTGCAAAGCTGCCTTCTGCTCAGCATGATCCCGGAAGTCCTTATTAAGAGAGGGCCTGGACAGCGCAATGCTAGCTCCAGGATGATTTGCTGAAGATTGGTTCTGCATAAGTAATTTTCTTTTTTCTTTGTCCAGTTCTGCCAAGATTGCAACTCTATTTTTGTTTTGAAAACCTTGTCCTGAAGGGTTTGCTGCCATCTTCCTATTTTGTTTCAATTGTGCTCAGTTGCAAATGATCAGCCCTTTACCATTACCTAGGACAGGAGGGAGCCCTGGGGATCACACTGTCAGATCTTGGTGGTCCCCATCTTCCCGGGCCTGATTTCTGCCTGCCCCTCAGCCAGAGTGAGTGTGGAGAATGGAACAGGCCTCTCCTCATCTTTTGGCGTCTGACAACCATGGGAGGCCCTGCTGGTTACTTCCCTGAGTTTGTCCAGCTTCCCTTCCAAAGACTCTGGTGTTTCTGCCTCCTCCTTATTTACAAAAGCAGAGGTTCCGGACAGGGATTTAGCTCAGTGATTTCAGTGCCTGCCAAGCAAGCACCAGGTCCCAAGTTCAATCCCTGGAACCAAAAAAACAAAAACAAAAACAAAAATAAAAACAAAAGCAGAGGTTCTTCTGTTGGATTTGGGGACCATGTGGTCATGTAACCCCGTCCCTATAAAGAAAATGACAGGCTTTTTCTCCTGTAAGAGGCTAGAGCCATTCTCCTTTCCTAATTAAAATTTTAAAATGAAAGAGCACATTTTTCTTTTGAAATCCACCAAGGGAAAACCTGAATAGACACCTGCTGGCTTTACTAGAGATAGACCCCATGCATAGGCCCCCTGGACACTATTAAGTTGCCTTTTATTCAGGATTAGGAGAAAGACTTGTTGGCCTCAAACTGGTTGAAGCCACTTACCTGGACTTGCACGTGTGCATTGAGCTACATTTTGGTGTCAGAGGGCCCCAAACTCCACCCTCAGGCCATGCTAACAGCCCTGTTCCCAGAACACACATTCTGCGGAGAGCCGTGAGGTCTGTTCACACATGCTCCATCCATGGACTGCTTCGCCTTTCCTTACCTCCAATCCCCTCTCTTCATACTTCAAACCAGCCCGTTTTCTTCATCTCGTAAATACCCACAAATCCTCTTCTTGGGGGCGGATTTGACTCCAGTGGCTTGAGCTCCTCGCTTGGGGCTGCTTACTGAGCCAAAATCCTTCTCTTTTGCGAAACTCCACTTCAGGGATTGGCTTAGTGGAGGCAGACAGACAAGTCTAGTTTGCTAATGATCAAAGCGCCCTCCCTGTTACAACAGCCCCTGCCCCCCACTGCAGTAATGCTTTGGGATAAAACTCTCTCTACTAAGTCCAGATCTATTTGTTATTTGACAAAGAAGTGCTATCTATAAAGAAATATTTGGACAGAGACTTCCTTTGCAATAATCTTTCGGAATTAATGTCTATCTTCACGGTTTGTTTTGCTGTGGCCATTTCTCACCGCATCAGCTCTTTCAGTTGACAAATGCACCAGGCTCATGACCACCGTATGAAGCTCTCTCACCTGAAATATCTCTTTTCATCTCTTTTCAGGTGGCCTCACACCTGGCCCTAACCCTGACCCGCTCATTGTGCCTTTGGTCTCTGGCATCCTTGTCCGTACCTCTGGTGCCCACTGCCACAGCTTAGTACCAGTCTGTGGGCCGAGGATCATCATGGCTTAAGTTCTAACCCTCAGGAGCTCCTCTTATCTCTAGATTGTGGGAAAATTTCTGTGCTGAAAACCTTTTGATCTGGAACCCATATTTGGAGGAAAGCAAAAGACCAGGACTCACTTCAGTCCTGAAGTGGATGCTGGGCAGGTACTTTAGAGGAAATACTTCACCTTTAAGTGACGGGTCCTTCAAAGTTGTTTTTTTGTTTCATATGAGGCCTCCAGAGAAACAAAATTGCCAAGTGACCGGACTCACTGTTTTAAGATGACCTAAAGTAAACGTTCTGCATTATGATACTAAATTCTCCACCCAGGAGGCGTTCCCATCCATCCTTCTTGTACAAAGCAGTGTGACCTCAGTCTGAGCATGCTCAGGATTGGGCTGCCCACATGGCGATGATAAGTTTTTCCTTATGAATATGCATGAGTTTCCCCAATAAAAGCCCTTTGCTGTCCTTGTCTGGGAAGACACTGCTTTGAGAATTATCTCTAGTACTTTCACTACTTGCTGCAAGTAATAAACTTATCTTCATTCTTTTATTTCCTGGCTGTGCACTCTCCAAGTGGTGAAGCCATGGCCTTGCTTTTTAGGTCTCCCTGGATCCAGGGCTGGAATTCCCAGCTTCAGGACTGCTGTCTGCCCTACCTGCTGGGTGAGATGGGAATATTGAAGCAAGCAGCCTAATTTCTCAAACTAGCTGGGGAGTATGCTTTCTCCTGGGCATTCTCATCTAAGATGAATGTTGACAAAAGCCAAAATTAACCAAAAGACTGATCAGCCTGGAGGGGAGGCTTCAGAAGGGCAGTGTGCTGCTCTTCAGAGGTTTCTCGTGGGTCATGAAGACAGCTGTCAGTGGCTCTAGAAGGTGACCATCGATTGACAAATTGCTCTGCTGCTGTCCTAGGGCTCTGTAGACCTTGCTGTGCAGCCCCTGGTGTCCCCTACCTGCTCCAGGGACAGGGACCTGGTCACCCAACTCCTAAAAACCTCTACTGATCTCTCTTCACTCACTCATACTCTTTTAGCAGGTTGCGGCCTGAACACCCGGGGACCAATGGCTAAAATCCAGGGAGTACAAGTGGCAGGAGGAAGAGCAGCACTCTTGTCTTGTATCTCACTATTAGCATCGTGGTGTCGCCATGACAGTGGCACAGCCATTGCCCTTTTAGTTGCTAATAATATGATTAAATTAAAAATATACAAAATGTTCATTTCAAGCTGTATATGGTGGTGCACATCTATAATCCCAGCATCCTGGGAGGCTGAGGCAGGAGGGTCAACAATCGAACCCAGCCTGAGTAACTCAGGGATTTAGTGAGACCCTGTCTCAAAATAAAAAAGGGATGGGGATGTAGCTTAGTGTATAGGCCCTGGGCTCCCTTTCTGGTGCTGAAAAAAAATAGCTAGATGGTGATGATCTAGGTTTTGCTTTAATGCCCCAAAATTTCTATGGGGGTTCAGGCTACCTGAGAATGGGTAAGTTAGATAAATACAAATGGGTACACATTTATAAATAAATTCCTCACAGCTTAAAAATCTTTTCAGTGGCCTGGAATCATGTACTAAATTAAGTTGCATTCACTGGGTGTGCAGGCTGTTTATATGTAAGTTGAAGTACTGAAGCATTGTTGCTGAGCAGCAAGGTAGGGTCTGCCATGAGCTGAGCACCCTAACCCTCTGCCATGCCCCTCCAGCATCTGCTCCTGCTGTTCGTGGCCCTCGTTAGAACTTACAAAGGCACTTCCGTAGGGCTTCAGTGTCTAGACCGTTTTACTTATATGCTTTGGCTGTTGTTTACTAATCTGGCCCGTGCGCATCTCCTCACAGCCACGTAAGTACTGCTTTCATTTCTCTCTCACATGTGCATCCCGGGTTAGCAGGAAGCAGCCAGACTGAATGGCCAACTGTTGTCCCAGAGCCCAAACAAGTGAGAAGTTGTAACAGGGACCTTCGAAACTGCCTGTAATCCCCCTCCCTTCCCCCATAACTACTTGTGCCGGATGGATCCCCCTAGGCTTTAGTTAGCCAGCTGCAGGAGGTCAAAGTCCCTGGAGCTGGTTTGCCACAAGAAAGGAGCCACCCCTGTGGATGCAGAAGACCCCACCTGGTACACAGCTTTCCTGCAATTCCTTCTTTCTCCTCCCACAGAAACCCTGTGTGCACCCTGGGCCCGCTAAAGATAGAGCTCACCCTCACTCTTCTTCACTTCTGGCTCCTTTCGCTAGCTCCGATCTCCTGAAGTTCAGCTACCCCAGCACACCCACATGGACATTTGAATGTAGCAACACTGACACACAAGGCAGAAGGAAATTCCCCCCACTTTAAGCCTTACAAGAAGACTGCCCAATGTCCTGTCGTGTTAACCAATCTGCTTTTTTCCATTCTGTTACTTTTTCCTGCCTTAAAAAATGCATTGCTTTTTCATTTCAGTAGGAGCTATTATTATTATTATTATTATTTTATGGAATGAGACCCTCCTTCCTATCAGGTATACTCTTGAAATTGGCCTTGGCTCTCCCTTGCATTTTGCCCCTCCCTAGAGAAGCCACCTAGATGAAAATCACTAACCCTTTCTTAAGACTCACGGAACACAGATGGCCTTTGTACTGACCTTTAGTAACGACCTTCAAGGGGCCGGGGCCACTGTGATGCCCTGGAGATGACAGGAGCCTTCACTGACACAGCTCTGCAGCCTTCTCCCTCCCATAAACACTCTGTACCTGTAGTGAGAATTGTCCTCTGAGCCCTCTGAACATAACTCCATGTTGCGGTGCTGCCAGCTGTTCACTGTGCCCAGGCACGTGGCAGATGGTGGCACAACAGGGTTGTCCACGGCTGCAGCTGGACAGCGCTTCCTGACAAGGACTACAGGCAGACAGATCTGGGAAGAGCTGTCTCCTCCACTGTCCTCAGGGACACCCTTGAAAAATCCTGATGGCCTCCTACCTCCTCTTAGCTCCTCAGGATTGGGGCTCAGGATTTGGGTCTGGCAACACCTCGATTTATCAATTGCAAACATAATCAATTAGATCTATAAACTAAATTTCTTGTGATTTTGTTTTTTGACAGTCACTGGACTGTGAGAATGATTCAAGAATGTTGGAGTCAGGGGGGCCTTAGGGAGCTGGACGGCCACTATTTACCAGCCTGTGTATGAGAACTTTATGAGCTAGAATATGGTCTATTTTGGAGAAACTCCCATGAAAACTTCAAAAAATACTAAGAATCACAATGGCTGTCACTGTGTGCACAAAGTGAATCTCTCATTGCTTGTACCTGCTCCCACTACTTATAATGAATGCCACACACAGTGTTGCCAGCTTTTTGTTAGGAACCAGACTGTCCTGAATTTGCAGCCTGAGTTTTGACACTTACTCAACTCTATTTCTTTCTTTCTGTCCACCCCACCCTCACCCTGGCTTTCAGTACTGAGAACTGAACCCAGCACTGGACACTGAGCTGCACCACCAGCTCTATTTTTATTGAGACAAGGTCTGGCTAGGTTGCCCAGGCTGGGCTTGAGCTTGTGTCCCTCCTGCCTCCATTTCTTAGAACACTGGGTTTACAGATGTGCAAATGGGCTGCTTCAAACCATTAAGGCTCAGAGTGCCCAGTTCCTCGCCAGTTCTTCAAGTGCACTCTGAGCCTTAATGGTTTGAAGCAGCCTGTTTCCCTGAGCAGTTTCTATTCCTGAACAGGGATTTTTGTTTTCTGTGGAGCCTTCTCCTTGATCCTTTCTAGCCCTCCTTATTGTCCTGCCCACACCCCTGCTGCCCAGCCCCTCCAGTGCCAGCTAAAACTCCTGCTATCCCTCTCTTCCTCTGCATGGAGGCAGGACAGGAGAGATTTTGCACACTTCTGTGGTGGAAGCACCAAAGGCCTTGGCCACAGAGGCTCTTCCACTCACTGACCCTATTTCCTCGGGCAATCCAAACCAGCGTGTGGCTGGCAGTGCTAAGAGCTGGAGGAGCTAAGAGGGTATCAGAAAATGTTGCTTTCAACATAGTGTTTGGAAGCGTTTGCAGTTTCTTTCTGTAATTTCTGGTTGTCTGTTTTTCCTGCAAAGGTGTTGTGCTCTCCACAGTAAGAAACTGGGTGTCTGTGTTGGGAAAGGCAGGCACGTGGAGGCCTGCAATGCTTGAACAGTTGCAAAAGCATTCTTCCTACTGCCTGGCACGCGTCTTTACGGGAGGAGCAGAACCCTTGCTGCCATGGTTAGGGTGCAATCCTCCCCAATGCCTTCCTGCAGGCTCCAGGGAGCCCAGCGGACAGGAGGGAAACCTGGCCCCAAAGACCTTCAGACAGAGAAGCAGTGGTGCAGGCAGGAAAGGAGTTTTACTATCACGGGGAGAACAGAGGTTTACCAATGAAACAGCTCCCTTCAAAAAGGCCCACAGCAGTCTCACAGTCACACGGGAAGGACAGAGGCAAGGGCTGGGGTTTCCTTGGTTAGTGCCCCAGGTCGTCTTGGTCCTGCCCTGATCTGGCTGATCATTACCCCCCGCCAATCTCGAGGCAGCCATAGGGAACTTTGTTGGTGCCAAGACTTGTTGGCTGTGGCTTGGGTGGGGTAGTTTCTGTCCTGTGTCATATGTTCACCCATCAGACCTGTCTTTCCTTAGACCCAAAGTGACTGAGGGAAGCACAGGGCTGTGTTCCATCCCCAGCACACACCACATGGACTCACACACCACTCACACACTTACACAATCATAAACACACCCACCACACACATACAGCACACACAAGGGAGAACTCAGAAGGAAGAATGTCGACTGCAAGACGGAGTCAGAGAATACAGTGAGCTGGTCAGGGCCTGGACCTTCCTGCACCCTCAAAGAGTCTCGTTTGGGAGCTTCTTCTCCTGCTTAGGGTGTAAGACCGAGGGCCTTACCAAACGCTCCGAGGAGCTGACTACAGCGAAGATCACCCGGGAAGGAACACACTGGACAAGTTGGAAAGTAAAACAGACCTTTATGAGTCTGGCCAGACGGCACTTCCAAAGCAAAGTAGCTTAGAAAGGCGCCCGGCTCAGAGCCTGAGGTTCTTCTATAGGAGATGCTAGAGGGAAGTTGGCAAGCAGAAATACAGAAGCGAAACGCAGAAGGAATTTTTACAGATTGTTCTTAAGATAACATATTCAGATATGGAGTTGGGCAAGCATGACGGAACACTACGCACACAACAGACCTTCCTGGCACAACAAGAAGCACATTCCTGGAACTCGATGTCTACCTGGTGATCCGTAACAGAAGCAGACAAGTTGGGGCCCTATTACATGGAGTAACTGTTGTTCAATCTCACATAGGGGACTGATGTTTCCTGTCTTGCTGGTTCCATGCTGTCCCCAGCTGGGCTCCTCCCAGGCCCCGCGTCAGCCCGGAGTTAGCCGGGAGAAGACGAGACCACAGGCCTCCGGAGTCTTAGAGCGGCAGCCCAGGGGTACCCGGTCGCAGAGGGAGCGGGGCGGGATCTCGGGGCGGGAGGAATAGAGACGCCAGTCCTCCCGGGTCCCAGAGTGGTCACGCAGGGCAATGGCGGCGCCTGTGCGCGACCCACAGCAGAAGTGGCGGCAGGACGGGAGAGAGAGGGCAGTGAGCGGTACCGTGAGGCGGTGAGCGGTGGGTAGGGAAGACGGGGCTCGCGTGGGGTTGGCACGGCGGGGGCAGAGGGCGGGGACCGGGGGGTAGGGGCTTCCCGAGGGCGCGGTGGGAAGCTCTTCCCGCAGGGCAAGGGCGGGCTGGGGGGATGCAAGTTCCGGGCCTGAGAGACTGCGCGCCGATTGGACGAATCAAGGCCGGGGTCCTGGTCTCCGGGAGCGGGGCGTGGGGGTGCCGGCCTGGGATCCCAGCACTGTGGGAGGCTGACGAAGGAGGATCACAGAGCGACTTAGCGAGGCCCTCTTGTTGCGGCAGAGCGTAGCAGCTCAGTGCTGTAGCCAAGTGTCACGGCTAAGTGTTATAGCTCAGGGTTGCAACCAAGTGCCACAGCTCTGAGGCACAGCTGAGCTTTGCAGCTCAGTGTGGCGGCTCTGGGTCACAGCTCGCATTGTTTGAAGACTGGAGAATCCAATGGTTAGTAGAAGAGGTGGAGAAAGACCTTTATTACGCCAGCGAGAAATGAGAGCCACCTTATATAGGGATCTACAGAGTAGGCGAGCATGTTCAATGAAGCAGGGGGCGGAGTTACAGAACATTCCTGAAGTAAAGGGGCGGGGTTACAGAACATTCCTGAGTGGAGGCAGAGCCTAACAGAACATTCCTGAAAGGTCACACAGTTCAAACAGTCACAAACCTTTTTTTTGGTACCGAGGATCGAACTCAGGTCCTTCCCTTTGCGAAGCAGGTGGCAAAACCACTGAGCTAAATCCCCGGCCCATCACAAACCATTTTGATACACTGGGCAGGACCCCAGTAGCACAAGGTTACGTTTCCAAAACAGCATTCTGTGGAAAAAAAAAAAAAATGGAGGCAAGACAAGGGCCTGTCGCATTGTATAGCACCTCTCTATCACTACCTTAAAATAGAAATAAAATAGGGCTGGGGATGTAGCTCAGTTTGAAGGCCCTGGATTCAGTTTTTAGTACCAAAAAACAAAGACAAAACAACAAAAAGAAAACATGCATAAATATACACACTCATACTTGTACGTGTTTTGGTTATGAAGCTGGGTCACAATGCCATTACTTTTTAAACACTTTTTCATAGTGGTGTGATGGGACAGTCTTGGTTTATACTACCCACAGTTTTAACCACTGAAAAGTATATAATTTAATGGCATTAAGTAGATTCATAATAACTTTTAAAAATTTGAAATGGCAGAATGTATTTCTTTTTCCATTTTTCTTTTCCCCCCTCTGTCCTGGGCTTTGAACCCAGGACACATACTGGGGAGAGGTTGCTCTACCAATGAGCTGCACCCGAGCTCCATTTGTTCAATATTTTGGGTTTAAATTGGTCCTGTCGGGTTGGAGATTTAGCTCAGTGGCACTTTGCCTGCCTCACAAACACAAGGTCCTGAGTTTCATCCCCAGTACCACCAAAAATAAAAAAAATAGAAAGAAATTTGTCCTGTCATGACAACATCACTTAAACATTTTTTTTTCCAAGGATGAGTACAACATTGTGTTTGTAGTTTATCATTCTACACATTTACATTAAGCTGTAAGTGCTCAACAAGTGCTGTTTGTGCAGGAAAGTGACAAACTTTTATTTGTTAGGCTGGTTGTCCTTTCAAAGAAGAGCCAGTCTACAAAAATGCAGATTTTAAACAAAGGTTTAGCTCTCACCTTCAGCCATGGAAGTGTATACTAAAGGTGTTGCGTACATATGTATGTCTGACTGCATGTACTGGGACCGAAGAAGTAGGCTGCTATTTTTTTTTTTTTTTGGTACCAGGGATTGAACTTGAGACCTTGCGCTTGCGAGGCAGGTGGAACCACTGAGCTAAATCCCCGGCCCCTAGGCTGCTCTTGTATGCTTTCTCAGTGCCAAAGAAAGGCAGACAGGTTTATTTTACCAAAGAGATAGCATCACGGGGACTTTTGGAAGCTTTCACCTGCATTGCAATCTAGCTCTTGATTTCCAATCATTCTAACAGGCTGTGCTGGCTCAAAGTCCACCTGTCTTGTTGGGTTTTTTTCCATTCACCTCCACTGACCCCGCCTCACTTTGTTTTTCTATCCCTCAAGAGAAAAGGAGGGATAGGTGTTCCAATTTTCTATTTTCTTTTCCTTGTATCATTTCATTTCTTAATGTTACATAATGTGACACAGGCTTGTACCACAGGGTAAGAATAAAAGTTGTTGCCTTGTTACTTTTGGCAGCAGGTGAAAACAGCATGGACAGTTCAGAGTCCACTGCAAAGGCCATTTCTAAGCAATCAGAGACATCTGAGAGGTCATCAGAGGGACTCTTTGTGGTGGCTCCCGGACCAGATGCTGACGATGTCTACAAAGATACTTTAGAGCAGCTGGAAGGCCAGCCTTTGGAAGAAGAAGGGAGTGGACTGGAAAGTGATTTCTTGGAAATACCAGACAAGGATAAAAATTCCACAAAAGACAGATGTAAAGAATATATGGAAGTGAAGGGACATCCACATCTGTCCTCCAGTCCTGCACAGCGCCTGGGAGCTCCAAAGGGACAGAAATTCTGTCAATGCGATGCGTGTGGGAAAGTGTTCAGTCGGAGTTCACACCTCCTTGGCCACCAGAGAATCCACACTGGAGAGAACCCCTGTGAGTGTAATGAGTGTGGCAAGACCTTCAGGCAGCCCTCTCAGCTCATTGTTCATCTCAGAACCCACACAGGGGAGAAACCCTACGAATGTAACGAGTGTGGGAAGACCTATCGGCACAGCTCCCACCTCATCCAGCACCAGCGGCTCCATAATGGGCAGAGACCTTATAAATGTAGCGAATGTGCAAAAGCTTTTAATCTGAGCTCTAAACTCTTAGACCACCAGAGAACTCATACTGGGGAGAAACCTTATGAATGCAAGGAGTGTGGGATAGCCTTTAGTTGGAGTAAAAGTCTTTTTTTTTTTTTGTACCAGGGATCAAATTTGGGTCCTTGCACTTACGAGGCAGGTGGTGGAACCACTGAGCTAAATCCCCAGCCCGCGAGTAAAAATCTTGGTCGACACCAGTTTCTTCATTCTGGGAAGAAACCTTACAAGTGTGCTGAGTGTGGGAAAGCCTTCTGTTCCAACAGAAACCTTACTGACCATCAGAGAATCCACACTAGGGAGAGGCCCTATGAGTGTAATGAGTGTGGCAGGGCATTCAGTCGGAGTAAGTGTCTTATTCGACACCAGAGCCTCCACACTGGGGAAAAACCATACAGATGTAGTGAATGTGGGAAAGCCTTCAATCAAAACTCAACTCATTGACCATGAGCGAATTCATACTGGAGAAAAACCTTTTGAATGTGGTGAATGTGGTAAGGCATTTGGTCTGAGTAAGTGCCTTGTTCGGCACCAGAGACTTCACACAGGTGAAAAGCCCTATAAATGCAACGAATGTGGGAAGTCCTTTAATCAAAACTCTCACCTCATTATTCACCAGCGGATTCACACTGGAGAGAAACTGTATGAATGTAGTGAGTGTGGGAAGGTCTTCAGTTACAGCTCTAGCCTTATGGTCCACCAGAGAACACACACTGGGGAGAAACCCTATAAGTGCAAGGAGTGTGGGAAAGCCTTCAGTGACAGCTCCCAGCTTATCGTGCACCAGAGAGTTCACACCGGAGAGAAACCGTATGAATGTAGTGAGTGTGGGAAAGCCTTCAGTCAGCGTTCCACTTTCAACCACCACCAGCGAACTCACACTGGAGAGAAGCCCTCAGGTCTGCCCTGTTCTTTAGGTGTTGTTCTTAGAGACCAAGGGACTTTGGGTAAAGCTACTTTGTCAAAAGTCTGTTCACCGTTATCTTCTCTTGGAAGATAAGCACTATTCCCTAGTGTTTTCTCTTGGGCCACTGAGGTGAGAGATTAATGCAATTCTTCCTCACTATTGTAGAATTAAGGACCAAACATTTCATTTACATGTGATTGGCCTCTTTCTTCCTTTAAGTATTTTAAAATCTCATTTGTTAGTATTCATCTCATCATGAATTGTATTTATAAGGAAGAATGAGTATATCTTTATTCTACTGTAGGTACTCAGTTTCATTACTTATGCAGTCATTCTATAGTCCCCGTCTACAGTTTTTGTATGAAGCCATCTGTAAGTCTTTTTCCTGCTTCTTAGCTGTCACTGTCCACATGTAGTTTTTAAACTTGTTCTCATCTTTAACCTCTGGTTTGTTTCTTATCCAGGAAAGCTGTTCTTCCTGTTTGCTAACCCACGCTCCCTTGCAGTGCCCAAGATCCACCTCACCTCTGGTGCTCTTCACATGCTTCGTGGTTCCTCTTGAGCTTCTGTTGACTGGACCTCAAGTTAAAAATTTTTAGTTGGCACTGCAATTACAACTGCTAAGTACTGTGTAAATTATCTTCAACTTAATATGTGTGAGTATACTTCATGATAACTTGAAAGCTCTTTAGAATGGGTATGGTATCTGTTTGTTTTTAAGAAGACAGTAGTTTTAGTACTCATTCTTAAATACATTTAAAAAAACTTTTTTTATTTTTTATTTTTGGTACCGGGCATCAAACTCAGGTCCTTGCGCTTGCAAGGCAGGCGGCGGAACCACCGAGCTAAATCCCTGGCCCTACATTTTTTTTTTCCTACATTTTTATTTTTTAAAAATAAGTTGTAAACTCAACTGCCAAATCTACCTTGATCTGTAAAGTTGCCTTCCTCTTATTCATTGGACAAGATGGTCTGAAAGATAGATGTGGCATCAGAGAGTATCACATACAGACAGCTCTCCTATATATTGTGTGCACCTCTGGATGTCTTACTACTGGTACTTTGGCATTATATAGCTAACGGATTTGTTTGTGAATACGTATGTATCTAGATGATAGGTTGGGTAATTGTGTCCCCCTGGGCCCTTTTTACTGTACATGTTGACTCAGGTTTTAAACTAGCTGACTGCATCCTGCTTCTTAAATAGATTTTACAGTCAGAAGTCCTGGATAATTGGAATTTACGGTGATAAGTTTTGTGACAAGCAATAGAGTGAAGCTAATATGTTTTCCTTATCAACTAAGCCTGTACATACAACTGGCATCTTCAAAATGAAACTGTACCCTTTTCTGGGCCATCTTTCTTTCCACAAAGTCATAAGAAATAGGATCTCTTAAACAATTTTCTGTGCTTCTAGTCATGTGTCAGTTGTGAGCCTGAACAACTTCCCTTCCACCCTTGTCATGGTGTCATGGGTCCTGAGGTCTTTTCTATGTGGTACATACTCTCTCTCTTTTCATCCTCCCTAACTTCCTTTTAACAGCATGGGATGAGCAAGGTGGCAGAGCTGGATGTGTAGGTTATGGGGACATGTCAGATTTGTAACCTGGAGGAGAGAGTTTGTGAACTGAGGTTTATATCTCTGTCAGTGGAGAACAAAGGAAGAGAATCAAAGTTTAAGAGTAAGAATGAGCCAGGTGTGGTGGTGTACATTTAATCCCAGCTACTTGGGATCCTGAGGAATCAGGATTATAAACTTGAAGCCAGTCTGGGCAACTCAGTGTGACCCTGTCTTGTGAGTGGGGTGGGGATTTAACTTACTGGTAGTATGCTTATCTAGCATGTGCAAGGTCCTGGGTTCAGTCCCCAGAGTTGCAAGGAAAAAAATAAGTGGGGAGTTGAGGTCTGATTCTGAGGGAGACGTCTCACAAAACTAGAAAGGCTTATTAGGGGCACAGTTTGTGGGTGGTCTAAAAATTTACTGAACTCAGGACACAACTAAATTTGGCCTTGGTGAATATGTTTTTTGTTTTGGTGAATATGTATTTTTAATCATATTTGCAGGTATATTTTTGTGTTTGGCTCTATATTACTTTTAAAAACATTCAGGCTGGATCAGGGGAGGGGGGTTCAGGGGACTAGAGCTATGTGTCCCATTTCCCAGAGAATGGCCTAAACCTTTATGAGCAAATGGCCACCCTTTCATGCTTAGTTGGACATTTCTGGTCATATCTTCAATATAGCCATCTACCTGCTTGATGCTGAAATTTTTTTTTACCTCTTGGTTTTTGTCTGCTCATTCCCAAGCACACTCTATGGTGGGTGGGAAGCAATGCTCGTCATTCCTCTATTAGCTCATTACCATGAGTCTGGTGCCTCACAGAAACGAATGGCCTGATACCTGGAGACAGCCTCAGGATCATAGGTGACGGAGAAATAGCTACAGTTTGAAAGCCATACTTTGTTTCTATTGGCCATTGCTAATATACACTTTATTATTTTTAAAATGTTATATTGGTATCCATTTAACCTTGTTAAATTTTTTCTTCTGCTACCCCGATTGAACTCAGGACTTTGTGGTTGTGAGGTAGGTGCAGCGCCACTGAGCTAAATCCCCAGCCCTGCTAAATTATTTTTAGTTTTAGTACTTTTTTTAGTTTTATATCTTAGCTTTTTTGTGTATGTATAAATAATAATTTGTTATCAATTTCCAGTCTTGTGTCTCTTAGGTTTGCACTGGCAAGTTGTTAAAAACGTAAGTTTTTGACTCTCGGACAAGATATTTTATAGCATTTTGCAGTTTCTTACAGTGTTTATTGTTGAATCCTGTTCAGAAGTTTCCTTTTCTTCCTGTTTCTACAAGAAGAAATGAGTGATTAAGAGCACAGATTTTGTGTTCAGCATCCTGCATGCAAGTTCTTGCCCTGCCAGTCTTTTAGGCATGTGACCCAGGGCAACTTTCTTAGCTTCTTTGTGTTTCGGTTCTTCCACCTATAAAATGCAGCTACCAAAAAAAAAAAATGCAGCTACCTCTCGGGTTGTGATTTATAGAAGATACTTAAAACAGTGCTTGAGACATGGTATATACTATGAAGATTATTTTACTTAAGAGTTTTTTATTTTAAATTAAGAAGGGTTGCTAAGTTCTGTTAAGCAAATTGTTATTGTATGGGCTATGTCTTTTTTGTAATTCATTTTACTGGTAAATTTCCAAATAATTGAATTTTTCTCATGCTTCTCAAATAAAATATATTTGTTCATAGTGGCATGTTTTGTGTTATTAAGTTCAGAATTGTGTCTAATTTAGTAATGTTTTGCTGGTTTTGCAAAATGAATTTGGGAGATTTGTTTTATCTTTTCATGCCGAGGAGAATTTGCATAAAGAGGGAATTATTACATAAAGGATTTTTAGGAATACTTGGGGCTAATTATTTTGGGTAGGGGATTGGGAGATACATATCTTTAGCAACTATTTTAGTCGGTTGAAATCGCTATAATAAAATGTCATAGACTGGGTGAATTGAACAACAGATTCCTCACAGTTCTGTGGGCTGAACATCCAACATTATTCTGCCATGCCAGACATGTTGGCACACACCTGTAGTCCCAGCACTCAGGAGGCTGAGGCAGGAGGATCACAAGTTTGAGGGGACCCTGGGCGATATAGTGAGTTCAAGACTATCTTGGACTATACAACATGGTCCTCTCAAAAAATAAAACAAAAACCAACATCAGTGTGCCAGCTTGGTTGAATGTTGGTGAGGGCTGTCTTTCTGGTCTTTGCCAGATGCCTACCATCTTGCTATATCCTCAGATGTCAGAATAAGACTTCTGATGCCTCTTTTACTTCTTTTAAGGGCAGTAGTCCTATCAAGGCCCCATCTTCAAGACCTAACCTCAGTTATCTGACTAAGGTCTTCCAAATACCAGTTTGAACAGAAACGTAACATTCCACTTTTGCCAGCCTTCCGCAATGAATGTTGTCTCATACAAAATACATTTATTCCATCCCACCAAGCCTAGAAGTCTTATTTCAGTATCAGCTATTGAATTAGTTGGGGCTAGAGGAATGTAGGGAGCGAGGAAGGGGACCTTACCAGGACCTCTTCCTTGGGTCCTGGCCTCCTGTGAGCCATGACAGCACAAGGCTAATTAAAGAATAAAGACAAGAAGCGAGACAGAAGCTGGGTCTTGGGACTGATCAGTGCTGCTCTAGGCAACAACGACAAAGGCCCCCAAGAGCATCCAGTATTTATTGAATACAATCGTGGGAAGGTATGCTTCGAAGGCATCTAGTGAAGCACTGCCCAACACCTGGCATGATGGCGCCAGGCAGGGCTGTCAGGGAGTCGGCACTGCTTATCCTGCTTGGATAGAGCAAACCGGTACTGGGACTGGGTGCAATTAGGAAGCCATCTATCGGGTCAGTGAGAAGCCATAATTCAGGGGAAAGGATTTTAATTGGGGTCACACTGACCTCAGCTGCACGTAACTCAGCAGAGCCCTGCCACTTCACAGACCACAGCCTAGGTTTCTATGGCAGCCACTGAGGGAGGGGCTACACTCACCCAGTCTGCCATCTGACATCCTCATTGAGTCACGTAGAGCTTTGGTCTGATATAAAACAATATAGCCAAATTATGGAAGGCAAGAAGCACATGCCACTCATGGCCCACTAGTACTGGGCAGGGATGTCTGCTACAGAGGAATATATTCAATATATATGTATGATTATGCAAGGGATTTATTAGGTAGTCTTACTAGATCAAGCTACAAGCCTATTGGCTGGTGTCACCCACATCCAGGGTGGGTCTTCCCCACTCAGTTTGCTGGCCTACATGTCAGTCATCCACAGCACACTTAGAATTTACTAATCTGATAGGTGGTTCTTACTGAAGTCAAGCTGATATATCACAACAGTCACAGCTATATTGTCTAAAGCTCAACAGCTCAAAAGTCCTGACTTTACAGATCTGCCAGGCAGGGTTTGCCTCATCATGGGTTTGGTTGAGCTCTGAATATCCAAGGGAAGTCATTGTATGCGTTGTGAGGAAGATAACTCAATCCATAGCAATCCTTGAATTTCTGTAGTCTGCAGCATGCCCAGGTATCTCCATAGGTACTTGTCACCCACTATATCAGTGACTCCTCGTTTTTGGCCTAAGAAACAAATTGAACAGTCCTGTGTAACATCATAAACACTAGGACACAGGAAGGCCAAGCTGTCAGCTTTCATGCAGTCCAGAGACTTGCTCAGCAAGTGCAGCCCCTGAGTCACCTGGGGCAGTAATCAGAGGCATAATCTGAGGACCGAAATTGTCGTTCTCTGTCCCCATCTATAAGGAAACTCAACAACTTCTGATAGGTCTAGTTAGCTTTTGAAAACAACTTATACCACATCTGGTCAGTTGGTTTTGTTTCATTTGCTTCCTATGCTTAGTTATCTGTAAGGAGGCCAGCTCCAAATAAGACCTCCAACAACAGGTGCAATAGAGGTCCACCCCCTGCATTGGTGTCAGCCTGCCAGAGGAGCCAAGGGATCCCACAGGGAGCCGCAGGTCACAGGCCCCTACCTCTGCTGATGGGAGCCTGACAGAAGAAACAGCGTGGCCCTCTCAGGTCTTGAACATGGAAATCACCTAAGATGATCACTGGATACACTTCTTTGAATGGTAACTCCTAACTTGCTATTGGGCCCTAGTAGAAACAGAATGCCTGAAGTATTACAGGTGCCCTTACGGGCTGAGCTGCCCATCCTCGCATGGGTACTATTAAAGAAATGTCAAATGGGTGCTACGGTTTAGACATATCCCAAGGCCAGCTGCCTATAACTATGTAACCAAAACTTAAAATCATTCTAATTTCCCTGAAACACTGTCACTGATTATAAATGAAACACAAAACAAATTTTGTCTTTTTCAGCATGATTCAGCAAAATAAACCTAATCTACTATAGACAAACAGTTCTACTTGCCCTCAAAGAATGTTAATGTGTAGTTGCCAATCATGAGAAAATAACAATATGACCTTCTTTATACTTTTTATAAACTATACCGTAACTGCTGTAAGCAGAGCTTACCACTTGGTTTGAGTCTCAGAATGTTTTTCTTGAGTTCATCTGATTTCATTTTTCCCTAATCCAAATAAATAAAAGCAGGTTCAGCAACACTGTGTCATCAAATAGAGACACTACAGCCGGGTGTGTTGGCGCATGCCTGTAATCCCAACACTTGGGAGGCTGAGGCAGGAGGATCGCTGCAAGGTTGAGGCCAGCATGGCCTACATAGTGAGACTGTTGCAAAAACAAAACAAACAAAAACCCCACAGTGGAGATGCTACAGGTAAGATAGGTACCTTCTGGGGCCCTAGGGGGTCACCTATCATGAAGTGGCTGCCTTGATAGAGGAGGCTGCAGATCTCATAGAGGATTGTTATGCTTTAGATCTAGAATGACCTCCTGAATTCTCATGTGCCTAGAGGCAGGCTTTTGGAAAGTGATTGGATCATGGATCCATTAAAGCTGACTTGCTGTTAGGAGGTGGGGCCTGGTTGGAAGCGGGTCGCTGGGGGCGTGGCCTGCAGGCTCTGTCTCCCTCCCTGGCTCCTCCCTTCTCACGCTGCTTTCTGGCTGCCATGATGCGAGCAGCTTTCTTACCCAGACCCTTGCACCGTGCTGTTTCTGCCTTGGAACCTGCTGACCGTGAACTGTAAGGTGAGCAAAAATAAACCTCTCCTCCTTAATAATGCGTCAGATAATGCGTCCCAGCAACAAGAAAGAGACTAAGGCAGGGAAAGCTCCCTTAGGTCCCTGCCACCCACAGTCAGAAAATGTTCCAGCTGTTGAGATGTCTTGGTTCACAGAAAGATCTGCTGTGCTGCTTGGACACCTGCTTGCTATATTTTGAAGGTTTTGGGGGCCAAGGATGTAGCTCAGTGGCAGCACCATGCCTGCCTGGCATCCACAAGGTCCTGAGTTCGATTCCCAGTATTGAAGAAAAACAATCTTTGTTCCTTCCAAAACTTGTTGAAATTTAATCCTCATTGCAACAGGTAAGGCCCAGTAGGAGGTGAGAGCTTCCATTCCAAAGCCCTTAAGAACAGAGTAATGCCACCAGAAAAGGGCTTGTGGGGGGTGGGGGATTCAGCTCAGTGGTGCCACTGCTTGCCTCAAAAGCACAAGGTCCTGAGTTCGATCCCCGGTACCAAAAAACAAACGAAAAAAAAACCAAAGTACTTGGGCCGGGGATTTAGCTCAGTGGTTCCACCGCCTGCCTCGCAAGTGCAAGGTCCCGAATTTGATCCCTGGCACCAATAAAAGGGGGAGCTTGTGGGAGTAGCCTCACTCTCTTCTGCTCTTGTGCTATGTGAGGACCAGCAATTCTCTCCTCCAGAGGATTCGGGATTCAAAACTCCATCTTGGAAGCAGACACTGAGCTTGTACAAGACACCAAGATTGCCATCACCTTGAACTTGAACTTCCCAGTTTCCAGAGCTGTCAGAAATACATTTCTATTCTTTGTAAATCACTCAGGCTCAGGTGTTATCCTGCCATAGTACAAATCGACTAAGATATAACCTTTTGATTTCAAGGACCGAGATTTCAAGGACAGTGACCAGTGAGCCAAACTCTGCAGTAGTGCTGGCTGTGCAGACCACTGTAACATCAGCTGCGCTGCACATGTACAGACCCATGGCTGTGACACATGCACTAGCCATATGGCCCAGTGACTGACAGATGAATGATTTGACTGTTAAGGCTCCCCTTGGTAGATACAGGAAGGAGGGCAGCAGCTTGTGACCGAAGAAGGAGACTAACTTGTCACTCATGGCAATGGACCAAAGGGGACATGAATGGAACTTACAAGCTGACCTAATATATACTAACAAATAGCTACACTTATACATTGTTTCCACAGAATAGGACCTGAAAGTCCACCTTAAATGCAAGAATAGGCCAAATCATGAGCATGTACCTTGAAAGAAATGGAAGTTGAAGATACAACACACCCACTAGCTCACACCAGGCAATGTGGAGAGCTAATGGAGCTGTCTCTGCCACCAAGGCAGAGGGCTTATTCAAGTGTGGCTAATTAACCACATTGGAGCGCTGGTACCCAGACATGGCTTCCAGAGGTACTTCACCACCATGGGCACATTCTAGACATGGGACTGCCATTCTGGCATGCCAGGTAGATGTGAGAACCACTATTATGCCTTTAGTAAAATATTTCTGCCATGTGTTCAGATAAATTGGAGCTGGATATCTGATCTTCTTTCTCCCCATTGGAATGAACTCCCCAGGATTATTTTTGTTCTGGGCTGCAGCGGTGCCACTGTCGGCCTCCTGGTTTACACCTGGAGGCAGTGCTACCCCTGCTGTCTCCCACTTATGGGATCTTATGTTAGGACAGGAAAGGGGGGGACAGAATGTTGAGGCACTAGTGTTCTCTGGTTGCACCTGCAGTGCAGGTGGGCAATACCATAAGGTATACTAAATTGTTCAGAATGTGACTTCCTTCCCCAGCTTGGACCAGTGAGGCTGGAAGGTTTGGTTAAGTAACAGGAGCAGTGGGTCCTTGCAGAAGCTGCAGCCTTAGGCCTCACCCCTGGGCCACTGGACAAGAGCATTGTCACCCTGGGAATTGCACGGAGTGGGCAGGGGATGGGCGCATCATTCCTTCCTTTCCTCATTCCTACAGTAGACTCTGTAATGCCAGCACCCTGATAGTCAGCTTTTTATTGCTGTGACAAAATACCTGAGATAGGTCAACTTAAAGGACGAAAGGTTTCTTGTGGCTCATGGTTTCAAAGTTTCTGCCCATCGTCACTTGGCTCTGTTGTTTATGGCCCATGGTGAGGGAGATCATGATGGCAGGGAGTGTGTGGCCAAGCAAAGGTGTTCACCTCATGACGAGGAAGCAGAGGGAGGGAGGTAAGGGCCCATGACCAAACCACCACTCAAGGGCGCAGTCTCAGTGACCGACTTCCTCCTACTGGGACCCACCCTCTGATGCTTCCCCACCTCCCAGTTGTGCATCACAGCGAGCACATCGGTGGTGAGAGCCCTTGATTGACAGGATCGGAGCCCTTGTGATCCAGTCCCCTCCCAGAGTCCCAGCTGTGAACATCACTGCACTGGGACTTCAGTAAAATATTTCTGCCATTTCAGAGCCTAACCATAACCATAATAAGAATCAGAACAGGGCCAGGGGTTTGGCTCAGTGGTTCTACTGCCTGCCTTGCAGGTTCAGGGTCCTGAGTTCAATCCCCGGTACCAAAAAAAAAAAAGAATCAGCATAATGGGATTCAGAGGAGGCCAACACAAACAATGCAGGATTTGTTGCCCAGACTGACATTTCTCTTACCCACAGGCTATTATAATGGTGGCCCTGCTGGTACACTGTGTCCTAGACCTTCCTCAAACTATCACTAGGTCAACTGCTGGGCGACTCCCTTGATTCCAGGTCAGATGCTGGCATGCTTGGGAGTATCCTGCTTTTATGTTGCTCCCAGTCAGGATGAGCAACTCTGATCTATACTAGCACTGCAGACCTGCGTGTACCATGTGTGATTATTTTCACCATTTTCTTCTATGAAGCACACAGGCTGACTCTACAAACAGCTCAGCAGCATTGTGGACATCAGTGCCTGACAGTTTTTGCTTGCACCCCTCCGGATTATGGGGCTTTTTTTGGTTTTTTGGTACTGGGGATCGAACTCAGGATCTTGTCCTTGCGAGGCAGGCGATGGCACCACTGAACTAAATCCCCGGCCCTTCCCTCAGGTTATGTATCCCTCGTCACGTCTGCATGGACAAGCGTGTCTGCCCACAAAAGCAGGGAATAATCCTTTTACCTTGGAGTTCTAAGGCCCATTGTTCATGTCCACAGTCATACAAATCACACAGAAAGATGGGTGAAGGGACTGCTCTGCTGATCCACCACAGAATGACTTAGGGCATCATTAGTTAAAATATTCCACAAAAGCCATGTGCTGGAACTTGGTTGCCAACTGATGGGTTTTTGAAGTGATTGGATCCTTCGGCCCTAACTTCACCAGTGGGCTCATCCATGATGAATATGTAATCTGATGGCATTTATTGGGAGGTGATGAAAATAGGATATGGGACCTTCTTTAAGAGAATAGGCCTTGGAGGCATGACCAGGGGGACTATATTTTGTCCCTGGGTCCTCCCCCTCTCCCTGCTTTCTGGCTGTCATGAGTGAGCAGTTTTCTTTCACCCTGAAGTTCTGCCTCATAATAGGCCCCAAAGTAACAGAGCTAATATACCATGAACTGAAAGCTCCCAAACTGTGAGCCAAAATGAACCTTTCCTCCTTTAAGTTGTTCTTCTCAGCTATTTTTTTTTTACAGTCATGAAAGGCTAACACACAAATCTTACACTCTTTAGAAAAGTTGAACGTCCTGGATCATACACCTAAATGCAAAATGCAAAACTCTACAACTCCTACCAGATGACATAGGAGAATATCTAAATGATCTTGGATATGGCAGTGACTTTTCAGATACAACATCAAGGCCACAATCCATGAAAGAAAAATTGAGAAGCTGAACTTCATTAAAATTTAAAAAATCTTCTTTGTGTGAGACATTGCCAAAAGAATGAGAAGGGAAGCCTCAGTGTGTAAGAAAAGATTGGCAAAAACCATATTGAAAAAAGGAATATTGCCCAAAATATACAGAGAATCCTTAACATCAATAATAAAAATGAATATGGGCCGAGGATTTAGCTCAGTGGCACCAAAGCCTGCCTCGAAAGCACAAGGTCCTGAGTTTGAGTCCCGGTACCAAATAAATAAATAAATAAATAAGCAAAGGACTTGAATAGACATGTGACCAAAGAAGATATAGATATATGCAATAAACATATTAAAAGATGTTCCACATCATGGGTCACTAGGAAACTTAGATTAAAACAATGAGATAAAAAAAAATTAAAAAAAAAATAATGAGATGAAATACCTCTGCACACCATTAAGATAACCCAAATCCCAAACAATGATAATGCCAAGTGCTGATGAGAATATAAGCAACAGGACCTCTCATTTATTGCTGGTGGGAATGCAAGATGGTACAACCACTTTGGAATCCCTTCAACAGTGGACTCCTTCATATTTCCTTAAATGAATCGAAAACTCATGTCCACACAAAACCTGCCTGCATATCTTTACAGCAGCTTCATTCATAATTCCCCAGGAATACCCTTTCCAGAGGAAGAGGGGAAGGATGGGGAGAAGAGTTCAGTTTTTACTTTTGTCTTTTTTTGTACTGCTTAAATATCAGCATTTCTTTGATATAAATGAGAAATTTTTGGACTCATTTATTGATTTCCTCTTTTCCTCCTCAGAGAGTAGGCTGAGTGTGAGGCCTTTAGGGATCCATGTGACATGACTACAGCCATTTGGTGGTAAACCACCCCCTTGCCTGCCAAGCGACCCTGACACTTATCCCAAACCCTGCTGATGAATAAAGTTGTCGAGACAACTGAGGGATTGTGTCAGGGACCGACCTAGACTCTCGTAACTGACAGATGACATGTTTAGGGTTTTTGAGAAAACCCAGTGCAGCTGGTCATGGCTCCTCTTTGTCTAGTTCAACATATAAACTCCTCCTTGCCTTGGGGAGCCCTTCGGTCTGCTGCTGCCCAAGACACAGCTGTCTGTAAGTCACTAAAAATGGCGTTCTGTGAGATCTTAGATTTGTCTGCTTCTTTCTTTGGTCTCTGCCTTTGGCAACTGGTTCCAACCACCAGGTTTTCCTGAAACAAAGCCAGGAAAGGAGGGAATGTCCCACCAGGACAATTGTATCACCTGCCCACAACTGCTTTCTCAGTTCTAGTGTTTTCATTTTCCAGGTCATTGTCCAGGCCACCATCCTCACCCTCCAGTGCCCCAAGTCCTTTCTTTCCCATTTCAAAATAAGAGGAAAATGTGAAGGAGGAAATTTCCCGTCCTTGTTTTCTTTTGTTGGGGGTGGTGCTGGGTTGAACCCAGGGCTAAACAGGGACTCTGTCATCTACTGCGCCACACACCCAACCCTCCCCTTCTCTTTGGAAGGCAGAAGCCTGACATATTTCAAATGCGAAAACAAAGAAGCAAATAAACAACAACAACAAAAACCCTTTAGGATGCGATTTTTGTATGCAGCAAAGAATCAGGATAAATGAAGAATTGTCCATTCCCAACTTTGGAATTACCTGGAGTTTAGAAATCTTGGCATGGCATAGCCCATCCACACCTTTGTGTTTAACTGACAGGGAGTGCAGACATTTAAGAAGCTCTGAGCAGAGCTAACAACTAGGGATTACATTCACAGTGCTTTGCTGCTCCAAGGCTTGCTGGGAATTGCAGCATGGGCGACCCAGGGAGTTCGTTAAAAATACTCTGTGGCTCCTTCCCAGGCCCCACCAATTTCAATTTGTAGTTCAACCAAATCTCTAAGTGTCTTCATTAAAGTTTAGAAGTTGAGAGGTACCTAGGGTTCTTACAAAGCAAACTGCCCCAGTTTGGGGGCGGTAAAGCCCTCAGGAGACATTGCTCACTAGAAGAAGCCTCTTCGAGAGAGGCGAGGAAGTCTCCTCCTCAGAGGCTCGAGTACTTGGCGTTCAGAGAAATCCGCTATTCCCAGAGCTTCTTGGAGTGAAGAAGGCATCTGAGCAGGACTTACATCCTAAGTCGCAGTCATGGACCTTTGCAACATTACGCAAGGATGGTGTTTTCCACTATGAAAGGTGGCTGCTGGCCACGTTGAAAGTGTCTGATCAGCACAGCGCAGACACAGAGAACTTGCTCAAGCTCCTCTGTGATGTGGAAATTTCATTCTTGAAACCCCAAAACTCTGTCTTGTATTGTGGTTGATTCTGAATGTTTGCTCGCCCCACTCCTCTGTCCGTTACCTAGGAACATTAGACTTCAAATGGAAAGTAATGGCAGACTGGGTATTGAGCAGTGGTTTCCATTTTCCTTTCTGCGTGTGTTGCATATTTTTGGTGGACTCTCGGCCTTCTTCAACCCTGCTGTGAGACTGGGAGGCTGACCATCCTGGCTGCCCTGGCCTTCCTGTCGGGCCAGTGGGGAGCCCTGGCAAGAGATAGAAGAATCAGCTTGAGGTTACTCATTACACCACCTTCCCCTGTGTTGGCCTGGCAGCAGTTGTGTCCCTCAGCTGAAAGCCACGGTTTCTGTCAGGGGCCTTGCTCTATCCAATGAAAATGGCTTCTGAATGAGTGCTGGCCATGGGATTCTGCATTACCTGCCATGCATGTGCTTAACCCCATCACACTTTGTGAGTTGGGCCTTCCGGTCCCCTGTTTGAATGTGACTTCTGTTTTTCTATCATGTCACCACCTCTCTCGTGTTCAGTATGCATTCTCCGTTTCCATCCTTGTTGACTGAGACACTAACCATAAGTGGAACAAAGCTCCAGGGCACAAATGGGCATCACCAATGCCCACCTGAAAGATCAATTGGCAATATGCTGACACCTGCCACCAGGAAGCACATACCAGAGGATGACCAGGACAGCTACCTGGTCCCCGGACACAGCAGTCTGCAGTGTGCCCATCAAGGGCAGCAGATAGTCTTAGACATTGGTACTGCACCCTCAACTTTCTCTGACACTGGCAAGAGATGCCATTTGTATCTAGAGGAGACGGGCAGTCTCCTTTCCAGCCTCCTCCTCCCAGATCCCAATGTATTGATCAGTATTTTTCACCATTATTCACCCAGTGGGTAAGCCGGATTAGAACTTGCCCTCAGGAGAAAACAGGTGGAGCCTGTGCGAAGCTAAAGCTGTGTTGTTCCTAAGTGTAGAGGTGCTATCAATGAGATGGTTCTGAAGAGGCAAGATACCTGGCAACTGGCCTCCCATAGAAGCCAGGTCCCCTCTTGAAGGGCACTGACTGTTACCCCAAACACAGGATCTTATACAAGAGGTTAAGAGAAGGAGATTATTGGAGCTCAGAGGAAGGCCGCCTGGGAAACATATTCTAGATGCTCAGATAGCTGTGAGATGGAAATAAGACGTGGCCAGTGGGAATAAGGGAAGAGAAAGTGATCAGAAACATACAGGCTAAAGTGGTGAGCTACCTCACAGACAGCCCAGAAAAAAACAGCAAAGCAGGCTGCTCCACAGGGAAGCCCCAAGGTTGGGGTAGAGTGAGATTAAATACTTCCGAATAAAAGCATTAGCATAGGCATAAGGCCTCTAGCAATCACATAATGAACACGCATGAGTATGAAGCAGGTATTTGGTGTATAGGCATAATTTTACACTCAGTCCTATTTTGTGGGTGGCAGCATTTGGGTGTCTCTCTTAGCATGAAAACAAGATCTCAGGTCAGGCTTTTGTTTTATGACAAAAATCTACAAACTTGGGGCGGGGATTTAGCTCAGTGGTTTCGCCACCTGCTGCGCAAAGGCAAGGAGCCAAGTTCAATGCCCGGTACCAAAAAAAAAACAACAACTACAAACTTGAAGGGTAGTTTATTTAAGCCAAATAATCTGAGCGAGACACATATACACAATATTTTAAAAACATGAATACAATAAAAATCTCACTATTTATACAATGTAAATTGTAGCAACATATACAAATACTGAGTGACTACTGTAAGACCGAGGGCCTTACCAAACGCTCCGAGGAGCTGACTATAGTGAAGCACACCCAGGGATCCCAGTGGTGCCTCCAGAATGCAAGGCCAAGGGCCTTACCAAATGCTCCAAGGAGCTGAAGTGGAGCACACCCGAGGATCCCAGCGGTGCCTTCAGAATGTAAGACCAAGGCCTTACCAAACGCTCCAAGGAGCTGGCTATAGTGAGGACCACCCGGGAAGGAACACACCGGCCATGTTGGAAAACAGACCTTTATTAGTCTGGCCAGATGGCACTCCCGAAGCAAAATAGCTCAGAGAGGCACCTGGCTCAGAGTCTGAGGTTGTTTTATAGGGGGTTAAGGGGGGCGGTTAACATGTGGATTCACAGAAAAAAAAAGAACAAAGGTTAGTGGCTCATTGTCACATGCTGATGTTCAGCAGACATCCTGACTGACAGTTACGACCACCCTGTTTACAGATTGTCCTATAGATACTGGGCCCCGGGACATTTGGATTTAGGGCAAACAGATGGCTGAGTAACCTCGCCCTATTACTGATTGTCCATTGTCCCGAGGCAAACACACTCCAACCATCAAATTTACAACAGAATCTAGGGGAGTAATTAACTTTTGAATCACACAGTCCCACACTACAGTACATGCCAAGGTAAGAAAAGTACATTCTAGGAGAATATAGCTGACACCCAAACCATTTTTACTTTCAATATGTATTTCAGTACGTGGTGTTCTGTTTACACCTTTCCCAGTACCAAAAAGAAAACCAGTCACAAGTTGGATTAAACGAGACATGGTGCAAGAGTTGACCTAAAAGTATTTCAAAAACCACCCAACTCCTACTTGGATTTTTTGCAATTCAGGGACTTCAAGTTCAAAACCAAAGGCAGAGCTAATAACTATTTTTCCTAGGCAGAGGCTGGTCAGTTGTCTTGGTAGGGGTTAAACGAAAAGCTTTTCAGTAATGTACTGGTTCTTTGTCTCATTGGACAGGGTGTTTCTAATAGCTCCTCTCCTCTCCTCTCCAGGTGACAATGTAGAACCAAGGCAAAGAGGCACAGCTTTATCACTCTCCAAAGCTTTGAGGCCATATTCATATTTAAATGAGCTTGTATTCTGCTTCTTGCCCCTGGGTGAGGGAAGAAAGGTTAACATAATGGACTTTTAATTCTGCATAAATTCTCTGCTTGGACCACTTTTATCAGCAAATAAATCCACTGTTTAATGCAAAGTACAAATGGTGAAACATGAACTTAAATACCTGGACTGGACCTGGCACTTACAACAGGATCCATTTAGGTTTACAGTGTTTAATAAAAGATAAATCAGAAATAACAGTATCATTAACTGTGCTGGTTCCTAGAATCAACTAACAGGCCAAGTCAGCATAACTCTATGAAACCTACAGTGATCATGCTTGCCAATCACTTCTGATTCTATTTCTGTACCTGCTGTCAGGGGAAAAATAAAATAAACCACAGTGACTGAAGTCATAAATGTTTCAAGCCAAGAATAAACATTCAAGTTTGTCAAAAATTGTTATATGCCTTCACATTTTCAGTTGTTATTTGATTGTCTCCAAGGCTGTGTGCTGTGTTTGTGTGTGTGTGTGTGTGTGTGTGTGTGTGTGTGTATATATATAGTCTGATATAATCAGACATATATACTAAAATCCAAAAAATTTAAAAAACTCTAATATGAAAAAACAACTAAAAAGTATAAAACTAGAAAAACCATTTGAATCAGGCTCAGCTCTTCTGTAAAGTAAAATATATAAAAATAGTAAAAACTAGATATTTTATTAAAATCATTGGAAGTTCAAGGACAGCACAGTGGCAATATGAATCAAATGTCCCCCGCCTCCATCCCAGGCTCCTAGAGCAGAGAAGCTCAGCTGGTCCCATCACCCATAAGGAAGTTCCCCGTCTCTATCCCAGGCTCCTAGGGCAGTGAAGCTCAGCCAGTCCCAGCACCCGGAAGGAAGCTCCCTGCCTCCATCCCAGGCTCCTAGGGCAGTGAAGCTTAGCCAGTCCCAGCACCTGGAAGGAAGCTCACCACCTCCATCCCAGGCTCCTAGGGCAGAGAAGCTGAGCCAGTCCCAGCACCCAGGAAGCTCCCCTGCTGCCATCCCAAGCTCCTAGGGCAGAGAAGGTGAGCCCCATGGGGGCCAGAAGCATCCCCCCCCCGTGGAAATGAGAAGACACATAAACAAGCCTCAAAAACAGCCTTCCAGATCACCTACAGCAACCCCAAATGGAAATGAGATGGAACAATCTGATACTCAACCACCTGGACTCTCTGAACTGGCAACAAAAGAGGATCTGGGAAAAATGAAATCAGAAATAATTACTCAGATAACAGCAAAGATTTTGCTCATGGTGCAAGACATGATTAATAAATCTAGAGAGGTCACAGATAAAAATATAGAGGATCTGAGGAACATGATGGAATCCCAACATAGGAAACAAATGGAATCCATAAAACAGATACAAACAGATTTCCAAGAGATTAAAAACTCCATCGAAAGTCTGCGCAGCAGAATGAACCAATTTGAGGATAGAATTTCACATATAGAAGATAAGATTGCAATTAGTGAGGAGGAAAAGAAAAATTGCTTTAAAATTATAAGGGAACATGAGAAATCAATCCAGCAGCTGCTAGACAATACAAAGAAGAATAACATAAGACTGATTGGAGTCAATAAAGAAGGAGGAGAGAGTGCAGATGACCTAAAAAACTCTTCACAGAAGTGATGGCAGAAAACTTCCCAAGGAGGGGAAAACAACTTGACATACAGATAAATGAGGCATGTAGGACTCCAGCTAGTCTTAATAAAAAAAAATCTACACATAGGCATATAATAGTTAGGATTCCAGAAATCCAACAGAAGAACAAAATTCTACAAGCAGTGAGAGAAAAGAAACAAGTCACATACAAAGGAAAGCCCATCAGAATCATAGCAGACTTCTCAGTGCAAACCCTCAAGGCAAGAAGAGCTTGGAGTGATGTATTTCAAGCCCTAAAGGAAAGCAGCCTCCAACCCAGATTGATGTACCCTGCAAAACTATCTTTCAGAATTGATGGAGAAATAAGATACTTTCATGATAAAGAGCACCTCAGGAACTTCATGAATACCAAACCAGCACTCCAAAAAATTTTAGACAATACCCTAGGAAAAGACAATGAGGATCACAACCCCAGGAAACCCAGCAGAATGAATCCATTGGGCGTGACAAATTAAACGCAAAGGGAAAGAATCCAACAAAAAGAAAAAGTCATGACAAGGCTTTTAACACTTTTGACTTCATCTCCCTAATGAGTGTATAATTCAATCTTATTATTGTACTTATTAGTACTTTTTTTAATTCTAGAATTGTGTACCATTCCTTGTGCTATACTGGCTATTTATCATCTTCTTATGTCTACATTTTAATTGGGTTGTCTATTAATGAGCTCTAAGAATTCTTTATATATTCTGCTCATAGGTTATATGCATTGTAAATATGGTCTGTTTAAGGACTACTTTTCATTTTAATGATGTCATTTAAAGTTCTAAATTTTGATGGAATCTCATTTATCAATTTTTTTTCTTTTATACATCATGTTTTTTGTATCCTAGGTAGTTCTTGCCTACCCTGAATTCATAAACATTTTCCCTTATAATTTCTTCTTAAAGTTTTATACTTTTAGGCTTTCTTATTTAGGTTCATGGATCCCTTCAAGTTATTTTCATGTATGGAAAAAAAGGGTTGAGGTTAATTTTTTATATACGGATACCAGGTGTTCTAGTGCCATTTGCTAAAGACACTATCTCTTCCTAGGCTCTTGAATTGAGTTTATATTCTATAAAATGCTAATGTTAAATAATCTTTCAAAACTCAGTGGACCATATATGTGTGGTTCTATTTCTAGATTCTCTGTTTTATTCAAATGATCTATATGTCTTTCCTTACACCAACACTGCCTTGATTACTGTAGCTTTAGAAGAAGTCTTAAAATTAGGTACTAAACATCTTCCAACACCATTTTTGTTTTTGTTTTTGGCTTTTCTGGGTCCTTTGTACTCCTAAATAACTTTTAAATTTCAATATACAGTTCTTCATTTATAGCAAGTATACACAGACCTGAATTTTTATATATACCTTGTGTTTTCTAATCCTGCTAATTTCAAGTACAAGTTCTAAGGGCTCCTAGAGATTTCTTAGTGTTTTCTCTGTAGATGATCATTTCATCTACATATAAAGATTTTGCTTCTGCCATGCCAATCCTATCCTAGTTGTGTCATCTTATTGCCAGACTATTTTGGTTTAGACCTATGTTTCAAAGTCTAATGGACAGATGAAGAGTAGGCATATATGCCCTTGTTCCCCACTTTAGGGAGAAAACATAGTATCATCTTCATTCATAGAAGGAGTTTTTGTTGGAAGTATGGAGTACATGTCTTTGATCTGTTGAGAAGATTCTGTTCCACTACTAGTCTCCTGATAGCTTTTACCATGCTGAACCAACACTGCCATCCCTATAATAAAACCACGTTCTACATACTGCCAGATCTGACTTCTAAGAGTTTGTTTTGTTAAACAAATTTCTATCTATGTTCATACTTTTTTCTTCTATTTTCTTTATCCAGTTTTAGGATTAGCACAATGGTGATTTCCTAAAATGAGGGGAGAAGTGTTCCTTCTTTTTTCTGCTTTAAATGTTTGATATAATTTATCAGTTAAACTGTTTATGAGCCTGCTGTTGTCATATAGGTAGGTTTTCAAGCTAGGAATATGCTTTCTTTAATAGGTGCTATTCAAATTTTATATTTCCTCCAGAATTAGTTTCATTAATTTGTCTTCTAAGTTACTTCTTAGAAGTTGTCAAATTTATTTCAAAAAAGATTTTTGTAATATGCTTTCTATATCCTTTTAAATTCTGTAAAATCTGTGGTAATGTCTCATAGATCTTAATATTGTAATTTAAAAAATATATAACTGATATTGTGTAACAGGGAGAAAAGGTCTAAAGGAGCAGGGGAATTGGGAGGGGTAGGGGAAGGGAAAAAAGGAAAAGGAAAAAATATGAGAAGAGGAAAAAAATGGAAACAAGGTCTTTGCAAATAGAGAAGGGTGGAGGGGGTGAAGGGAGGGCAAGGGAAGGGGAAAAAAAATAAGAACCAAGAGACTCATGTAAAGGTACAAGATCCCAGTGATGAATGTAACTGTATTTTATACCTAAAATGCACCAATAAACTTATTGGGAAAAATATGAATCAAATGTTAAAATATGCATCATTCCAGAAGATTTCCTCATAAAAAAAACCAAGCTCCCAGGAAAAGCAATTAGGTCACACAATTACACAAAATAGTAAGTTTCTTTGGGAAAATGAAAGGTATTGGAAACGTCTCTCTTAAAGCTTTAAACCGGTACATGACTTGGGAAGAAGTATATTTTCTGTGATGAATAAAAACAATAAAGCAACTGGTTTACTCCATTCCCACCTGAAAGGACATAGCTGCATTAATACATGTGCGTTACACATTCATTATGATTTAACAGAAGTTTAGCAGTTGTGCTTTTTGTTTCAAATATCTTGAAACAAAATATGCATTGATTTTTCAATGATTGAAATGTCCCTCAAAGTTTGAAAAAGGAAAAGCAAATGTTAATAAAACCAACAAAATATCAGAGAAAGCTGGGAAGCTGCAGAGATAATTCTCTTTTTTATGCAGTTTCCAGAATACAGTACTGGTGTACTTATGGATTCCTCCAAAATAAATACTGTTCATCTTTATTCAAATTTAGTAAATTCTGGCAACAAAATAATCTGGTGGCATTAAGTCAGAAGAAATGACTAGAACCTAATGGGAAATAGAAAGCTCTATTTCCTCACTATTATCTTTTATTTTGCTCTTTATTTTTATTTTATTTTATTTTTTTGGTACTGGGGATCGAACTCAGGTCCTAGCGCTTGCGCGGCAGGTGGCGAAACCACTGAGCTAAATTACCAGCCCTTAGTCTTTACTTTTAATTTGATTTTTTCATATGTACCTGAATCAACTCCACACAAGGAATGTAAACATTATGTACTGCACACATGTACTAATGAAAAAAATTTTAAGTACATTTTTTACATCAAGTCTACCAACTAATATTCATGGAAGAAGGGATGTCAAATTTATATATTTTTATCCCACAGTGAACTTATGTTGTCTTGCCAGTCTAAAGATGTTTAGACATGGGGGCCCAGCTGGGATTTAGCTCAGTGGTTCAGCAGCCTGCCTTGCAAGCAGAAGGACCCGAGTTCGATCCCTGGAACCCCCCGAAAAAAAGGAGAGAAAGATGTTTAGACGTGGTTTTTGTACTATAGGCTAATAAATTACATTACATATGACTTTTTATTCACCCCATCTAAAACAAGTTCTGGGCAGCTCATGAACAAATGGTGACTAAGCATTGCTGGGAGGTATCAATTTCATTTGCTAGGATGCTATCACATCTATTCTGTAGGTATGACACAAAGGACTACTAACAACTCACAACTCTTACTATACACAAAAGGCTCAAGCACATCGAACTGAAGGATATACATTGGATTTCTTTTTCTTATAATAGTTTTACTGAGGAAAACAAATTAAAATTATTTGACTAAAATAACACACCTTGAGACTCGAGAAGTTGTGTGTGTGAAAAACCAAAGAGGACAACTCTGGCCACTTTTTTTGGTTTTCAAGGAAATTTATATTACTTCTGAGTGCAGAGGGAATCTTCTTTACAGCTTTTCCAAATTTTAAATTGTTTCTCTCCTGTTTCCACATAGAGATGTATACTTAAAGACATCAGAGGATCTCATTTCATGAGACTGATAAAACAAAAATGGAGCCAGTCACAAAGCGCCTCAAGTAGAATAAGCACGGAGGAGACCAGGTCCTGTGCCATGAAGTGTTAAAGCTCTTTAAGAGTGCCCGCAAGTGACAAGTTGGTCACCCACGTTATTACAAGTCAGCTTCCTAGCCACCAATCTTCCTAAGACAGAGAAGTGTGACTGGCTACAATCAAAACAATGCTACATCATCATTTTTTAAAAATCCAGGATACAATATAGGAATAGAAAAGGGGGAAAACATAACAGCACCCACCTTTCACAAAAGGAAAATTTCAAGCCATTAGATATTTCAAGAACAGTACCATGCATTATTGCCCGTCAGGCTTATAGAACCAATTTGAGTTCATTAATGTACCTGCAGCATTGGTAATGAATACTCAGTGATTTTCAGTTTCTTTGAAGTGCATTATAGGGATCTTTTTCTGTATTAAAAACAGTGTTTTACAGTAGTAATAAACAAATTGTCGAGAATTTAACAGGCAAGCAGTAACTGCAACAGTAACACCTTTAAAGCAAGATGGCAAGATAAGTAGTTTTCTGTACTTTGGCCACATTTTCTCAACCACTTCAGTGACAGATATGTAATACATTCTATATATTATAACACTAATAAGTTTTTTTGTTTTTGTTTTTTTGGTACCAGGGATCCAACTCAGGTCCCTGTGCTTGCAAGGCAGGCGACCAAACCACTGAGCTAAATCCCTGGGGCTAATAATTTTTTTAAAAGGCCATGTGCTTTACATTGATGCTTTGTAAAAAGCAGCATCATCCTCAAAGGATTTCTTTTAAAAACCTCACACTCCCCATCCCCTCTTGCTTCTGATACTTCCTGTGTGCTCTGTGGCACCTGGTACACCAATTCTTCTGGGGCAGCTGGCTTCCCACCTTCAGGGGTATCATACTGGCCCTGGGCTGAGGAGCAGCTGTCAGTCCTGGAGAGAAGTGTATTGTAAGTTCCCACTACAGGGGGAGGCTGGTTCCCTGTAGCTTTGAAAGTGGATGTAGAGGGCAGACCAACTGAGGCTGTGGGGTGTCCTGACATGCCCATGACAATTGGGGTTGCATATTCAGGCCCAGTGGTTGGGAGCATGATAAACTTCCTGCACTGGAGAGTTGTAAAGATCTAGGTCTGCATAGCCTGCTTCTTTTCTTTCTTCTGGTTTAAAGGTAGATCTCTGATGAAGTGTACCCACAATTCCTCCCACAGGCGGTTGTGCATACTCTGCAGAGTCAGTTTGTAGCACTGTGGTGACTTCTCTCAGATTTAAATGATTAACTTCACTACTGCTGTAGCGAACTGGGGTTTCCTCACATTCCACTGATTCGGCAGGGAGAAACTGCTTCATTCCTTTCCACCAACCTGTCCGGTCCCAGGTAGGTAAGTCATAGGTGCCTTCAGTTTTCTTCTTTCTGTTTCTCCAATGCCAAGCACATACTAATATTAGGATAAGAGTAGTGAGGACCATGACCAGCACAGGGACAAGAACAGCAGCCAATGCTACATCATTGGTTACATTTGGAGGTATGGTCGTGTTTTTAATATCAGGAGTGACAGTTGTTTGGTCTGTCTTTGCAGGAAATTCATTACTACTGCGGGGTTGTAATGGCTGAATAAATTTTGGGGCATGACCTCTGGCTACTTTGGGAGGGGCTGCGGTGATTTTGAGGTCATTGTTCTTCCAAGGAGGTGGAGGTTAAGTTTTGGAGGATGACCTTTAGGAATAAACTGACATCTGAGCAGTTCCACTTGCATGGCAATTTTCTGCTGCCATTGCATAGGGATCACTCTAATAAAACGTGCAATAATAGGTGGCAAAAAGTTATTATGCACATCCTGGTGGTAATCTTTGTTTCCTTGAAATATCTTGTATGGCTCTGTCCTCCTCTCACTGTACGCAGTCCAATTCCACCCATCATCACTGTACTGAATTCTGTAAGCAGATACATAATAATTGTGCTCTACCATGGTGGATCCAGTGGTGATAATGCCTGTTATCTTCTTTTCCTTATTCAGATCTATTTGTAACCACTGATTTTTATCAGTGGCCCATGAAGCCCAAGGAGGTCCAGGTTTGGTTTTTTTTGGTATCGGGGATTGAACTCGGGTCCTTCCCCTTTCGTGGCAGGCGGCAGAACCACTGAGCTAAATCCCCAGCCCCAGGTCTAGGTTTTTTTCAGTCTGAACTTTTCAGGTTTCCAACTGTTCTTCTGCCCTGTGTGGTCAGTCCACTCCAGTACTGATGATGCTGTTATCTGAGGGTCAGCAATCACGCCAGATTCCATTCCCAGTGTTCCAAAACAACCACTTATCTTAAATGTAAAAAGACTTGCAGATAAGTGTAACACCACAGATGTGACATTGTTGGCCAAAGAACTTTCATAGTATGGGATGCCTTTACTAATTACAGCACTGATTTGGCCACCCAACACATCCGACACTACTCCTGCATGTATACCAGCCACAGATAATGGTGAGGAATCTCTGTATCCATGAGGAATTGTTCCAGATATCTCAGCAAAAGGAAGGAGACAACCAGGTGGGCAGTACTTACTGAACTCAGGTTCCAAAAAGTTGGATACAGTATCCAAACAAGTAATTAGATCTTGTTTATTTATAACTGAGTATGCATCAAAAAAATCCTCGTCCAGAGTAATGGTCTCTGTGAGACCAAAGCAACTCCATTTTGCTAAAATGCACCACTCCCCTAGTCTCTCACAAATTAATGGTTAAAATGTGCCTGCTCTGGGACAAAAGACACAATCTGTACCGAAGCAAAGTTCCTAAGTTAATTACTCAACCATCTGTGTGCCTAGGAAAAGAACGTTCCGGGCCCCCTATCCATAGAACAATCTGTAGATGTGCTGACTGTCAGTACGTAATGGTCGTGACTAATAGTCAGTGTGTCTGCTGACCATCAGTACGTGACAGTCGACCACTAACCTTTGTCCCTCATTTCCCTCGTAAAACCTACATGTAACCACCCCTCAACCCCCGCCATGAACCTAGCCAATCAGAAATGTACACTTCATGCTTGCTAAATGTCAACCAATCATGTAACTGCTAAGTGGAAAATCCCCAAACCTTGCTGTAACCACAATAAAAACCCTGTTACTTTGAAATTCGGGGCTCTCAATTCTGATCCGCTGCGTCGGTGACAGTTGTGAGTCCCTGCTCGAGCTTGAATAAACGACCCTCGTGTGCTTACATCGGGATTGGCTTCCTGGTGGTCTTTGGGAATATGCGATCTGGGCACAACAGTCTCCACTCATGAACATCACTGTAATTTCATTGCTTTTTGATTCAATTGAATGGTTCACTTTTAACCCCAGACCACAGTATTTACCTTGACACTCTGACTCTATCTAAGTCACGTGTTATACACAACAGTCAGTTCTGGAAGGACTGAGGATAACATCTATTTCTGTTCTGCCGGGTCCAATTCCATTACACATTTTCAAGTAACTAAAGTGACAAGAATCAGTATCTTGAATGTCATCGTCGCCCAATTTGATGCGAATTCATTCTCCCATCTTGACACGGATCTCCCATTTGCAAATGGCGCTGTTGGGACGGGTCTGCGGATAGTTTATGGATCCAAAAGTTCTATGTTCAGGGCCTAGTACAGTGTGTCCACATCCATCACCTTGCTGGGCCCAGGCGCAGGATAAGTAGGAGCGGGAGGAACGGAGGCTCGGAGGAGTCGGAGCCGGGAGGGAGGGGGCGGGAGAGGGGAGCGCGCCCGGACTCCAGGATGCTGCCAGCTGCACCTAGCTCTCGCCACCGCCCAGCTCGCCTTCGCGGGGGCCGGAGTGCAGCCCGCTGGCAGAGTGCAGACGCCGGCAGCGTGCAGACGTCAGAGCCCGGCGCGTCCCTCACTCCGCTTTCACCTCCTCCGCTGTCCCTGCCCTCCGCCCCCGCCCGAGACCCCAGGCGGGAGCGCAGGGCAGGGGAGGGAAGGAAGCCGGTGCTCGGGCCTCCAAGGGCCCCGGTGGAGCAGGGAAACTCGCTGTCCCTGTGCTCCTAGCTCGGACCCCAGCTCCCCGCGCTAGTCCGCGGCTGACTAGGGGTCAAGTTTTGTTGCCACAATTTTGGGGTCAATCTGGGCTGGGTTATGTTGGTGTCTCAGCTCCTGGATATTCCCCAGGAGATTTGCACCACAGAAGGGGGCTGAGTAAGAAAGCAGCGGATGGGCCTGGGATTTAGCTCAGTGGTTCCGTCACCTGCCTCGCAAAGTACAAGGTCCTGAGTTCGATCCCCGGTACCAAAGAAAAGAAAGCAGTGGTTGGTAACAAGCTCTTTATTGGACAACAAGCAAAACACACTGTAGGCAAGGCTGACTCAGAAAGGGTGGCACATTTGGGAGGTTCCAGGGGGCAAAGCTAGAGGTAGCCACTGCCAGGATCAAAGTCTGCCCTGCAGGACACAGGGAGGGCAGAGGCCTGGGGTGCGTTCTCTTTTGTTTTCCTAGAATGTGGGGAGTGCTTAGGGCCCATGAGGCTTCTCCTGGTGACTGTGAGACTCGACCTTCACAGGGAGAGTTTTAAACCATCTGGGAATAGGCACAGTGGCTAAGATCCGTAGTGTGTGTGTGTGTGTGTGTGTGTGTGTGTGTGTACTTGTAAATGAGGCCAAGTTGGAAAGGCAGGGTCATCATGGGTCCACTTGGGGCCTGAGCCCCCCTGGAGGTGTAAGGCTGGATGGTGGGCAACTCTTTTCAGCACTTCCAGCCCCCAGCTCCGCTCAGATCCAGCCAGCTGCCCCCTTCACAGAGCGACTCAGACTGGCTGGGAGCCCTCTCTGCGTTTGTCCTGAGCAAAGAATGAGTGCGGTGTGGTGACACAGCCAGGCTGTGGCCCTCCAAGTTCGCAGCCTGACCCCCAGTGCTCGCCCCCTCCAACCAGCTGCTGCCCTCAGGGACTGCTCCTCCCTGCCTCCTCTGTCTGTCTGAGAAATCTCTGGTTTGACTGAAGTGAAGAGGGTTGAAGGTTTTTGCCCCTACAGGAATATTTGGTTATCTTGGCCACCAGCTGACACTGAGGTAGAAAGAGTTATGCCAAACATAACTTGGAATGGATAATTACTGTAAAATATTTGTTCATGAACTGTGTCAGCTTAATGTAGCAATAATGCACTGTTTATGTACTTTGTGTGAGCCACCCCTAAAACCCCGTCTGTGCCAACTTGTCCCTGTTTGGAAACTCCGGGTGGGCCTTCTCCTTCTTGTGGGGCAGGCTGTTCCCAGAAAGATTAGAAACCAGCCTTGAAATTTGTTAATGTAAGCCCCCAACCTTGAAACCATGGAAACTCGCCTAATGCGGCTTTACCACATCCTTGCTACATTCTGTATGACAACAATTCAGGCCGCCCTGTAGGCTATGAGCAAGGTATAAAAAGGAGAAGCTGTCTTAGCTCGAGGTCCATCTATAAGGACTCGTTTCCTGAGGCTGGCCATGGCCTGGCAATAAACTTCTTTTTTATTTTACCCAACTCTTCTGTCTCTGGAAGATCATTTTGACTCCCAATTTGCTGCAACATGTGGGGGCTCATCCGGGATTTCGAGATAATCTTCTGGCCACTTGGCCAATGGCTCGAACCCTGCAGGAGTGAGTTCGGCCTTCCGACACCTCTGAGGGGAAGGGCGCCCCTGGGAGAATTTTCTCAGTCCCCTCAAGGATTTGTAATGCCAACCTTGTCAACAGAGGCTTGACCAGACCTGGAATAAGAGACAGGAGATGCAGGAACGCCTGACTTTGGACACGGTAGTCCACCCTGGGAAAAGGCGGAGATTCAATTTGCTTATCCTGACGTAAGTCAGAAGAAGGGCCTGATCACCCCTTGTGTGGGAATATTGAATTCCCATTTGGTAGGGGCTTTTTGGAGTCCCATTTGCTTTGCCTTCACTTCATGAAAACTGAATTAGGGCCATCCCAGGCAGGCGGGAATGTTTAACCTCTGAATGACTGTGCGTGAATGTGAGACTGAGTGTGAACGGACAGCGTAAGCCATAGGCTGTTCTGTCTGTGTCTGCTACTAAAAGGGGGCCACTCTGTGCTTAAATATCCCCCTGAGGTTACGGAAGTGATTGGGCCTGATCTGTGATTCTGTGGATGCATCTCCCTCTGCTTGGGGGGGGGGAGTTCTGTTCTCTCGAAGGGCTAAGTGGGTGCTCTTGCAATGAGGTAAATATATCCTTATGCCTGGAAGGTCCTGAAAGCGCTGGTCATGCAGCCAGACTGGTGCCTGTGTGGATCATCTCTGATGGTCACCCTCCTTTGTCTTGTGTCTCTGTACAAGGGTACCCATACACGCACCAACACTCTGATCAGCCAATCATGGGGCCAGGAATATCTCATCCTACTGTTTTAGAATGCATGCTTAAGAATTTTAAGAAAGGTTTTACTGGTGATTATTATATTAAGATGAAACCCCCAAAACTTAGAAACTTTTGTGAGTTAGAATGGTCCCAGCTTTGCCCAGCTTGGCCATCAGAGATCCCTAGATGGGGGTCTTGTCTGGTCCATCTGGCTAGCAGTCACCGCCTCTGGACGGGAACATCCAGATTGATATCTCTATGTTGATTCATGGCTCAAATTGTGCCACGGAATGCCTCCTTGGCTTCATATGTGCACCCTGGAAGGAAAAAAGACTATCTTGCTCCTCGGTCAGGCAGAGGACAATTCCGGAAATAAACTGCTCCTTTCAGACTTGGACTGAGAAGATTCAGACTTTCCCCTTCCATACCCAACTGCCCCAGCCATTCCCAGGACTCCTGTGGATTCAGTGCCAGTCTCAGCAACATTGGTGCCTGCCCCAGCCTCGCCCGATTCAACCCAGCTGCTCCAAGATCCTAAACCTGCACCTGCCACAGATGTGGACCCCACTAGTCCAGTGGCTCACCACCTCTGTTCCATGCATCTCCAGATGCCCCTCAGAGTATCCCAATCCAGCAGGAGGCACCTCCGTCCTCATACATCAGCCTTTTAGCTCCACTGATTTGCTGAATTGGAAGAATCACACTTCTTCCTACTCAGAGAAGCCAGAGGTGATGACTAAACTCCTGACCTCTATTTTTCAAACACACTATCCAAATTGGGAAGGGACCAAGGCCCTCCTCAAGTTCCTGCAAGATGTGGGATATAAAGTCTCATGGGAAAAAGCACAAATCTGTCAGACCAAAGTGTGATATTTGGGATTTGACTTAGAGAAAGGACAGAGGAGGCTAGGTCCAGAGAGAAATGAAGTCATTTGTTCTCTGCCAAGACCCACAACCAAAAAGAAGCTCCAAGAATTCCTTGGGACAGCAGGATTCTGCAGAATCTGGGTTCCGGGATTCGTGGAGAAAGCAAAGCCACTATATGAAATCCTGAAAGGCAAGGAAAAGGATCACTCCAACTTAGAATGGAACACTGAACAAGATTCGTCCTTCAGAGGACTGAAAAAGGCTTTGAGTGAAACTCCTGCACTTGGCATCCCAGATATCACCAGATCCTTCAACTTGTTTTTAGATGAGAAAAACTATATCGCCTTGGGGGTCTTAACTCAGAAGATGGGCCCCTGGGAAAGACCTGTTGCTTACCTCTCAAAGCTTTAGACCTTGTGGCAAGAGGATGGCCTCCCTATTTATGAGCTGTGGCTGGTGCAGTCATATTAATAATAAAAAAAATGCTGACAGGCGGACTTTAGGGCAAACACAGTGTATACTTCTCATTCAGTAATGGAATAATTAAATAGTAAAGGCCAGAATTGGCTCTCCAATAGCCCCATCACTCAGTATCAGGCACTGTTATGTGAAAATCCTTGCCTGACCATCGTGGCTGTAAAAGCTCTGAATCCTGCAACTTACATGCCCTCTGAAATGGGTCCACCTGACTACGACTGCCTGATGACTGTTGATGAAGCCGGTGGTAGCTGACTAGACCTTCAGAAGACTCCCCTGATTGATGCCTTTTACGGACGGAAGTAGCTCAGTTAGGGAGGGAATCCACTGCTCTGGATATGTAGTAGTAACCACCCAAGAGGTGCTCCTAGCCGGACCTCTTCCAGCTGGATGGTCAGCACAAAGGGCCAAACTATGGGCATTGATTCAGGCACTCAAATGGTCAAAAGGGAAGAAAATCAATATATATATACTGATACCAGATATGCTTTTGCCACTATAGATGTCCATGACATGCTGTACAGAGAGAGGATTGCTCCTGGCAGAAGAAAAACAGGTTAAAAATAAAGAAGAAATCCTGCAGCTCCTTGATGCAGTTTGGGAACCTCTGAAGGTAGCTGTCATACATTGCAGAGGCCATCAGAAAGTGAAAGATTCTGTTACTCTTGGGAACTCGAAGGCAGATGAGGCAGCCAAAAAGGTGGCTGACTCCAGCACAAAACTTATAGGAAACCTACAGAACACCCAAGAAGAATCCAAAAAGACTGACTTGCACTGCTCAGACAAAGAAGATGAATGGGTACAGAGTCAGAAAGCCTAGAAAGGAGAATACAACCACTGGGTGCTCCTTGATGGACAGGTAGTCATTCTAAGGGGACTAGCCTATGCGTGGGTCAAGAGACATCACGATTTCACACATGCAGGAAAAACTGCTCTAAATGAACTCCTTCAGGAACACTATTACATTCCTCAACTCTCCACAATTTGTGCCCTTGTCTGCCAAAGATGCAGCACCAGTGCTAGAGTAGAGCCAAGCTAAAAGCCTCGGCCAGCGCCCAGAATCCAACACATTGGAAGCACTCCTTTCGAAGACATACACATAGACTTCACAGAAGTGAAGACATGCAAAGCCTACCAATATCTATTAGTCTTAGTCTGTGCCTACTCAGGGTGGGGTGAAGCTTTCTCTACTAGGACAGAAAGGGCCCAAGAAGTGTGCAGGGTCCTCCTAAGAGAAATCATTCCAAGATATAAACTCCCTCTAACCATTGGCAGTGATAATGGTCCAGCCTTTATAGCAGAAATAGTCCAGAAATTGGCTAAGTTGCTAAAGATAAAATGGAACTTGCATGCCACCTACCGTCCACAAGGTTCAGGGAAAGTAGAAAGGATGAACAGAAGCATAAAGTTAGCTCTCATCAAGTATTGCTTAGAGATCCAGCCCCTTGGGTAGATCTCTTACCCTTCACCTTGATGAAAATCAGGAACATGCCTAGCAAAGGAAAATTCTCCCCATATGAGATCCTGTTCGGAAGGCCACCACCATTGATTAAAAGCCTTAGAGGCAATACACAAGAAGTAGGGAGCCTAATGCTTAACTAACAGCTCGAAGCCTTAGGACAGGTTTTTTCATCAGCTTCACAAATATTATGAGGAAAGGGATAACATCCCCAGACACTCCTGCTCATTCGAGCCAGGGGACCAAATTTATATGAAAGACTGGAAAAGAGACTCCCTCACCCCAGTTTGGAAAGGGCCTTATGTTATTGTTATGACCACTCCCACAGCAGTAAAAGTTGCAGAAATCGAGCCTTGGATCCATCATTCAAGAATCAAGGAATTTCATCCAGGAGACTCCTGCCTGTGACGGCCGGATCCAGCAAACCCACTAAAGGTGACCCTGCTGGGACTGTGCTCTCAAAGTCCTGCTCCTGTCACTCCAGAAGCTGACAGGTCAATGCACAGCTGAAGAAATTAAAGCAGACAATGCTCTCAAAAGCCCTGCTGACAGGCTGATGTATGGCTAAAAGACTCATGAACAGTTGTGCTGCCTTGTTGTCTGGGAATTTCCTACACACTATTGTTGTTGTGTGTTTAGTTCTAACTGTGTTCCTCTTTGACATTGCTTTGGGTGCCAGTGCCCCAAAAGACTGGAGCACTTGCCAAAAATGCTGGCTTGCTACCACATAATGGTATATCATCTCACTTTTCTGGGTTCTTATATGTTTAAGATAAATGTGGGACATTGGGACTTTACACTAAATATATACAAGCCTAAAGATTCAGTTTGATGCTCAAACCAATCTAATTAAGGTAATGAAAAAAAAACCCAAAGGGGGGCAGGGATTTAGCTCAGTGGTTTTGCTGCCTGCTGCACAAGTGCAAGGACCCGAGTTTGATCTCCGGTACCAAAAAAAAAAAAAACCCAAAGGGCATCCCCTGCCCATTACATTTGATGGATGCCCACGCCAGCACTACAGGTGGCTGGGAGTGATAGATTGTGGAGTACATAGTAGAAAACAACAATACTATACAATGAGGTAAAAGGGCAAGCAATAATGGCTATAAAGTTCCAAGGACAAAGGCAAATGGGAGAGAACACACAATCCCCAAATTGCCATACTTGTAAAAAAGCAGAGTATAGCCCACTTAAAGTAGTTTTACCTGACCCATGGAGTCCCAGATGGCTGAAAAGACAAACTGTTAAGGCCCAACTCTACCATTTGGTGCCTGGCTCAAGTACTAAGATAAGTAGCAATGACCAGGACACTCATTGGGATGCACTAGTCAAAAAGGTCTGGACCACAGTTCGGCCAACAGTCAGGGAAAGGCCAATAATCAAAGAGATAAAAAAGATTAGGTCCAGTGTGGCCAATTACACAGGGATAGATATGGTGCAGACTATAAACAGCACCCACAGATTGCTTCTGGCTACTGACCGAGATCTGGCATCTGACTGCTGGATCTGTGCACCCCTCCATCAGCTCACCTATCATGCTTTGGGGCTGACCCTACAGGGAATCCTAAACCATATGGATGAACCAGCAGTTCGACTACTTAGTGAACCCCCTGAAGTGATAGGAAATAACTCATGTGTGTTTAAGGTTTCTGCCTTACGGAACCTCCCCCAAAACTGTGTCAATATCCATGGGACTCACTCCAACCTCAGTGCTCCAGCAGGAGCCTTTTTTGTGTGTAAGGATGGCTTATATTGAGTCTTCTCCCCCAAAGTACAAGATAATTGTGCTATAAATATACTTATCCCAGACCTAAATGTATACTCCCCCAGTGCCATAGGATAAGTTCCTGTCCAAATAGGGTCCCTCACAGGAGGACTAAATAGAAGAAAAAGGGATCCTATTGTTCTCCCTCTCCTAGCAGGACTGGCTATAGCAGGGAGCCTGATAATCAGTGGCACAGCACTCGGGCTGGGACAGCAACAATACCTTTCATTAGGCCAAGACATTCAAAAAGGGTCAGATGAAGTACGAGCCTCAACCCTCTCCTCACTCTACAAGGACAGATTGACTCATTGGCAGACATAGTGCTGCAGAATAGAAGAAGCCTTGATTTGATTTGCTGACTGCTAAGTATGGGGGAACTTGTCTTTACCCAGGGGAAGAATGTTCTTATTGTGCAAATCAGTCAGGAGTAGTCAGGGAATCCATGACCCAACTGAAAGAAAGGTTAAAGTGGATGGAAACTAAGTATGGTTCCTAGGATACCAACCCCTGGTGGAGTTGGCAGTTCTCTAGATGAAAAGCATGGTTAGGGGTTCTGATGGGACCCAAAATGGTGATAATACTCCTGGTGACTGTAGGACCATGTTTAGTTAATTAGATGTCCAAATTTATACTGGAAAGAATCCATTCCACACAATCATATTGAAGGACCCTCCTTAGCAAGACAGGCTCCATATTGCTGCTTGACCCACCTGCCTGCCCTTTAGATGAACTCAGAAGGAGGAAATTTAAAAACCTCCTCCCTTTAGAAAGTCTCTTTAGAAATAACTATCAACTATTGTTTTACAAATGTTCTAACAGCAGGACGGTCTGCTTCCGTACCTTTTGCTTGCTTTACTAGTTCTATCCCATAGGGAGGCCTAGAAACTGCTGGCCTCAAAGGTGTATAAAACATGTTTGTCTCCCCCAAGTCGAGGCTGGAGTCCGATGCTCAGCTCAGGTCCCGGCCAGTAGTAAACTCCTGTGTGGATTTAATATCGGTCTCTGGTTGGTTCTTTCTCACTGGGTGCAACATACTTGGAGGCACCAGTGAGATACCCAGCCGCTTTTGAGCTTATTATCTTGGAGCCACTGTTTCTTTTTAGGAGAGACCAGGATTGGACATCAGTGGTGTTTGGCCCCTCTGGACACTGGTCTGCAGAAGGAGAGGCCACCCTGATGGTATTCCAGGGCTAGGCCACCCTGACGTTTTCCAGGGCTCAGGGTAGGCCGGTCCCAGTTGGGCCTTATCATCGATCAACTGACCTGCACGAGTTTATTGGGAAAGCCTCTAGAGGTAAGAATCAAATGATTTTTAGTGCACTGTGGGTAGGTAGGAGGAAGCTGGATGTGGCACAAGTTCCCCTACCTACAGTCTCTTCATGACAGCAAGCAGACTCACTGGGTCAGAGTCCTCAGAAGAGCAACTCCCTGGGTGGGGTCTGAATCCATTCGGCCCCAGAGGTTTACTTGGCCAAAGTTTGTTTTTGTCTGTTTATTGTCTGTCTCTCTGCTTCCTCTGTGTGCCTTTTGCATTTTCACAGGCTAAAATTATGGGTTCCTCACAGTGCACAGAAGGAACTCCACTTGATTGTGTTTTGAATAACTTTGAAAAAATTTATTCCACAGACAGGGAAGATGAATATGGCATGAAATTTTCTAAAGGCAAATTACAAACCCTGTGTCAACTAGAATGGCCCAGTTTTGGAGTTGGTTGGCCCCCAGTGGGAACTTATTCCATGCACATTGCTCCCAAGGTTTGGAATGTGGTCACGGGAGTCAGCGCCCCACAGGTCCCGATCGACCTTTGGCACTCAATTGGGACAGGACTACGGTCCATCAGCCCCATCTTCCTCTTCCCTTTTTCCTTTAAAGCAGACAGAGCCTGGGGGAGGATTGATTTATGTCCCTTTCACAACTGGTGATCTTTACAATTGGAAACATCAAAGTCCCCCCTTCTCTGAAAAACCTCAGGCATTAATCTCTTCTTAAGACTGTTTTTCATACCCATCAGCCAACCTGGGATGATTACCAGCAGCTTTTACAGATCCTGTTCACCACTGAGGAGTAGGATTGCATTTATCAACAGGCAGTCAAAGAGGCCCTGGGGCCAAACCCCAGCATCACTCTGGGAACTGTGGGGCATTCGGCCAGGGCTTAGGTGATGGTTCTATCACAGCACCCTGAATGGTACCCCAATGATGATGACAGTAGGAGGAGGCTGGGGTCCTACCACCAGCACTTATTAGGGGGATTCCAGGAAGCGGCCAGAAAGCCCACTAATTTGAGTAAGGTAAGTGAGGTTCACCAGGGAAAAACAGAGTCTCCAGCTGCGTTTTTAGAGAGACTCTTGGAAGCCTATAGAGTTTTCACTTCTATTGACCCAGAGGCACTCAAAAATGCAGCAGCTTTAAATTTGGCCTTTGTTTCCCAGTTGGCCACAGATATTAGGGGAAAAAAATTACAGAAATTGGAGGGATTTGACAGAAAGAATAGGACTAAACTCCTGAACATAGCCCAGAAAGTTTATGATAACCATGACGCCCCCAAGGAAGTCCTAGCCAAAAAACTGGGGAAAGTCACAACTGCTGCACTCTAGGCACAAGAGACAGTCCCTCTGGACAGAAAAGGAGAAAGTGCCTTTTTGGCTTTAAAGAAAGCCTTAGTGTCAGCACCAGCCCTGGCCCTACCTGATGTCACCAAGCCCTTTTGGTTGTTTGTGGCTGAATGAGGGGGCATAGCCAAAGGAGTGCTAGCTCAGGCATTAGGGCCTTGAAACAGACCTGTGGCCTACCTGTCTAAAAGACTTGATCCTGTGGCAAGTGGATGGTCTACCTGTTTGAGGGCAGTTGCAGCCACCACCCTCCTGGTCCAGAAGGCAGATAAGTTCAGCCTGGGACAAGACCTGGTCATCACCGCACCCCATGCGGTGGAGACGTTGCTGAGAGGAGCCCCAGAATGATGGCACTCCAACACCTGCCTGACTCAGTACCAGGCCCTGTTGCTGGATGCTCCATGCATCAAATTCACCAGAGAAATGACCCTCAATCCAGCCACCTTACTCCCGGACTCCGACTCGTACGCATGCCCCTCCATGACTGTCTGGACACTCTGACAACGTCCATCACCAACTGCCCAGATCTGACTGATGTTCCCCTGCAAAGCCCAGGATGAGACCTTCTTCACTGATGAAAACAGCTTCATGGAAGACTGAGTCAGGTATGGGGGGGGGCTGTAGTCAGTCCAGGAGGACAGGTCCACTGAGCACAGGCATTAAACTGGGGGGCATCGGCACAGAGGGCTGAACTAATAGCTTTAACTCAAGCCCTGAGGTTAGGTCGAGACAAGGCTGTAGACATCCGCACTGACAGCCGGTGTGCATTCGCCACTGCCCATGTGCATGGCGACATCTACAGACAGAGAGGGCTATTAACACAGAAGGGAAAACTATCAAAAATAAAGAACAAATTCTGGCCTTATTGGAGGGAATCTGGGAACCCAGGGCATTGGCCATTATTCATTGTAAAAGCCACCAGAAAGGAGACAGCTTGGAGGCCTGCGGCAACCGAGAGCCCAATGATGCAGCCCAAGGAGCGGCCAGAGAACCAGTGAGGCCGATAGACACTGTGCCCATCTGACCCTTTGGCTGCCTGCCGGAAAGACCCACATATACCCTGGAATAAAAAAAAGAATAAAACCAAAAGTGAGGGGGTACAAAACTGGACTCAGGCTGGTGGAAAGGGACAAACGAACAAATTGTCTCCCCTGAGCCCTGGGGCGACAACTTGTTCATCAGTTCCATCACTTAACTCACCTGGGAGAATCAAAGTTAAAAAGACTAATGAGCTCTAAGTTTTCAGTCCCAGGACTGACCTCTATGGTCCAGGACATCAGTTCCAGGTGTCAGGTGTGTGCACAGGTAAACTCCAAGGCGAGACCAAGGAGCAAAGGTAATCGACTGCGGGGAAGAGAGCCAGGGGAACACTGGGAACTTGATTTCACCTAAAGAAAATCCAACAAGAGGTTCAAATATTTACTGGTATTGGCTGACACCTACTCAGGTTGGGTAGACGCTTTCCCCACTCGTGGAGAATCAGCCAACATAGTAACTAAGGTTTTGTTCCAGGAGATAGTTCCCCGATTTGGCATCCCTCGTTACCTGGGGTCCAACAATGGGCCTGCCTTCATGACACACATATCAAAATTGTTGGCAAGGGCACAACATATCGATTGGAAGTTACACTGTGCCTATCGCCTACAAAGTTCAGGGCAAGTGAAAAGGATAGAACCCTGAAAGAAACCCTGAATAAATATGTTCTAGAAACTGGCGGTAGGTGACCCAATCTGCTTCCTCTAGCCTTGTTAAGAGTTAGATGTACTGCATATGTGACAAGTTTACCCCTTTTAAAATCTTGTATGGGAGGCCACCACCACTCCTCCCTAAGTTAAAGCTTGAACACATAACAGAGAGTTTTTGTGTCTCTTCCATCTCTTCAAGCCTTGCAGATTCTTCAGAGTGAGATCCAGGCTACAATACAACAGGCTTGAGAAAAAAATGCCTTGCAACATTCCAGCCCCACAGTTTTAAGCCAGGAGACCTGGTCCTGATATCCTTCATTTGCTTGCACCGAGGACTTGACTAAATACATTCCCAAATCATTCTTGGCTACCCAATCTGCCACTTTATTTTGTGTCACCGTGTATGTTGTTCCACAAGTCTTGTATTGTAATAAAAAAGGGGCCCATGAACACCCTGGATTAACCACTGAACACTACAGGAGTAAATGGGCTGCCCCCATTTTAGTGCCTATTCTGGTGGGATTAGGAATAGCTGGGTCAGTGGCTATTGGAACTTCCTCCCTGATCCTTCAGGACACAAATTTTAAAGCCCTAACCCACCAAGTAGCCAGAGATTTGGGTCACCTGAAAGACTTGATCTGCAGATTAAAAAACCAGGTTGATTCCCTAGCTGAGATGGTCCTACAAATCAAAGGGGACTTGACCTCCTGTTCATGAAACAAAAAGGGTTATGTGTAGCCCTAAAAAAAGAAAAACCTGTTGCTTCTATGCTAATGGTTAACTACCCTACTTTCTGTTGTAACAGGCCCCTTAGTTATCTTACTTCTGCTTTTGCTCATGAGACCTTGCATTATAAATGCTTTCACTAAATATGTTAGACAGAGGGTTGATGCAGTTAAACTGATGGTGCTGAGACAAAATTATGAGGTTTTGAAAGATGTTTTTAAAAAAAATTCAAAGAGTAAATACAGGAATCAAAGATTTGATTAAGTTACAAGAACCAGGGGGAATGAAGGACCCTCATTAGCAAGACAGGCTCCATATTGCTGCTTGACCCACCTGGCTGCCCTTTAGATGAACTCAGAGGAGGAAGCTTAAAAACCTCCTCCCTTTAGAAAGTCTCTTTAGAAATAACAATTAATCAAGTATTGTTTTACAAATGTTCTAACAGCAGGACGGTCTGCTTCTGTACCTTTTGTTTGCTTTACTAGTTCTATCCCATAGGGAGGCCTAGAAACTGCTGGCCTCAAAGGTGTATAAGACATGTTTGTCTCCCCCCAGTCAAGGCTGGAGTCCAATGCTCAGCTTGGGTCTCAGCCAGTAATAAACTCCTGTGTGGATTTAATATCAGTCTCTGGTTGGTTCTTTCTCACTGGGTGCAACATATATCAAATGCTAATGTGAGCAAAGACCCATTATGTTTGTCCTGTTCAAATCAATGAAGATTCTGTTTGATGTAACAACAGGGAGGAATGAGGTAGAAAGAGTTATGCCAAACATAATTTGGAATGGATAATTACTGTAAAATATTTGTTCATGAACTGTGTCAGCTTAATGTAGCAATAATGCACTGTTTATGTACTTTGTGTGAGCCACCCCTAAAACCCTGTCTGTGCCAACTTGTCCCTATTTGGAAACTCCGGTGGGCCTTCCTCTTCTTGTGGGGCAGCCTGTTCCCAGAAAGATTAGAAAGCAGCCTTGAAATTTGTTTATGTAAGCCCCCAACCTTGAAACCATGGAAAATCGCCTCATGCCACTTTACCGCGTCCTTGCTATATTCTGTATGACTGCAACTTGAGCCACCCTGTAGGCTGTGAGCAAGGTATAAAAAGGAGAAATTGTCTTAGCTCAAGGTCCGTCTATAAGGACTCGTTTCCTGAGGCTGGCCATGGCCTGGCAATAAACTTTTTTATTTTACCCAACTCTTCTGTCTCTGAAAGATCATTTTGACTCCGGATTTGCCGCAAAACACTGCTTCCCAATTAACGCCTCTTCTCCTGCTTCACAGGTGAAATGTGCTCTAGGGGAGTGTTCTGTGCATAAAAGGAGCAAGGGTAGGTGACAGCAAAGCAGCCGTGTCACCTTGCCTCGGCTCGCCGCTCATGTGTGCCGCACACTCTGGCCGACCCGGTGTGGGGAACACCTTGAAATAAGATGGAATTTTAGAACCCTAAGTGTGCTGTAATCCTAAAGTGTGCTGTGACTTTAAGAGTGCTGTAACCTAAGTATAACACAATCATAAGAGTGATGTGTAACCATAAGATATGAAAGTAGAACCTTAAGCAGTATGGAACTGATAAGGGTGTGCCCTGAACTGGACAGGGTGTGCCCCGAAATGGACAGTGTGATAAGTCTGAACCAATACCACAAACGCCCAGTTAGAATAGTATAAAAGGAGCTGAAGACCCCAAGCAAGTTGACGATCCGTCCCACTGACCAGTCGACCAGTCAATCTGATGATCTGACTACCGACCGAGACCTATGCACAGCTGATCCCACTGGGAGGAGCATCGCCTCCGACCAGACGAGACCAGAGGACGAGGCAAGCGGAGAGGCGGATAGGCTAGCGCCGACTCGACGCCCTTCGTCTACGGATCGGACCCTCTGACCCTGCGGGAGGAAACGTCTTGCTCCCATAAGGACTTGCGCAGTACAGGTACAGGGACGTGGTAATTGGCAGACTTAATATTGTGTGATAATTGCATAGTGTGTGGTAATTGTATTGAGATGAATTATGACAATATAAGATAAGTGTGTGAATTATCATCTGAGTCTGAGTCCTCTTTTACCCACGGTACCTGTTTGCGACAGCTGGCATAGTCGGCAGGATCTGTTGAAGCAAGGCAGAATTAGTTTTAAAACCACCAGGTCTCAAGGTTGGAGGTTAAACTTAAGCATTGTACCATTTGGGAATCTGAGAGAGAGAGGAGGATTTGGGAAGGACAACTCTGGAGCTCTGGTCGGGAGCAGAAGGAGGAAGATGTGGAGAGCAAAAGGTTGAAATAACCTTGAGAGACCTCTGAGTCTCTTGAGAACATAATGAATCCTGGATATGCAGCTGGCACAAAAACAAGGATGGTTACTTGTAACGAGAGTGGTTAAATAGAAAGAGTTCGAATGTCTGCAGTGCAAGGGAACGTTATTCCCGGAGTTGTAAGGATACATTTGACCTTTTCCTTGGAAAATAATTAGTCACCAAATTATGTACAGAGGAGGGGTTGGGGGTTGTGGAAAAGGTATATAAAGGGCAATAAAGTGGGAAGAGGGGTCTCCCCTCCGCCTCTCTCTCCTTTTTCTTTTCCTCAGAGGTTGTGTTTTTCTTTCATCCTCTCCCCTCCTCTCAGGTACTGTTCGACTAGTGACGGCTGACACGGTCACAAGTGGCGCCTGAACAGGGACCTGAGCATGGAGGACAAGGTGAAGGACGCCGCCAGATTGTGAGCTCGGATAAGTAAGTAGGGGGCGGTGATATAAGATATAAGGACTACTAGTAGTCAGATGCTATAAGATATGGGGACTACTAGTAGTCGGATGCTGTTTGCTCAGATATTAAAAAGGATGCTTCAGTCCCGTGGAGCTAAGGTAGGGCAACAGCAGTTATGTCATTTTTTAGAATTTGTGGAGAGAGTCTGCCCATGGTTTCCTGAGGAGGGATCAATTAATTTGGAACTTTGGCTAAAAGTCGGAAAACAATTACAAGATTATTATGATCAGGAAGGGCCTTCCAAATTCCCTGTTGATGTGTTTAGCCTTTGGGGTCTTATCAAGGAGAGCTTAGATCCTCGTCAAGGGACTTTAGTGGATAACTCACAAACAGACGCAGTTGCCTCTAGTCCAGAGGACAATCCAAATATAGATAAAGAAATTGAGTACCCTTCTTCAGCCCCCCCTCTTGTGGAAGGTTTAGATGAACACCTCGACCCCCCTGGTGCCACAGATTTAGAGGAGGAGGCAACTAAGTATAACTATGAGGAATGGCCTCCCTTCTCTCTAATAGCTCTTACTGAAAAAATGAAAATAAAAGATAAAAAAGATAAATCTGAAAATACCCATCCCTCAAATCCCATAGATATGTTATGGTTTAATTGGAAATGGAAACAAAAGGAACAAGCACTGTTGAAAAAACGGTCACTTCAGCCCAGCGTCCCGGCAGGGCTTGACCCTTTCCCTGAGGTTGCCCACCCCGATCTTCAGCTGGATTCCCCTCCTGTCCACGACTCTCATCCCCAGCTCCCCGCCCTCTCTCGGCCCTGCAGGCTACTTTACAGGTGGCCGCCGAGAGAGAGGGGAGGATCTGGCTGGGTTCCAAATAGTCTGTCCTGTTTGAGTTTGCTACTTCCTTATCAAGGACTTGGAGTTCTTTTTATATTTACAGGTATAAAAGCACTTTCATTCCTTCTGATTTTAATTTCAAGAGATCTCTGTTAATTGATTATTCCAAAGTTTTTGACCAGTCATACAATTATAAATCTAATAATCATAAATAGGATATTACGATTCATTTTGGCTAAATATATTTGAGTGCACTCTAATTTTATAAATTGTCTTATATGTTTGTCTGTTGTCTGTTGTTTGTCTGTTTGTACAGTTGAGCTCAATTTTTTTTTTCTCTTTTCCTTTTCACCTTTTGAAAATTTTTTTTTTTAAAAAAGATATTCACCTATTGTTAAATTGGCTTACAGATAAATGTTATTAAATTAAAGGCATGTCTTCCTTCCCAGGTTGCTAACTGATCAAAGTGCTACCAAGATTTATTTTATAAAAATAATGTGTATTGTCACCTACATGCAATAATCAAATTGCAATAAACAGTTGTAAAATAGGAAGATATATATTTTCTTATTCTTTGTTTGTCAAAATAGATAGAGACTATGGGTACTCCCTTTGGTGAATAAAGAAGTGGCCACCCAGAAAATAATTATTCTGGTCTTAATTCACTAAAGGGACCCCCTAGTAATTTTTATAATCTTATGGGAGACACACCACAACAAATATTGTCTCAATGTGTTATTATAAATTGATTACATTGGTTATCATTGAAGCTTAAATTCTAAATATGTTATAAATTGATTACATTGGTTATCATTGAAGTTTAAATTCTAAATATGTTATAAATTGATTACATTGGTTATCATTGATGTTTAAGCACTAAATATGTTATTGTAAAATGTTTACATTGGTTAAGTTCTAAATATGTTATTGTAATATGTCCACATTGGTCATCTTCAAAAGCTTAATTTCTGTGTCATAAAAAAGAGAGTGTTATTAGAAAGATGGTTTTGGTACCAAACTACAGTAAAAAACATAAGGTTTTATGTAACTGTGATATTTATTACTGCTCCTTTTCTGGTGTACAAAATGTATTCATGCCCTCTAATTATGTGGGTCTTCCAACATATTGTTTATGGTAATAACCTTTTGATTCGGGTATTTGCCCTTCTCTTATGCTCCAGCCACCTATGAAAATAGGCACACTTGTATTCTGATACATAAAACTGGTATACCCTATAATCCCCAGGGACAGGGGATTGTTGAAGGAGCTCATAATGCCCTTAAACATCAGCTTCAGAAAATAAAAAAGGGGGAGTTATACCCCTTGTCTCCTCAGAATCTCTTAAACCATACCCTTTTCATTTTGAATTTTCCAATGTATGAATAAGACACTCACCAATAACAGGATCATACCATGGGCCAGATGTAGAGTGGACCGGCCAGCCATCTATAACCTCACCGATCAACAAGAAGTGCTACAGGATTGAGTGCCCAATTGGACAATTGTCAAGGTGGGGCGAATACAGAACAGCAGTTGACTGTGGGACTTTGGCGAGTGCCTTCTGGCCCTTTTCAGCCCATGATATGGAAACTTATGGTTGCTATGGGAGGAATAAAAAGGATTGGTGTGGGACCAGATTCCAGGTTGGAGGGAAACATTACGGCTTGTGTGCCCCGGCCCTATTTACTATTATTGGAAGGTTTTAAGATTGAATATGAAAATGGAACTCGTCGATTTAATGTAAAATGTGATAGTTGTACATTGTCAAATTGTGTAAAATTTGGGTGTAAAGGTGCTTTAATAATTCATCAGCCCTCTTTTGTAATGTTACTGGTTAATCTTGCAGAACCATGGTATGCAGAAAAAGGACTTCAAATATTGGAGAGTCTAAACGGTTTGTTAAAAAGAGAAAAAAGGGTGGCCTGCATGATTGTAGCCGGAATTGTTACCTTTATAGCATTTTTGATTAGCTTATCTACCGCCGCAGTTGCTTTATCTTGGTCTGTACAAACCGCAACTTTCATAGATAATCTTTCAATGAATGTGTCTCAAGCCTTAGAGTTACAGGAAGACATTGATGTAAAAATGGAAGAAAAGTTAAATGCTCTTTTTGACACGGTAATATATTTGGGATGCTCCCTTGAAGCTCTCAAACATAGAAACCATTTACAGTGCCATACAGAATATCGTTGGATTTGTGTCACTTCACTAGCTTATAATGTGACAGATTGTAATTGGCAAATGATCCAGGACCATCTAAAAGGGGCATGGTCGTATGGCAATGAAACCTCCGACCTAGTAAAGCTCCATCAGCAAATATTGAGTATTCAACAAACAAGAAAAACAAGTCTGTCACCTGCACAGATGGCACAGTCCCTTTATGACTACTTGAAAACCTTGGTGCCTTCCTCACTTTTTGCTAAACAAATAGTGATAGGCCTTGGGCTGTTGGCAGGTGGATTGTTACTTATGTTTCTTCTTTTCATTATATTTGGCCAGTGTGTTCGATCCATGTTCGCAATGATGGCTGTCCAATTGCATTATCAGAAATTGATCACCCCTAAGCAAGAGGCCGGTTAGTCAATGACGGGTTTGAGACCAGGAGAATCTCTTACCAACCTAAGACAGGGAAGGTTCTCTTCCCAATGAAGGGTAAGGTAGGATTCTGTCCTAGGACCTCACCTAAGACAGGCACGGTCATCTAATAAATAAAGAAGGGGGAGTTGTGGAGAGAGAAAGGTTGAAATAAACTTGAGAGACCTCTGAGTCTCTTGAGAACATAATGAATCCTGGATATGCAGCTGGCACAAAAACAAGGATGGTTACTTGTAACGAGAGTGGTTAAATAGAAAGAATTCGAATGTCTGCAGTGCAAGGGAACGTTATTCCCGGAGTTGTAAGGATACATTTGACCTTTTCCCTGGAAAATAATTAGTCGCCGAATTATGTACGGAGGAGGGGTTGTGGGTTGTGGAAAAGGTATATAAAGGGCAATAAAGTGGGAAGAGGGGTCTCTCCTCTGCCTCTCTCTCCTTTTTCTTTTCCTCAGAGGTTGTGTTTTTCTTTCATCCTCTCCCCTCCTCTCAGGTACTGTTCGACTAGTGACGGCTGGCACCTTCAGGAAGACCCGGACCAAACTTCCAAACTCAAACTGACACCCAAATAGGGGAGTCTCAACACAGTGTAAGCCAACTCTGGAGCTCTGTTTGGGGGGTGAGAAGGAGGAAGAGCCATGCACGATTCTGGACTCCAACCCCTTAGGAAAAAAAAATAGCATTAGATAGGGGAGTTTCAGCATGGTGTAAGCCAACTCTGGAGCTCTGGTCGGAGGCTGAGAAGGAGGAAGAGCCATGCACCATTTTGGACTCAAACATCCCAGAAAAGATCTTTATAGTATTATTAGCAGCAACCATAATCTCATTTGAAATCAGAATTGGCGCAGTAGCCGCAAAAGGATATAGACTAGTGTATGTGTCTATATATTTTCTCATACTCATATTCTATAGCATCCTAAATTACTGGAATCACCTCTGAATAATCCCAAAATCACAAAATGCTGGCTAAATTTAAGAAACTAACAATCAAACCAAAGCCAGAGACCGTGAGTACAGATGACAACAACCGATGGCAAAAAGCAAAAGAGATCGTTAAAGGAAAATGTAGATATAAGGAAGTAGATATAAAGGCTACATTAACAGATCCTAATGTGATACAACCCATATTGGAAAGAGCTTCACAACCTGAGGTCCCAAGCATATTGTTGAAAACAATAGAGGATATAGATAATGATAGAATGAAAGGAAAAGCCATGGCTCAGAAACTGATAGGAAAATTCAAGGATACTAACCCATTTAAGCAGCTAGCCAAACATGAGGGCCCACTGGATCCACCCAGAAAGAATTGGGAGGTTTTTCTGGTCACTAAGACTAGCATTAATACCCCAAGTAGACTTACAAACCCACCGGTGGAAGAAGGTTCCAAAATAAGAGAGGAAATTAGGCCTCTTAAAGGAACAGAGTTAACTCAAATAAGACAAGAATTTGCACAGAACGGTAAGGGGGACGCCTTATACTTATGTGCAGTGTGGGATAAAGGAGCAGATACTATAATGTTAACAAGTGTCAAAATGACTAGAATCAAAAATATAACAGAAAATCCTAGTGTACAGGAAAATCTACCACAGTTCATAGAGCATAATCAAGGTGAGACACATTCACTAATGGATTGGTATACATATGCAATACAAATGACATATCCTACAATAGATCTCATGAAATGGTGTGGGGTGCCTTGCCCCCCCCCCACTAGAACTCTTGAGTGCCTTTTACGGGCATGTCTGGGCCTGCTGCAAGTCTACCCGGCAACAAGGAAGTAGCCCCAGTACCCTCCCCTTGCTCCTTCCCTCTAGCCCTACGGTATATATGCTGTAGCAGCTTCTGCAATAAACGAGACTTGATCAGAAACCTGTCTTGTCTCCATCGCTCATGTCCCCTGTCCTTTGTCATTCTCACTCCCCCTCTAGGGTCTCTGTTGACTTACCCGCGGGATGGGACAAGTGGCGCCCAGCGTGGGGCCCAAGAACGGGGGATCCAGTGAAGAACGCTGCCCGGGGGCCCAATAAAATAGAAGAGACAAATAAAATAGAAAAAAGAGGATTGCGTCTGACGTGAACCTGCCGTCTTTCCTGCACCTCGGTGAGTTGAGCAGCGATTATGGGACAGGTGATTAGCCAACATGAGTTGTTTGTGGAAGGTCTTAAAAAAAAAAAAAACTTTACAGGCACGAGGGGTAAAGGTTACAGTCAAACAGTTGTTAAAATATTTTGATTATATTAGAGATCTCTGCCCTTGGTTTCCCGCCGAGGGTACCATTGACGAGAGGAGATGGAAAAGAGTAGGGGAGGCCCTTAAAGATTATTATGCTACTTGTGGACCAGGAAAGGTTCCGATTACTACATTTTCTTATTGGAATCTTATTAATGAAATTATCTCCCAAAAAACCAAAGATCCGCTGGTGGCTCAAGCCATCCAGGTCGGGGAGACAGCTCTCCGATCGGAGGAAGGGTCGATCACTCTCCCTCGGAGTGAGGAGTTTGTAAACACCCCCCGAGATGCCAAGATGGCGCCGAGGCCCAAGCCCCTGCGGGACGGGACTTCCTCAAAGAATGAGGAAGAAGACTTGATGTCTTTTGATAGTGATGATGAGCCAGACCAAAAAAAAAAAAAAAAAAATGCAACCGATGAGGGTTTACAGGCGGGCTCTGCCTCATCCAAGCCTTTTAAGAAAAAGCTTCGGCGCTCCTCAGCTTCTGCCTCCGCCCTTTCAGCCCCTGCCTCTAACCCCGCCCCGCCAGTGAAAGAGGAACCGACCTTGTACTCTTCCCTCCGCCCCCTCAGACACCCCCCCTTGCCACAGAACGATCCGGGGGGAGGCTGACTGGGCCAATCTTGAGGAGGAGGCAACCAGATATCGTAATCCTGACTGGCCACCCGTAGTTCAATGTCCGCCTCCTTATGTTCCAGTACCCAACACTCCCAATGCGCCTGCTTTGGCATGCCCTGCTGTTGATCCCCCAAAGGAACTCCGGGACAAGATAAAATTTCTAAAAGAACAAATAAGGTTAGAAAAGGAACACCAAGAACTTATTACCCAGCTCAAAGGCTTAAGAACAGGCAAAACCCATGAAAATGTCCGTAGAGAGGACAAATTTAAGCCACGACCCCCCATTAGAGGGGCAGCCCCTAGGGTGCCATCCGGATCAGGAGTACCCCTAGAATTTGAAAATGTGGAAGCCTTTCCCGTAACTGAAACTACTGACGCGCAGGGACAGGCGTGGAGACACCACAGTGGTTTCGATTTTAAGGTCATTAAAGAATTTAAAATGGCCGCTGCTCAATATGGGGCCACTGCACCTTACACAATGGCCATTTTAGAATCGGTGGCAGAAAATTGGCTCACCCCAATTGATTGGCAGACTCTGGCCCGCGCCACCCTTACAGGAGGTGATTATTTACTATGAAAATCTGAATATGTGGAAAATTGCCAAGATACTGCTAGACACAATGCTCAGGTGGGTAATGGTTGGATACCCGATATGCTTCTGGGGGATGGGGCCTATGCTGCCAACGATCAACAGATGCAATTTGATGTGGGGTTGTATGCCCAGATTCAGACCACAGCCATGTTGTTACAAAATATTTACATTGGTTAAGTTTTAAATATGTTATTGTAATATGTCCACGTTGGTTATCTTCAAAAGCTTAATCAGGTTAGCCTAACTCTCTTATCTACAGCCCAGCCTTGCTTACATTGCAGGACGAAATTTTGCTTACAGGTTAAAAAGATGACATCCCTGAATCTGTTGCATGGTCTGTTGCTGTTCCTGGCACTGACAACAAAAAACGGATTTCAACCAGTTAACAAAGAACAACTGCTCATTGCCCTGTATGGTAACCCCTGTGACTGTGCTGGGGGTTCTGGCGGGGCTGCACCCACAAGTTACACTCGTAGTACTGATTGCTGCAACAAGATTGCCTACTTGGTTTATGAGGTCGCGCTAGTGGAAGGATATAACCAAAAATGGGATTGCGTCCCTAAGCCTAAAGTCATACCAACAGTCAATGGTGAACCAGGGCCATGCCCTGCCAATTGTGCCAAGGCCACAGAAATGCATTCTACTTGTTACACTGAAGCCCAACAATGTACACATTCCGATGGAAAAATATATCTAACTGCTGTTCTACAAAGAACTTACAGGGGCTCCGTCGGAGGTGACTGGGACTTTTCCAGCCCCACTGGATATCCTGAATTTGGCCAAGCCTCCTGCAACGGCAGTCCCGGCAAAGATGTCTGCTGGCTGCCACAGGCCCCAATTCATGTATCTGATGGTGGCGGGCCTTCAGATCAGCTCAGGGAAGAGCGAGTACAAAAACAGCTCGAGACTATCATCCAAGAGATGTACCCCTCCCTAAATTATCATCCGCTGGCCTTTCCCAAACCTCAAGGCCCAGACCCTGACGTCCAAACCCTGAGTGTCTTAGAGGCCACTTATCAATTGATCAATACATCCAACCCAGCCTTTGCTGCGGATTGTTGGCTATGCTTGACCCTTGGCACACCCCTGCCCCTCGCCTTGCCAGTTGTCGACCAAACTGACTATGCCAACAGTTCTAGTTACAATTGCAGTTTTTCTCTGCCCTTCAGGGTCCAGCCAGTACAGTTCAATGCTTCAGCTTGTTATCTAAGTTCGGGCCACAACGATAGCTTCGATATACCTGTCAGAGTCCAAAATTTCTCTCTCTGCTCTGTAATGCTTAATGGCTCTGCCGCCATTTGCCCTGCCCCGGGTCACGTGCTCATCTGTGGAGGGAGCTTGGCATTCACCTCCCTCCCCACTAATTGGACTGGGCTGTGCGTGGGGGCGACTGTCCTCCCGGACATCGCCGTCATTCCTGGAGATGAGCCGGTGCCCTTGCCCAGCTTTGACTATATCGCTGGGCGACATAAAAGGGCCATTTCACTGGTCCCCCTGCTCGTGGGGCTGGGGGTGTCCGGTGCCCTTGCCACTGGCTCTGCTGGCATCGGAGTGGCGTTACACTCCTATGCCAAATTATCCAACCAGTTGATTAATGATGTTCAAGCTCTCTCTAACACTCTTACAGATATACAAGATCAGATCGATTCTTTGGCTGAGGTGGTCCTTCAAAACAGAAGGGGCCTGGACCTCCTCACGGCGAAACAAGGAGGGATTTGCATAGCCCTAAATGAACATTGTTGTTTCTATGCCAATAAATCTGGGATCATCAGGGGAAAAATTCGCGAACTTCAGGAAGATCTAAACAGACAACGACAAGAGTTCGCTCAAAATCCCCTCTGGACTGGCCTCAATGGTTTCCTCCCTTATCTTCTCCCTTTGCTGGGACCCTTATTGGGCCTACTTCTGCTCATTTCTTTGGGGCCCATAATATACAACAAAATCATGGCCTTCCTTAGAGCCCAGATAGAGGCAATAAAAACAGCACCCATACAGGTCTACTATCATAGATTGGCAATGGCTGACCAGGACGAATGCCGGACCATCGATTAGGTCCTTGCCATGGTGAAGTGTTTTCGCCCCACCTGGTGAGTGGGCTGGCAAGCCAATGACGGGCAACTGAGCAAGCATGCCATGCAATGAGAGAGCCCTTGTGCGCCACCTAAGACAGGTGCCAGAGCCTTGATTCTCTGGTTAACCGATGATGGGTAAGGTGCACGGTGCAGACACGTATGTCGCTCTGACCCAAGACAGGCTCAGCCTCCGCAGGCTTGGCTCTCCTGACGCCTTTCTAAAATTATAATTTTAAAGGGAGGACCTGTGGGGGGCCTTGCCCCCCCCCACTAGAACTCTTGAGTGCCTTTTACGGGCATGTCTGGGCCTGCTGCAAGTCTACCCGGCAACAAGGAAGTAGCCCCAGTACCCTCCCCTTGTTCCTTCCCTCTAGCCCTATGGTATATATGCTGTAGCAGCTTCCACAATAAACGAGACTTGATCAGAAACCTGTCTTGTCTCCATCTCTCGTGTCCCCTGTCCTTTGTCATTCTCACTCCCCCTCTAGGGTCTCTGTTGACTTACCCGCGGGATGGGACAAAATGGGAAGCAGAGACAAAATGGAACACATGGGATCAAGGAATAGATTTAGTCAGGACATTAGGTGTAATAGGAATGGTATATTCAAGAGCACTCACACCGCATGAAACAATATTAACACCAGGTTTCAAGAAAATCATCCTAAAGGGAGCACCAAACCATTTAAAAATAATAATAAGTCCGAATGTACAATCAGCTAGAACAATTGGAGACATGATTAATTTTCTAAAAGAAAACAGAGAATTAGAAAAAACAAATGTCATGACCTTTGCCACAGATAGTTTGACAAACAACAACATAAAAAAGAAAAAGGGAATATTCAATAGATTCAATAGATTCAACAATGTACAACCAATGAGAAATGATAATAGACAACCAAACACAAGACAGATGAATAACCAACGATTTCAAAATGAGACAAGACAAGGAAGATACCAACCCACATATCGTTATCTAAATAGATACCAAGAAAACAACAACAGAGGCCCGAATATTTTAGGGAAAGGAAGTCTGGGCAGACAGTTGCCCAGACAGCCCAGACAGAATCAATACTTCAACCAACCCCACAGATTCTATCAAGCAAGGATCCAAGGCCGTGGATTAGGATACCGATAATACTACACAAGAAACCCACACCAACAACATGGCTAGTAGACACAGGGAGTGAAATTAGCATATTCAAAGACATAATATTACCAAAGATACATAACACAAAAAACATGATACAAATACAAGGAATTACAGGAAACATAACTACACTAAACAAAATAAGGGCAAGATTAGAGATATATGACAAAATAATAGAATGCAACATGTATAATGGAAATGTATCACACAATATATTAGGCATGGATATAAGACCTAAGATATGGAACCATTGGAAATACATAAGAAATTGCATAAAACCAGAACACGTATGCCTAACACAAGTAAAAATAGATCCTATACAATTACCTCAAATACCAAACTCTTTCACAAGCCAATACCCAATCAAGGGTGGATTACAAGACATTACAGACACAATAACACTATTGGAAGAGGAAGATGTGATAGAACATACATCAAGCTTTAATTATAACAGCCCCATATGGCCAGTAAAGAAACCATCAGGCACATGGAGACTAACAATAGATTACAGAAACATCAATAAATTAACTCCAAACATGCCAGGAAGTTTGCCAGAACTAGAAGATATTATAAAGAAAATTAACACATTTGCACCATCATTTCTAGCAACAATTGACTTAAAAAATGTTTTTCTGTATACCATTACATGAGGATTCCAGGGAAATGACAACATTCACATGGGATAACAAACAATATAGATTTAAAAGATTACCACAAGGATACAAGAATAGCCCTATAATAGCACATAATGCATTACAATTTACATTAAACAAGATGCCAAAGGACAAAGACATACTTATATTATCATATGTGGATGATCTACTGGTAGGAGGAAAGCAGGAAAAGAAAATCAAAGACACATTAGACAAATTCGTACAAATATTAAGACAGGATGGATGGACAGTTAATGATGATAAAGTACAACAGCCTAGCACATCAGTTAAATTTCTAGGTATACAATGGACTACTGAGGGACCTACAATCCCACAAACAGTATTAGATAAAATACAAATAATTAAGGACCCTACAAATAAAAGGAATTACAACAGCTATTAGGCCTTTTCAATTTCTAGAGAAATCATAGCCCATATATCCAAAACATTATGAAACCCTTACACAATATCACTAAGAAAGCATCTGACTTTAGATGGACAGAAAATGAAAAACAGATATTAAACAGCCTCGAAGAATTGTGCAAGACATATAAATCAGTAAATTACCCCAAACAGGGAGATACAATAGTCTAGATATCTTATTCCACCAAGAAGATGGAAATTGGAACCTATTTATAAAAAATAATACATAATTAAGGGCTGTAGGCTTTTTCTGTAAAAAATTCCCATGGTCAGACCATAAATATTCAATACTTGAAAAGACAATATGGACAACTTATGAAGCAATTTGGACATGTAGTGGTTTATTAAGTGACAGACCCATAACCATTAGATCTGAGGTACCTATCCTCCGGTGGATACAATCAGACCCAAGGGAAACAGCCACAAGACCGCAGGATGTGAAAGTTGTACACTGGAAATGGTTCTTGAAGTCAGCCCTGAGCAGAGAGACGGTGGTAGCAAAGGGGTCGCTGCCTTCTCTATCCCAAAGTGCTCTGATGCACCAGGGGATGGACCCAGAACCCTGTGACACGATAAGTGCAACAGAGGAGCTGGGAAAACCTATAATCTCCCTACCAGATATGATCACCCTACCCCAAAAGAGGCATGCACTTGGACAATGGGGACCACCTATATACAATAACTCCTTGCCTAACGCATGGTTCATGGATGGATCTGCATCACAAAAAGGTGGAACCATATACTGGAAAGCACTGGCTTATAGACCTGGGGATGGTATGGTAAAAACCAAGGAAGGTACATCAAAAGCTGCTCAACATGCAGAAGTATTAGCAGTAGCAATGGCATATGAACAATCAAAATTGGAAAAACAAGAAAAAAAAATATATATTCACAGATTCATGGGTCGTAGCCAATGGTATAACCATGTGGGCGTCCAAATGGAAGGAAAATTCTTGGAAAATCAATGACAAACCAATATGGTCTAAAGAGGCCTGGGAAACTATAGAATCAGCCTCCAGACAAATGAAAATATATGTAGCCCATGTCTCAGCACATACTAGAAAGAAAGATATTACATCAACTCTAAATGATAAGGTAGATAAATTTAGTAAGATATGCACAACAACAGTCACACCTCTTAAACTTAGAAGACAGTGGAAAGCACAGCGTACAGAACAAGATAGAAACACAAAAAGAAACCAACACAAACAAATAACAACCAAAGTAAAAGGTACCTGGGAAATCATACCAAAACAACAAGCAAGATTAACCAATGAACATATCCTACAAATCCATAAGATGTTAGGTGTGGAGAGCGAAAGGTTGAAATAACCTTGAGAGACCTCTGAGTCTCTTGAGAACATAATGAATCCTGGATATGCAGCTGGCACAAAAACAAGGATGGTTACTTGTAACGAGAGTGGTTAAATAGAAAGAGTTCGAATGTCTGCAGTGCAAGGGAACGTTATTCCCGGAGTTGTAAAGATACATTTGACCTTTTCCCTGGAAAATAATTAGTCGCCGAATTATGTACAGAGGAGGGGTTGGGGGTTGTGGAAAAGGTATATAAAGGGCAATAAAGTGGGAAGAGGGGTCTCCCCTCCGCCTCTCTCTCCTTTTTCTTTTCCTCAGAGGTTATGTTTTTCTTTCATCCTCCCCCCTCCTCTCAGGTACTGTTCGACTAGTGACGGCTGGCACGGTCACAAGTGGCGCCCAAACAGGGACCTGAGCATGGAGGACAAGGTGAAGGACGCCGCCAGATTGTGAGCTCGGATAAGTAAGTAGGGGGCGGTGATATAAGATATAAGGACTACTAGTAGTCAGATGCTATAAGATATGGGGACTACTAGTAGTCGGATGCTGTTTGCTCAGATATTAAAAAGGATGCTTCAGTCCCGTGGAGCTAAGGTAGGGCAACAGCAGTTATGTCATTTTTTAGAATTTGTGGAGAGAGTCTGCCCATGGTTTCCTGAGGAGGGATCAATTAATTTGGAACTTTGGCTAAAAGTCGGAAAACAATTACAAGATTATTATGATCAGGAAGGGCCTTCCAAATTCCCTGTTGATGTGTTTAGCCTTTGGGGTCTTATCAAGGAGAGTTTAGATCCTCGTCAAGGGACTTTAGTGGATAACTCACAAACAGACGCAGTTGCCTCTAGTCCGGAGGACAATCCAAATATAGATAAAGAAATTGAGTACCCTTCTTCAGCCCCCCCTCTTGTGGAAGGTTTAGATGAACACCTCGACCCCCCTGGTGCCACAGATTTAGAGGAGGAGGCAACTAAGTATAACTATGAGGAATGGCCTCCCTTCTCTCTAATAGCTCTTACTGAAAAAATGAAAATAAAAGATAAAAAAGATAAATCTGAAAATACCCATCCCTCAAATCCCATAGATATGTTATGGTTTAATTGGAAATGGAAACAAAAGGAACAAGCACTGTTGAAAAAACGGTCACTTCAGCCCAGCGTCCCGGCAGGGCTTGACCCTTTCCCTGAGGTTGCCCACCCCGATCTTCAGCTGGATTCCCCTCCTGTCCACGACTCTCATCCCCAGCTCCCCGCCCTCTCTCGGCCCTGCAGGCTACTTTACAGGTGGCCGCCGAGAGAGAGAGAGAGAGAGAGAGAGAGAGAGAGAGAGAGAGAGAGAGAGGAGGATCTGGCTGGGTTCCAAATAGTCTGTCCTGTTTGAGTTCGCTACTTCCTTATCAAGGACTCGGAGTGCGTAATCAGGGTCCCTCTTCCCCTTTGCAGACTAAACAAAAATTAGATAGAACAGGAATAGGGTATTTTTAATGGGGCTATTGACCTCCCTGTGCCCCACGCAGATCCCATCACATGGAAAACTAGTGACCCTGTGTGGGTGGATCAATGGCCTTTAACCCAAGAAAAAATTCTCGCTGCAGAACAGTTAGTACAGGAACAGCTCTGCGCTGCGCATATTGAATCTTCTAATTCTCCATGGAATTCCCCTATCTTTGTAATTAAGAAAAAATCAGGAAAGTGGCGACTTTTACAGGATTTAAGAGCAGTTAATAAAACCATGGAAATTATGGGGGCCCTACAGCCCGGACTTCCAATACCGTCCGCTATTCCAGCACAAACTTTCAAAATAAGTGTGGATTTAAAAGATTGTTTCTATACAATTCCTCTTGCCCCGCAAGATTGTAGACGTTTTGCCTTTAGTGTACACTCTGTTAATTTTAAAGGACCCGTACAATGTTTTCAGTGGAAGGTTTTGCCACAAGGTATGGCTAATAGCCCCACCCTGTGTCAAAAGTTTGTAGCTCAAGCGATCCAACTAGTCAGGACAGATTACCCATCATTATATTTAGTTCATTATATGGATGACAATCTTTTAGCCTCTAGTAATGAATCCCTTTTATTAAGCGTGTTTGCTGATTTACACCAGGCATTAGTAAACAATGGATTAGTTGTGGCCCCTGAAAAAATCCAAACTCGACCTCCTTTCTCCTATCTTGGCCACGTTCTGTATCCTAAAGTCATTTATCCTCAAAAATTTCAATTAAGAAAAGATGCCTTATGCACTTTAAATGATTATCAAAAATTGTTAGGGGATATAAATTGGCTGCGCTCATATTTAAAATTGTCCACGGGAGATTTAAAACCCCTTTTTGATGTTTTAAAAGGGGATTCTGACCCCTCTTTGCCTCGACAGCTTTCTAAACAAGCCAGAAAAGCGCTTCATAAAGTTGAGTTAGCTATTCAAGACCAGACCGTCCACTACTTTGATTATAGCCGCCCCTGGGCTGCTTATGTTCTGGCCACGCAACATATGCCTACTGCTGTTCTTTGGCAGGATGGCCCATTACTTTGGCTACATTTGCCTGTTTCCCCTGCTAAAGTTTTATTTCCTTACTATGAATCAGTAGCCCAGCTTGTACAACTCATACATGAAGAATCACGTAAATATTTTGGCATTGAGCCTTCTTTAATACGGGTCCCTTTTACACAACAACAAATTAATTGGCTTTTTCATAATGTTGATTCTTGGGCTCTCGCTTTTGCTCACTTTAACAGTTCTATTAGTTATCATCTCCCTCCAGATAAATTACTTCAATTCGCTGACGTTCATTCGTTTGTTTTCCCAAAAGTTATTCGTCTATCTCCCATCCCTCAAGCCAAGTCAATTTTCACTGATGGCTCATCCAACGGACGTGCCGTGTATGTTGTGGGAGATGATGTTCATACTTTTTCCTTCACTCCCTCTTCTGCACAAGTGATAGAACTTTGAGCCGTTGCTATAGCTTTTGATCTTTTTCATAATGAATCTTTTAATTTGTATACAGATAGCCAATATATTGCAAGGGCCATTCCCTTATTGGAAACGGTGTCTTTTATTGCCTCTGCTGCCACTCCTATCCAATCTCTTTTTGCACAGATTCAACAATTTTTACGTTCTCGCACAGAGCCATGCTATATCGGTCATGTGCATGCTCATTCTAATCTCCCTGGTGCCATCTCGGCGGGAAATTGCCTTGCGGATCAGGCCACCAAAATTGTCGCCCCTACACAAATACAATTGGCACAACAACACCATGCTATTCATCATCAAAATAGTCGTAGCCTATGCTATCAATTCGGCCTTACACGTGAGGCTGCTAGACAAATTGTTAAACAGTGTACTCATTGTCCACTCCTTTCTACCGTCCCCCATTATGAAGTTAACCCCCGAGGTCTTAAACCCAATCAATTGTGGCAGATGGATGTTACTCATATTTCTGAGTTTGGAAAACAGAAATATGTTCACATCAGTGTTGATACTTTTTCAGGCTTCATCATGGCTACTGCTCTTCAAGGTGAAGCTACAAAACATGTTATCTCCCACTGTTTACGTTGTTTTTCCATAGTCAGTCTACCTCAAATTATTAAAACAGATAATGGCTCTGGATATACCAGTAAACAATTTTCTCAATTCTGCATGCATCTACAAATTTTACATAAAACTGGTATACCCTATAATCCCCAGGGACAGGGGATTGTTGAATGAGCTCATAATACTTTTAAACATCAGCTTCAAAAAATAAAAAACGGGGAATTATACCCCTTGTCTCCCCAGAATCTTCTAAATCATGCCCTTTTCATTTTAAATTTTCTTACCTTGGATGCACAGAAACTAACACCTGCTGATCGATTATGGCATCCAAATACAAAAACATCCTATGCACAAGTAAAATGGAAAGACCCCCTCATGGGCCAATGGAATGGTCCTGATCCTGTACTAATCTGGGGACGAGGGCATGTCTGTGTTTTTCCACAGAATGAAGACAGTGCGCCATGGTTGCCAGAACAGCTCGTTCGCCAGGTGGATGTCTCTTCAACAGAATCTCTTCCTCCTCATAATGATGGCCACAATGACCAGATGTGAGATGTTCTGGGCTTATGTCCCTGACCCTCCGCTTCTCCATCCTGTTACCTGGGAAGACCCACCAATTTCTGTGTATGTGAATAATACTCGTATTACAGGACCACCCGCAAATGATCACTTAAAGGAAGATAAAAAATTTAATTATACATTTGCAGGGAAAGGTAGAGGAGTTCCTATATGTTTTTCTTTAAATGGAACTGTCTCCGGATGTTTAAATGTCACTTGGGACTCATGGACTCAAGGTTCCTTATATGGTAATAATGGACATAATATTCATCTGCCCTGGCCTTCTTGTGGTGGTCCCTTGGTCCCGATTGACATGCTGCCCCAAGGATATCCCCCTTGTATGAATAAGACTGAAATAAGTAATAGAATAATACCTTGGCACCAGTGTGTAGTACAGTGGCCTGCGATCTACAACTTTACTAACAGACCTGAAGTCCTACAAGATTGGAGTGCTCAACTGGATAATTGTCAGGGAGGCGCTGCTATGGAACAACAGTTAACTGTGGGACTCTGGCGATCGCCTCCTGGTCCTTTCCAACCAATGTTGTGGAAGTTGATGGTTGCCATGGGTGGAATAAAAAGAATAGGTGTTGGGGTCAACCAAGAAGGGGATGCATTGGAAGAAAATATTACAGCTTGTATGCCCCCACCATATTTGCTCTTATTAGGAAACTTTAAGATTGAGTATAAAAATGAAACTCGTCAATTTGATGTAGTATGTGATAATTGTATATTGTCAAATTGTGTGAAATTTGGGTATCAAAATGTTTTAATAATTCATCAGCCCTCTTTTGTAATGTTTCCAGTTAACCTTTCAGAACCATGGTATGCAGAAAAAGGACTTCAAATATTGGAAAGTCTAAATGGTCTGTTAAAAAGAGAAAAAAGGGTGGCCTGCATGATTGTAGCCAGAATTGTCACTTTTATAGCATTTCTGACTAGCTTATCTACCACCGCAGTTGCTTTATCTCAGTCTGTATAAGCCGCAACTTTCGTAGATACTCTTTCAATGAATGTGTCTCAAGCCTTAGAGTTACAGGAAGACATTGATGTAAAAATGGAAGAAAAGTTAAATGCTCTTTTTGACACGGTAATATATTTGGGACGCTCCCTTGAAGCTCTCAAACATAGAAACCATTTACAGTGCCATGTAGAATATCGTTGGATTTGTGTCACTTCACTAGCTTATAATGTGACAGATTGTAATTGGCAAATGATCCAGGACCATCTAAAAGGGGCATGGTCGCATGGCAATGAAACCTCCGACCTAGTAAAGCTCCATCAGCAAATATTGAGTATTCAACAAACAAGAAAAACAAGTCTATCACCTGCACAGATGGCACAGTCCCTTTATGACTACTTGAAAACCTTGGTGCCTTCCTCACTTTTTGCTAAACAAATAGTGATAGGCCTTGGGCTGTTGGCAGGTGGATTGTTACTTATGTTTCTTCTTTTCATTATATTTGGCCAGTGTGTTCGATCCATGTTCGCAATGATGGCTGTCCAATTGCATTATCAGAAATTGATCACCCCTAAGCAAGAGGCCGGTTAGTCAATGACGGGTTTGAGACCAGGAGAATCTCTTACCAACCTAAGACAGGGAGGTTTCTCTTCCCAATGACGGGTAAGGAAGGATTCTGTCCTAGGACCTCACCTAAGACAGGAACGGTCATCTAATAAATAAAGAAGGGGGAGTTGTGGAGAGCGAAAGGTTGAAATAACCTTGAGAGACCTCTGAGTCTCTTGAGAACATAATGAATCCTGGATATGCAGCTGGCACAAAAACAAGGACGGTTACTTGTAATGAGAGTGGTTAAATAGAAAGAGTTTTAATGTCTGCAGTGCAAGGGAATGTTATTCCCGGAGTTGTAAAGATACATTTGACCTTTTCCCTGGAAAATAATTAGTCGCCGAATTATGTGCAGAGGAGGGGTTGTGGGTTGTGGAAAAGGTATATAAAGGGCAAAAAAGTGGGAAGAGGGGTCCCCCCTCTGCCTCTCTCTCCTTTTTCTTTTCCTCAGAGGTTGTGTTTTTCTTTCATCCTTTCCCCTCCTCTCAGGTACTGTTTGACTAGTGATGGCTGGCACCGTTAGGACACTTAGGAACCCATCCCACATTTAAATGGATCCAAGATAGACATTTACCATCAACATGGCACTCAGTAAAAAATGCAACAAAACTATGTAAAAATTGTCCTTCTAATAAATTAAAATTCAACCAAAAAAGAGTTGGAGAGCCCATATACAGACCAGGATTTAATAGGCTAGTACAAATAGATTTCATTGGACCACTAAAGGATAAATTAAATATATATATGTGCACAATGGTAGACACAACAACAGGTTTAGGACTAGCAAGACATGGGAGGTCACCCACCTCCGGACTAACAATACTTACAATACAAACATGGATAGCATAATATGGTTACCCACAAATAATAGAATCTGACCAAGGATCACATTTCACATCAAAAATTGTACAAAAATTTGCCAAAAGCGAAGGCATACTTTGGAACTTCCATTTACCATACAATCCAACAGCTAGTGGATCAATAGAAAGATTTAATGCACTATTAAAAACTACATTACATAGTACAACAGGCACCATATCACACCAAATCGCTGAAGCACTTCACATATTGAATAACAGACCAAGACCATATAGAGCTACACCTATAGAAGAAGCATTTGAGAATAAACACAAACCATACATAATTCAAATGACAACACCAGATAAGGAAATATCAAGGAACTACAAAGCCATATACAAAGACCATAAAAACAACATACACCCAACAGAAATGTTAGCACAAGGCACACACAACACAGTATGGACCACAAATGACAAAGGTAAATTAAACCAAGTTAGACTGGATAACATAGCATAAAGGATACAAATAGTAACTAGATTCCATCATGATTCCAGATGGAATGCAACCAAACAAGGATAAAGATGGCAAACTTCATAAGAAGATCTATCAGGATTCTGAAGATCATAGTCATCACCATCATCATACTATATATAATAACATTCATAATCTCTGCCATAATACATACACAACATCACTGCAAAACAATATGGAAGTGGACAAATCCCACAGACAACACAACCAAAACAAAAAATTTCTTTGGATATTTGGCAAACCACACAATATGCATCATAGATTGTTACCTATAATGATGACATTAATAATAATTGGAACATCTAGTGCTAATAATAATACCACAATCAGTACAACTACTACCACAACTAGTACAACTACTACAACCACAACCACGACAGGCACTACAACAAATCCTATCCAAACATTAAAGTTCAACTATCCAGTGAAGGAAACACACAACATCACAGGAAAAATACTAAGATATTGGGATCATCATACACTATTAAATACACACTATGGAGTTCACGATTTTTTCCAGAAATACCAATATTGCAACACAAAAATCAATAGATACAACCCATCATGTACTCCTTGGAATAATGCAGTACATTACAAGTTACAACCAATATCGCATCTACATAAACAAGTAGAAGAAGACATCATTCTACATGATGAAAACAACCCAATCAGATGTTCAGGAAACTCATTGTGGAGACAGGCAACACAAGCTAGAGCCATATACAATATATGGTGGAATGAAGAAGAACTCAAACAAACTACAACCCTATACAGACCAGAACAACAGTTCTACTGTATGGCAGAACAACCACAAACAACATTCTCATGCGATATGGGAATAACAACCAGATTTCTATCAGCATTCTTCGCAACATGGATAGAACAACAAAGAGAAGACACAACACAAGATTATGAATATTATTATGAATATGAAGGATCAGGGGAAGAAGAAGAACAAACACTTACCACCACACCACAACCTATAAAAACATGTTTCAGGAATGGACAAATGCAACTGAACTCTACAGAATGTAAACCACATGTAATTCCATTGATTAATTTTACATCATTACCTTCATTGACACCACCATATGGAAATATATGTCCAAAGAGCATCATAGACAAATATCCAAATGATACAATATTATGTGCAGCAGGATTTCCAAATCTACCATATTACAATAAATTAGAAATATTGAGTAATCCAGGGCAATCTATAAACTTCAGCTTACCACCATTACCAAAAATGACAACCATTTTAGGATTAGGAATAGAACATTATAGACCACCTATTGTATTGACAGAATTAATAACACAGCCACTACCACAATTTTCAACACCTAGAAGAGCACAACATAAATATGTTAATAGATGCCTTTATCAAACAATGATATGTAATATAGTAAACTTATTCCAAAATGTTGCTACTACTATCATTAATATAACCCACGTAAAACATACAAGTCAAATAGGAGTTATATGCTATGAATCACTAAAAATTAATCCATCATCACCAACAGAGCTTAAAAACATAAAGAGATCAATTCAACAATATCAGAAATCAACATACAAAGACATCCCAAGATTACATATATAAATGTCCCAAGTATATTCGAAATATCACGAAGACAAACATTAAAAAGTCAACATACATCAACATATTTATCAATAGCAATTTCCAATAACACAGAGGAAGGATTCTCAATGAAATCATGGGACAGTACAATTACTAGGGTACCAGTTTATATAACAAACATAAGTACACTCAATGAAACATTATTTAAAAATAACACGCACTTAGAGACACAACTCACAGATGCAAGAGGGCAACAGAAATTCAACATCACCATAAATAACAAACAGATATCACATGGCTTAGTTTGGTTTAATCGCACATATACAGGAAAACCAAAAAGAAGCTTCTCAATAACATCTTGGTGGTTTAACATAACCAATCAAAACCCCTTATTTAATATGACATGGAATATGAAACATGGACACAATTTCCAAGTAAGCAATTTGACACCATGGAATTATAATGATACAATTAATTTCCCAATACCATTAGATATAAATACAAAATTGCATAATATAACATTTACTAATACTCAAACCAACATAACTTCGTGGTATGAAGGATGGACAAACAATTATACATTCCCACAAATCGCTTTAAATAACATACACATACCAGGACTTATTAGCAGATCAGATGTTGAAAATTTTACTATACCACAATACTCATTAGATGAATGGTCACACAAGAATTTACATTGGTGGAGAACATGGAAATGGAAGCTAAGGGCATAAACAAAATTAACCACAACAGCCTACCATATATATTCTCCATGATATTACCACATCCAATAACAAAGAAATGGTCAAGAGGAGACTTCATAGCGCACAGACCACTACTAAATGCAACAATAACGACAATGCTAGATCAAGAGAATTGGGATAACATATACCACTTTCCAATAAATAGAAAAAGATGTGGTAACAACCAACACTCCAATCAACCATGTATGATGAATAGAGGAGATCTAGAAAATGGAAGAAGATTTCTCACAGCACATTATATAACAGGATACATAATACCCCCAACAAATATAACACCTATGGTTAAAGAAGCACCATGGTCAGTTCCAGATCAGACTACCCCAGTTTGTCTCATATTATCATCACAAATTCAACTTTTGGAAATACATCTAAACTTACAGGACATAATTACTAAACAATGTGAAAATGATTTCACACACCCACTTTACACATATACTACTGGACAACAAAACTTAAGAAGAAAACCATTGCAAATTGCAGCAGGACTATTGTTTGTAGCAGGAGCAGCAGTAGGAGCACTTATTGCATCAGCCGCAGTAAGAGAACAAGCTACAAAAATTGAACAAATACAACATTTAACCCAAGATCAAGCACAAGCAATACACGCCATATCTGAAAACTTAGGAGTATTGCAAACAGTAACACAACATATAACAGAAAAACAAGGATTGATAATAGAACAACTTAAAAGACAACATAACGAAACAAGCACTCTAAGAAATACCCTAATATCATCAACACAATCAATATATGAAACTTTAAAATTCAACAAACATACAAGACTATAGTGTAAGACCGAGGGCCTTACCAAACGCTCCAAGGAGCTGACTGCAGCCAAGAACACCTGGGAAGGAACACACCAGACAAGTTGGAAAATAAAACAGACCTTTATTAGTCTGGCCAGACGGCACTCCCAAAGCAAAGTAGCTAAGAGAGGCAACTGGCTCAGAGTCCGAGGCTGTTCTTATAGGGGGTAGAGGGGGAAGTTAACATATAGAATTGAAGAAAAGGGACAAAGGTTAGTGGTCGACTGTCATGTATTGATGGTCAGCAGACATTTGCAGCTTGTTCTATAGATTGTGGTGTCCAGAACATCAGTTCCAGGCAAACAAGGAGTTGAGTAGTTTACTTTGGGACTTTAGGTCTGTTACAGATTTTATCTAGTGTCCCAAAACTAACAAGCATCTTTATCCATTAACTCACATTTAATCACAATGGAGCTGGAGAAAAGGAACAAAGGTTATGCAGTCCCACAATTGGATCCAATTTATAGGGATTTGGACATTTTATTCACAACAGGACAAGGAACAGAAACTTCATTTTATAAAACAATACTAAACCCAAATAGAGATTCACTATGTACATCAGGAATTTGCGCCATAAATGTTATTCAAATAAGCCTCCTGGATGCAATGGAAGCATACAATGCTATCAACATACCTAAAAGATATAATGATGAATGGGTAATCTCCATAGAGCAACATATATGGGCATCAATTAATGAAACATATATAACAATACCAATATCCCAAACATTTAGATTTGGAAACACATATGTATACCCACACAACAAGGTATATGAACCAATAGAATCAGATGTAGCACTTACCAAGGTACTTCACAAACTACAGGACCTAGGTAACTACCAACATTTGGTATGTACTCCAACAATGGCTAATCTCACCATCAATAATTACAACACAACAAGCCAAAAAGATGCTATATTTAATCATACTCTATATCCAGGATGTTTCATTGTACACAATGCATCAATCATAACACTTACAACTTGCAACCCAAGAAATCTATCTCATATATTACAATTGGAATCATCAACAATAATATGGATACAACAAAAATATCCAGGCATGGACGCATTTTCATTCTCATGGGACACTGAATTACAAAACATCCAAACAATAATCAATAAAGCTAAACAGCTGATGGAAATATCAGACTTCAACTCCAAACAGTTAGAGAGTCTACATGAACAAACAACCAAAGAATTAAATACTTCAAAAGAAATTCATAAGAAAGTCCAACAAATAGTAGCTTTGATAGATAAAGGCTTAACTCTCCCAAAAGGCACACTGACCAACTCAGGACCCTGTACAGTATGGAGTATGATCAAAAGGATACTCACATTTAATACAATATGTTATCCAAATTGGGACCCATTTTATTGGATTAAGCATATCTTTAAAATCATGTTAGCAATTATATTTGCTGTTATAATGATAAAATTTTTAACCATTATCTGTAAGTTTTGTTTCAAGAAATCTTTTTCAGAAAACTACAAAGATGTCCTCAGACAACAACTCCAGTACCCTCGTGAGATGGGACGCCTACTGGAGCAGACAGAGATGTAACAAGAAATCTAAAAAAGAAGAACCATGGTTCATCAGATCAATATCATATGAATCAGAAAGAAGATTTTGTGGAGAAAAACATATGGAACGCTTTGTGAGAATGACATTTACTGAAACCTACACACCAATAGATCTGTTATTCAGATGCTTTGGATTTGAATATTTAATGGCACATCATTGTAAATTCTGTACAACACCCTCCTTATTATTCACAGGTACTGATGATAACTCACAGGATTTTATATACTTCCTATTCCACGCCATATACCATCCATTGGTATGCCATAAACTACACCAATATGATGTTGAGATAACACAGAGAACAGTCTATTAATAACACAATACATGTCACTATATTATAACTATTCACTAACATGGATACATGCTACCCTAATAAATAGACCACAGTTCATACATGCACTAGTATGCATGCAATGTGCCCAAACACAATCACCACCAGTATCACTACAAGATATATGTGTAAGAATTATTACTAAAGATGCAATACTAGAAATGATATACCAATATTCTGCATGGCATAATTGGAAATGGATAATGAAAACCAAGTGAAGCCAGGCATTAACCAGATTTTTCTGTGAATCTTGTAACCACCTCTGATTGAGATGCTTACAGATTCAGGGGATGGAATGTGGAGAACACCTTGAAATAAGATGGAATTGTAGTGTGAGACCTAACTAACTCCATCTTGGAATAAGACAGTAAAGTGCCCTTGACATAAATTCCACTTCACTGAAGTCAACTATTCCCCTAGTCTCCTTTGTGCCCATAAAGTAATGATAAAATGTCCTTGCTGTGAGACAACAGATAAAAAAAGGACACAGCTCCTAACTCAATCCTCTGTCTGCCCAGAAAACAGATGCTCCCGGGCCCATTATCTATAGAACATTCTGTCAATGTGCTGATTGTTCCTTTTTCCCATAAAATCTACATGTAGCCACCCCTCAACGCCCCCCCCATGTACACCCCATACTTGCTAAATATCAACCAATCATGTAACTGCTAAATGGAAAATCCCCAAACTTTGCTGTAGCCACAATAAAAACCCTGCTGATTTGAAATCGGGGCTCTCAATCCTGATCCACTGTGTCGGTGACGGTTGAGTGCCCCTGCTCGAGCTTGAATAAACGACCCTTGTGTGTTTACATCGGAATTGGCTCCTTGGTGGTCTTTGGGGACTTCGCGATCTGGACACAACATTTGGGGGCTCATCCGGGATCCCCAAGACCCTCAGCATCCCTGTACCGGAGGGTCGACACCGGCTGGTGAGTGTTTCTGTGTCTGTAAAGTCTGGGGCCCATTTTCTGGGAAGGTCGGCAAACGGTCTAGGCGGACGCACTGTGAGGGCCGCCTACCCGGGATCCTGGAAGACCTTCCGGATCCTTCTGGAGGGGACAGAGTGCCCGGTGAGTACGAGTCTGTGAGACTCCTAGGGGGACGGTGCGGGTTGCTCCCGCGGTATGGCATGAGGCCGTCGTCCCATTTCCTGTACTGCCTCCAATCGGGTGGAGGATGGTTTTGTCTTGCTTTTTGCTTTACTGTTGTGTTTTTTTGTCTGTTTATTGTGTTGACTTGGACTGAGACGATGGGACAGACTGTGACTACCCCCCTTTCCTTGTTAACAGGTCGTTTTGGGGAAGTTAGAAAGTGAGAGCATAATTTGAGTTTAGAAGTTAAGAAGGGAAAGTTAATCACCCTTTGCAGGTCAGAATGGCCAACCTTTAAGGTAAACTGGCCACCAGAGGGTACATTTGACCTAGAAACAGTCAAAAGAGTTAGAGAAATTGTTTTCCGCCCCCGAATGGGACACCCTGACCAGGAACCATACATCGTTACCTGGGAAGACCTGGTGCAGAACCCTCCCTCTTGGATCAAGCCCTTTTTGCCTCCACAGAAGCAGCTGCCTGCGGCAGTCCTAGCGGTGCACGAGAGAACCACCAGAGGAGACTACCGGAGAGGACAAACTGAAACCAAACCCACGGCGCCGCTTTACCCAGTTCTCCAAGGAGAAACTGATGAAGATCTCCTCTTTCCCCCTCCCTACCACCCACACCCCGCTCCTCCACTCCCTCCACCCCTGGCGGAGGTGGAGGAAAGAGCCCCAGTGGCAGCCTGGGAGGAAGTGCCTGCCCCAGCGGGCGTAGCTAGAGGGGATGGCCCCGCCCAAAACACCTGTAATGGCCCCGCCACCCCCGGTCGGCAGATTCCACCGTCCTCCCATTGAGGGCAGCTGGACCCCCTGATGAGCATGGCAATCAGCCTCTCCAGTATTGGCCCTTTGCCACTATGCCAAGTTTTCTGACAATCCCAGGGATCTAATCCAACTGTTGAAAACTGTTTTGTTCACCCACCAGCCCACTCGGGATGACTGTCAACAGCTTCTCCAGATCCTGTTCACGACGGAGGAGCATAAAAGGATTCAGAACGAGGCCAGGAAATTGGTTCCTGGGGACAATAACCAACCCACTACCAACTTCGATACTATTAACCTTTCCTTCCCATTGCCCCAGCCCGACTGGGACTTCAACACAGCAAAAGGTAAGGAGAGACTCCGGGTCTATCGCCAGACTCTGTTGGGAGGTCTCAAGGTGGCTACTTGTAAGTGCACCAATTTGGCCAAGGTAGGGGATGTACAACAGGGACCAAATGAAAGCCCTGCAGCCTTCCTAAAAAGAATTCAGGAAGCCTTCTGTAGGTATACTCCTATAGATCCAAAAGCAATTGAGACAAAGGCAGCTGTAGTAATGCATTTCGTCAACCAGGTGGTGCCAGATATTAGGAGAAAGTTACAGAAAGTAGACAGACTGGGAGAGAAGAGTATTCAGGACATAGTGGCAGAAACAAGAGAGAGACTGCAGAGGAAAGACAGACAAAGGCTGATGATCGGCAAACTAGGAACCTAGCTCGGATCCTTCTTGCCACCACTACGGGAGAGCCAAAGGAACGTGAATGTTGACTGAGAAATATTGTGGCAAAAGGACAAGGTAAGGGGGAACGTAGGGATCACCCCCGATTAGGAAAGAACCAGTGGGCTTATTGCAAAGAAAAAGGCTACTGGGCCAGAGAATGCCCTAAGAAGCTGAAAAGCTGCCCCAAGGCCCCCATGCCTGAGGATGATCGCTGCCGTAGCCTTGATGGTCAAAGATGCTGATAAGTTGACCTTGGGCCAGGAATTACATGTGACCACCCCCCATGCCATTGAAGGGGGTCTAAAACAGCCTCCAGATAGATGGCTCAACAATGCCTGCCTAACCCACTATCAGGGCCTGCTCTTAAACCCAACCCAAGTTGTCTTCCAGACCCCGGCTGCTCTAAACCCAGCTATGCTACTGCCTGATCCGGACTTGGGAGCCCCGCTACATGACTGTGCTGACATCCTGGCTCAGGTACATGGGACGTGAGAAGATCTGAGAGATAAACCGTGGCCAGATGCTGAAGATACCTGGTACACTGATGGGAGCAGTTTCGTTCAGGATGACCAAAGGTATGCCGGGGTGGCTGTGGTCACTGAGACTGAGGTTGTTTGGGCTGAACCCCTGCCCACTGGAATGTCAGCACAGCGAGCAGAGCTTATAACATTAACCAAGGCACTGACTCTGGGAAAGGGCCAAAAGCTAAATATTTACACAGACAGCAGGTATGCTTTTGCCACCGCTCACATACATGGGGCCATTTACAGAGAAAGAGGACTGTTAACAGCTAAAGAAAAGACTATTAAAAACAAAGAAAAAATTCTTGCCCTATTGACGGCCCTATGGCTGCCAAAGAAATTGGCTATTGTCCACTGTTCCGGGCACCAAAAGAGTGATACCCCAATTGGCCGAGAAAACAATTTGGCTGACCAGACAGCTCAAAAAATAGCCCTGGAGACTGATCTGACACTAACCACTCAGCTTCCAGATCCAAAAAGTGCTGCCTTACCAGAAAAACCCCAGTATACTGAAGAAGACTTAAGATGGATGAAACAATTACCCATGCCCCAATGCCTCAATGGGTGATGAAAATCCTCTGGTTGTAAAGTCATCCTGCCTGAAACACTGGGAGAGCAAGTTCTCTCCAAAATACACTGAGCCACCCACATAGGCACCTGAAAGATGCAGGACCTCCTGAGACATGCAGAGATAAAGATTCGAGAAGCTAATTCCAAGATTGAGCATATTGTTGCCACCTGCAAAGCCTGCCAACTGACCAATGCTACCTCAAATAAGGCTAACCCTGGCAGCAGATTGAGAGGAGACCGACCTGGTGTATACTGGGAACTAGACTTTACTAAGGCAAGACCTAGATAATATAGTTACGGATACCTGCTAGTCTTTGTAGATACTTTTTCAAGATGGACAGAAGCTTTTCCTACCAAACATGAGACAGCATGGATTGTGGCCAAAAAGATGCTAGAAGACATCTTGCCAAGGTATGGTTTCCCCATAATGTTAGGGTCAGACAATGGACCCACCTTTGTTTCCAAGGTGAGTCAAAGTTTAGTGCAGGTACTGGGGGCAAACTGGAAATTACATTGTGCATACAGACCCCAGAGTTCAGGACAGATAAAAAAAAATAAACAGGACCTTAAAAGAGACCTTAACTAAATTAGCCTTAGAGACTGGCAATGGCTGGGTGACTTTCCTTCCCTATGCCCTCTATAGGGTATGCAATTCACCCTATAAGATGGGGCTAACCCCTTTTGAGATCATGTTTGGGATACCTCCTCCCATTATCCCTAACCTTCAATCTGCAGTACTTGCCGAATTTGATGATCAAACTCGGGTCCTTGTGCTTGCGCAGCAGGTGGAGAAACCACTGAGCTAAATCCCCGACCCTAACATTTATATTTTCAGTTTGATACAGGGCAAATCATGTTTCCATCATTTACAATTAACAATTCAGAATTTAAGTCAAGATTACTTTATTGCCATTGTGTTTGTAAAAATTGTTACCATGTAATGATAAGACAGACAGTAACAAAGATGAAGCCCTACGTTTAAATTATAAAATATATAAGATTATAGAATTCTTTAATGTTAGGCTTTTGTCTTTGAAGATTATTTAAATACATGTCCTTGTTCTTTTGTATTTTGCTAGTAATTTAAGAATCTTGGAAACATGCTAAATTTAGAATGTTTTATTTTCAACTTTAAATGTCTAGACTACCAAGATAGCTACGTATGAAAGATGTTTGTAATACAACAGCTAACACCAAGAGGTGCCTTCTGAAGCTAATGCTTGAAATAATTTTTAGTATTTTGATTCTACAGAGGTAATACATGATTGTGCCAAAGGTTAAAAGCTCTGCTAAAATTACAAATCATGTATTGTTGACATTTTGCAAAAAAAAGTGCACAAAGTTTGCATTATTGAATTAATATGCATTACTGCAGCTGACAGTTTGATTCATACCAAAACAGGATCTTTTACTAATTTAAATGCTGAGTCCTGGTTTTCAAAATCATAGTCACATGACAGACCTGGGTGGCTTCCTGGTCTTGTCTAGAGACAAGTAAATCTAAGGGCCAATTAAAAATTGTTTCCCATCTTGGGACTGTGTGAATAACAATTTATGCAGAAATTAAAAATACATGAAAAAAAACCTGGTTTAGTTCCAGCTTAAAATTAGACATTTATTACACTTTCTCTTTTGACATTAAAAAATATATTGTCCTTTAAAGCTACTGCTTTAAGAGTACAGTTTTGGTCAAATTTACTATAAATGCTGATTTTTCAGTTTATGCATTTAAAAGATCAAAGGGGATTGTATAAGTCTTTTATAGATTCAGAAAGCATAGATTATTCTATTGTAAAAAACTAAAGGTGCCTGGTGTGATGGTACACTTCTGTGATCCCGACAGTCTGGGAGGCTAAGGCAGGAAGATCACAAATTAAAACCCAGCTGGGAAACATAGTGACTTGGCAAGACCCTGTCTCAAAAACTAGAGGGGACAGCCAGGCTAACCCTACAATCTGTGACTAGACGTAGAATTTGTGTTGGCAGTGTCCTGGCCACTCACCAGCACCTTTACAACCGAACGTATCAGTCTAGTCCAAAAAAGTACCTTGTACCCCCTTCTGATGGATAGTGGGCTTGCTCCACTGGGCTCACCCCTTGTGCACATGAAAAAGTACTCGACCAGACTAGAGACTTTTATGTACTAGTACAATTGGTTCCTAGACTATTATACCATTCAAAAAAGATATTTTTAGTCACTTGATTAGGACTCCAGCTAGGGTCAAACAAAAACCTGTAACAGTCATCAGTTTAACAGTTCTCCTAGGTTTAGGATTAGCTGGGGCAGGAACAAGAGTCTCATCGTTAGTGTTGCAAAACAAACATTACAATGATTTGAGAACAGCCATAGATATAGACATTGAGAGACTAGAAAGCTCCATCTCCCACCTGCAAGAGTCACTAACCTCCCTGGCGGAAGTAGTTCTCCAGAATCTTCCTACAACAAGGGGGGCTCTGTGCTGCCCTAGGTGAAGAATGCTGCTTTTATATAGACCACTCAAGAGTGGTCAAAGAATCTATGGCCAAAGTCAGAAAAGGTCTTGCTAAGCGAAAGCGAGAACGAGAGCAAAATCAAGGTTGGTTTGAATCTTGGTTCAATGCCTCCCCATGGTTGACCACTCTGATCTCTACCCTGCTGGGACCATTACTCATTTTGTTACTCCTGTTAACATTTGGACCTTACATACTTAACAGGCTGGTATCCTTCATCAGAGAACACATTAACACAGTACAGCTGATGGTACTTAGGTCCCAGTACCAACCAGTTTCTGAAGACCTAATAGAATTGACCCCCAGAGGCCCATGATTGGTCCTCTATAGCTTCATGAGAAGGGGGGAATGTGAGACCTAACTCCATTTTAAAATTTGACTCCATCTTAGAATAAGGCAGCAAAGTGGCCTTGACATAAATTCCACTTCACTGAAGTCAGCTATTCCCCTAGTCTCCTTTGTGCCCATAAAGTAATGATAAAATGTCCTTGCTGTGGGACAACAGATAAAAAAAGGACACAGCTCCTAACTCAATCCTCTGTCTGCCCAGAAAACAGACGCTCCCGGGCCCATTATCTATAGAACATTCTGTCAATGTGCTGATTGTTCCTTTTTCCCATAAAATCTACATGTAGCCACCCCTCAACCCCCCCCATGTACATCCCATACTTGCTAAATATCAACCAATCATGTAACTGCTAAATGGAAAATCCCCAAACCTTGCTGTAGCCACAATAAAAACCCTGCTGATTTGAAATTCGGGGCTCTCAATCCTGATCCACTGTGTCGATGACGGTTGAGTGCCCCTGCTCGAGCTTGAATAAACAACCCTCGTGTGTTTACATCGGAATCAGCTCCTTGGTGGTCTTTGGGGACTTCCACGATCTGGGCACAACAGTAGAACCCTAAGTGTGCTGTAATCCTAAAGTGTGCTGTGACTTTAAGAGTGCTGTAACCTAAATATAACACAATCATAAGAGTGATGTGTAACCATAAGATATGAAAGTAGAACCTTAAGCAGTATGGAACTGATAAGGGTGTGCCCTGAACTGGACAGGGTGTGCCCCGAAATGGACAGTGTGATAAGTCTGAACCAATACCACAAACACCCAGTTAGAATAGTATAAAAGGAGCTGAAGACCCCAAGCAAGTTGACGATCCGTCCCACTGACCAGTCGACCAGTCAATCTGATGATCTGACTACCGACCGAGACCTATGCACAGCTGATCCCACTGGGAGGAGCATCGCCTCCGACCAGATGAGACCAGAGGATGAGGCAAGCGGAGAGGCAGATAGCCTAGCGCCGACTCGACGCCCTTCGTCTAGGGATCGGACCCTCTGACCCTGCGGGAGGAAACGTCGTGCTCCCATAAGGACTTGCGCAGTACAGGTACAGGGACGTGGTAATTGGCAGACTTAATATTGTGTGATAATTGCATAGTGTGTGGTAATTGTATTGAAATGAATTATGACAATATAAGATAAGTATGTGAATTGCCATCTGAGTCTGAGTCCTCTTTTACCCACGGTACCTGTTCGCGACACCCGGAGGGGCAGGGCCAGGCCTCCCGCGCCTCTGGCACCGTGGCAACCGCGCGCCTGCCGGACCCAAGCCCAGGGTCGGCCCCTCCTGCAGAGGGGAACTCGGCGGGGTCCGGGCGCCGAGCGGGCGGGCGGGGCAGGAGCTGGGCCGGAGGAGCAGAGACGCCAGGCCTCTAGGGTCCTAGAGAGGCCGTGCAGGACCCTAGCGTCGGCGCGCGTGCGCGAGCCGCTGCCGAGGGGGTGGCGGGAGTCCCTGGCCACTGAGGGGGTGAGGCGAGAGCCCGGGCGAGAGGAGCCGAGACGCTAAGCCCCTCAGTTCCTAGAGCGGCCGTGCAGCGCAACGGCGGCGGCGCGCGTGCGCGACCTGGGCGGAAGAGTGCGGCGAGCGGTGGCGCGAGGCGGAGACCGGAGAGCAGTTGGTAGGGACGGCGGGGACGGGGTGGCCCCGATCTGGGCCGGGCTGGGTGGGAGGTGCCCGGCGCGCTGGTGGGACGCTCCTCACGCTGGGCCTGGCCGTGGGGATGCAGGCCCCGGGCGGTCCTCCGCGCCCGCGAGGCCGCTGGGTGAGTGGGCGGGAGGGAAAGGGCCGCAGCCGCCCGGCGACGCAGACGCACACTCGTGAGCACACTCCCGTGCTTGTGCAGGTGATTGATAAGCGATCACGCTGCTGCTGCTCAACAAACAGGTTCCTAGTATTGCGATGGGACAGAGAAGACGCAACACTGGCTGAACAGTACCTACACACGTTCCATTTTAACCATTGAAAAATCTCTGGCTCGGTGGCACTAGGTACGTTCGTGCTACTGCGCTTTAAAAACTGTAATCTGACCCTGCGGAATGCGTTTCTTTTTTTTAAAGTAGCTGTGGTGAGGAGCCTCGTGCATGCTGAGCTAGCTCTACCACTGAGCTACGTCCCGAAACCCATTCGTTCGTATTTGGGTTTAAATTGGTGCGGGTGTTTCCCTCAGTTGGCGGCTCCAGGAATCCCCGGACCTTGGCGGTCCGAGGACAGTTCAGTCGGCCCACCTCATTCACTCGAACAGTGAGACCACAAGCAAGCAAAGTGTTGATTTTAGGAAGCCAGGGAGTTATTGTAGAAGTAAGATGCACTTCTAGATGGAAGTGGCGCCGACCCCCTTGGTCCTGATTCCTTTTATTTTCCCCACTCTTCCTTCTTTTTAGGGTGCTACTCCATTCCTCTGTGTACTCATTAGGTGCCTTTCTTCTGCTTTTACTTGTGGATGTTACACCCAGTGAGAGAGAACCAACCAGAGACCGATACTAAATCCACACAGGAGTTTATTACCGGCCGGGACCCGAGCCGAGCATCGGACTCGAGCCTCCACTGGGGAGAGACAAACATGTTTTATACACCTTTGAGGCCAGTAGTTCCTAGGCCCCCCTATGGGATAAAACTAGTAAAGCAAACAAAAGGTACAGAAGCAGACCGTCCTGCTGTTAGAACATTAGTAAAACAATACTTGGTTAATTGTTATTTTTAAAGAGACTTTCTACAGGGAGGAGGTTTTTAAGCTTCCTCCTTCTGAGTTCATCTAAAGGGCAGCCAGGTGGGTCAAGCAGCAATATGGAGCCTGTCTTGCTAAGGAGGGTCCTTCATTCCCCACTGGTTCTTGTAACTTAATCAAATCTTTGATTCCTGTATTTACTCTTTGAATTTTTTTAAAATGTCTTTCAAAACCTCATAATTTTGTCTCAACACCATCAGTTTGACTGCATCAATCCTCTAACGTATTTAGTGAGAGCATTTATAATGCAAGGTCTCACGAGCAAAAGCCAGGAGTAAGATAACTAAGGGGCCTGCTACAGCAGAAACTAAGGTAGTTAACCATTGGCATAGAAGCAACAGGTTTTTTTCTAGGGCTACATATAACCTTCCTTGTTTTATGAACAGGAGGTCAAGTCCCCTTTGATTTTGCAGGACCATGTCAGCTAGGGAATCAACCTGGTTTTTGAAATCTGCAGATCGAGTCTTTCAGGTGACCCAAATCTCTGGCTACTTGGTGGGTTAGGGCTTTAAAATTTGTGTCCTGAAGGATCAGGGAGGAAGTTCCAATAGCCACTGACCCAGCTATTCCTAATCCCACCAGAATGGGCACCAAAACGGGGGCAGCCCATTTACTCCTATAGTGTTCAGTGGTTAATCCCAGATGTTCGTGGCCCCCTTTTTTGTTACAATACAAGACTTGTGGAACAACATACACGGTGACACAAAGTGGCAGATTGGGTAGACAAGACTGATTTGGAAATGTATTTAGTCAAGTCCTCAGTGCAGGCAAACCAAGCATATCAGGACCAGGTCTCCTGGCATGAAACCGTGGGGCTGGAACATCGCAAAGGGTTTTTCTTGAGCCTGTTGTATTGTAGCCTGGATCTCACTCTGAAGAATCTGCAAGGCTTGAAGAGAGTGAAGTAAAGAGACACAAGAACTCTGTGTTATCTGTTCAAGGTTTAACTTAGGGAGCAGTGGTGGTGACCTCCCATACAAGATTTTAAAAGGGGTAAACTTGTCACATATGCAGTACATCTAACTCTTAACAAGGCTAGAGAAAGCAGATTGGGTCACCTACCGCCAGTTTCTAGAACATATTTAGTCAGGGTTTCTTTCAGGGTTCTATCCTTTTCACTTGCCCTGAACTTTGTAGGCGATAGGCACAGTGTAACTTCCAATCGATATGTTGTGCCCTTGCCAACAATTTGGATATGTGTGTCGTGAAGGCAGGCCCATTGTTGGACCCCAGGTAACGAGGGATGCCAAATCGGGGAACTATCTCCTGGAACAAAACCTTAGTTACTATGTTGGCTGATTCTCCACGAGTGGGGAAAGCGTCTACCCAACCTGAGTAGGTGTCAGCCAATACCAGTAAATATTTGAACCTCTTGTTGGATTTTCTTTAGGTGAAATCAAGTTCCCAGTGTTCCCCTGGCTCTCTTCCCCGCAGTCGATTACCTTTGCTCCTTGGTCTCGCCTTGGAGTTTACCTGTGCACACACCTGACACCTGGAACTGATGTCCTGGACCATAGAGGTCAGTCCTGGGACTGAAAACTTAGAGCTCATTAGTCTTTTTAACTTTGATTCTCCCAGGTGAGTTAAGTGATGGAACTGATGAACAAGTTGTCGCCCCAGGGCTCAGGGGAGACACATTTGTTCGTTTGTCCCTTTCCACCAGCCTGAGTCCAGTTTTGTACCCCCTCACTTTTGGTTTTATTCTTTTTTTTATTCCAGGGTATATGTGGGTCTTTCCGGCAGGCAGCCAAAGGGTCAGATGGGCACAGTGTCTCTCGGCCCCACTGGTTCTCTGGCCGCTCCTTGGGCTGCATCATCGGGCTCTCGGTTGCTGCAGGCCTCCAAGCTGTCTCCTTTCTGGTGGCTTTTACAGTGAATAATGGCCAATGCCCTGGGTTCCCAGATTCCCTCCAATAAGGCCAGAATTTGTTCTTTATTTTTGATAGTTTTCCCTTCTGTGTTAATAGCCCTCTCTGTCTGTAGATGTCGCCATGCACATGGGCAGTGGGAATGCACACCGGCTGTCAGTGCGGATGTCTACAGCCTTGTCTCGACCTAACCTCAGGGCTTGAGTTAAAGCTATTAGTTCAGCCCTCTGTGCCGATGCCCCCCAGTTTAATGCCTGTGCTCAGTGGACCTGTCCTCCTGGACTGACTACAGCCCCCCCCCCCCATACCTGACTCAGTCTTCCATGAAGCTGTTTTCATCAGTGAAGAAGGTCTCATCCTGGGCTTTGCAGGGGAACATCAGTCAGATCTGGGCAGTTGGTGGTGGACGTTGTCAGTGTCCAGACAGTCATGGAGGGGCATGCGTACGAGTCGGAGTCCGGGAGTAAGGTGGCTGGATTGAGGGTCATTTCTCTGGTGAATTTGATGCATGGAGCATCCAGCAACAGGGCCTGGTACTGAGTCAGGCAGGTTTTGGAGTGCCATCATTCTGGGGCTCCTCTCAGCAACGTCTCCACCGCATGGGGTGCGGTGATGACCAGGTCTTGTCCCAGGCTGAACTTATCTGCCTTCTGGACCAGGAGGGTGGTGGCTGCAACTGCCCTCAAACAGGTAGACCATCCACTTGCCACAGGATCAAGTCTTTTAGACAGGTAGGCCACAGGTCTGTTTCAAGGCCCTAATGCCTGAGCTAGCACTCCTTTGGCTATGCCCCCTCATTCAGCCACAAACAACCAAAAGGGCTTGGTGACATCAGGTAGGGCCAGGGCTGGTGCTGACACTAAGGCTTTCTTTAAAGCCAAAAAGGCACTTTCTCCTTTTCTGTCCAGAGGGACTGTCTCTTGTGCCTAGAGTGCAGCAGTTGTGACTTTCCCCAGTGTTTTGGCTAGGACTTCCTTGGGGGCATCATGGTTATCATAAACTTTCTGGGCTATGTTCAGGAGTTTAGTCCTATTCTTTCCGTCAAATCCCTCCAATTTCTGTAATTTTTTTCCCCTAATATCTGTGGCCAACTGGGAAACAAAGGCCAAATTTAAAGCTGCTGCATTTTTGAGTTCCTCTGGGTCTATAGAAGTGAAAACTCTATAGGCTTCCAAGAGTCTCTCTAAAAACGCAGCCGGAGACTCTGTTTTTCCCTGGTGAACCTCACCTACCTTACTCAAATTAGTGGGCTTTCTGGCTGCTTCCTGGAGTCCCCCTAATAAGTGCTGGTGGTAGGTCCCCAGCCCTCTCTTACTGTCATCATCAATGGGGTCCCATTCGGGGTGTTGCAATGGAACTAGTGTTTCAGCCTTGTCCGAATGCCCCGGAGTTCCGGGAGTGATGCTGGGGTTTGGCCCCAGGGCCTCTTTGACTGCCTGTTGATAAATGCTGTCCTGTCCCTCAGTGGTGAACAGGATCTATAAAAGCTGCTGGCAATCATCCCAGGTTGGCTGATGGGTATGAAAAACAGACTCAAGAAGAGATTAATGCCTGAGGTTTTTCAGAGAAGGGGGGATTTTGATGTTTCCAATTATAAAGATCACCAGTTGTAAAAGGGACATAAATCAATCCTCCCCGGGCTCTGTCTGTTTTCAAGGAAAAAGGAAGAAGACAGGGCTGATGGACCGTAGTCCTGTCCCGATGGAGTGCCAAAGGTTGATCGGGACCTGTGGGGCCCCAACTCCTGTGACCACATTTCAAACCTTGAGAGCAATGTGCACAGAATAAATTCCCACTGGGGGCCAACTGACTCCGAAACTTGGCCATTCTGATTGGCACAGAGTTTGCAATTTGCCTTTAGAAAATTTTATGCCATATTCATCTTCTCTGTGGAATAAATTTTTTTGAAGTTATTCAAAACACAATCAAGTGGAGTTCCTTCCATGGACTGTGAGCAATCCATAATTTTAGCCTGTGAAAATGCAAAAGGCACACAGAGCAAGCAGAGAGACAGACAAAAAACAAACTTTGGCCAAGTAAAACCTCTGGGGCCTGAATGGATCTGGACCCCACCCAGGGAGTCACTCTTCTGAAGACTCTGACCCAGTTGAGTCTGCTTGCAGTCGCGAAGAGACTCTAGATAGGGGAACCTGTGCCACATCTGGCTTCCTTTTATCTACCCACAGTGCACTAAGAATCATTCGATTCTTCTAGAGGCTTTCCCAATAAACTCCTGTGGGTTGGTTGATCGGCGATAGGGCCTGACTGGGACCGGCCTACCCAGAGCCCTGCAATACCGTCAGGGTGGCTTCTCCTTCCACAGACCGGTGTCCAGAGGGGCCAAACACCACCGATGTCTGATCCTGGTCTCTCCTAAAAAGAAAATAATGCTCTAAGATAACAAGCTCCAGAGCAGCTGGCTATCTCTCTGGGGCCTCCAAATATGTTGCACCCAGTGAGAGAGAACCAACCAGAGACCGACATTAAATCCACACAGGAGTTTATTACCAGCCGGGACCTGAGCTGAGCATCGGACTCGAGCCCCGACTGGGGGTTGACAAACATGTTTTATACACCTTTGAGGCCAATAGTTTCTAGGCCCCCCTATGGGATAGAACTAGTAAAGCAAGCAAAAGGTTCAGAAGCGGAACGTCCTGCTGTTAGAACATTTGTCAAACAATAATTGTTATTTCTAAAGAGACTTTCTAAAAGGAGGAGGTTTATAAGCTGCCACCTTCTGAGTTCATCTAAAGGGCAGGCAGGTGGGTCAAGCAGCAATATGGAGTCTGTCTTGCTAATTAGGGTCCTTCAGTGGACTGTAGGGAACAGGGAAAGGGGACATTACTAGAACCTCTGCAGTAAGTCCTCGTTTCCTGGGAGCCACGGCAGCACAAGGCGAATTACAGGAAAGATAGAAAAATGAGACTGAGAAGAAGCTGAGCTTTGGGTCTGATCAGTGCTGCTCAGGACGACAAAGATGAAAGCGCCCCCCCCCCCCAGTTTATCGCACCTTTTATTCAGTACATCAGGAGAAACAAATGTAACAAATGACTTGCAGAGAGTTGGGTACATCTTGTGTAAACAAGATGTAACAATCCAAGAACAAGGAGGAACTGAGTAGATGTCCGTTCCTCCCAGGATGTCTTCAGCTGGTGTAATCTTGTCCTGGAGAATCACAGCTTCACCCGATCATTGAGGTCTCAGTTGTGACCGGAGGCCAAAATGGAGTTATGTCTCGGAATTCCATAGCTGGGCTGTAGGTAGGAGAATTAGGCTAATCATATGATTTTACCCTGAAATTATGTAGCATTGCTCCTGACAGTGGACTGCACATGTCTTCCCATCATGCATCTGTTTTTAATCAGATTCATGAACTTCAGTGCCTAGGTGTGACATGCTCATGATCGTATAATTAAGAGTTTTTAAGGTAGAGTCGGGTCCGCTGTGCAGGCGTGGACAGTCCTTGGTTACCCTTTGTGGTTAGTTTGTGGTTGCCTCTTCGCTGTGTGTACCTTTCTGATTGGCTGTGATCTATGTCCCAACACAAGACAGGGTGTTTTTAAAAGTCCTCACCCCTCTTCCACGCTCATGCCTATCTGCTGCCTTCGAAGTTATGGCGACACTCCTAGTACATTGTTTTCCGAGGATAATAAAGACATCACATTATTGGTTTATTTCCCATAACACATGTACATACTATTGAATTACAACATTTTAAAATGGTTAAAATCATATAATTATATGGGAAGGTTGTATGTATTTTATCATATTGTAATCACAACATGTAAATGCTCAAGTGATGTTTGTGGAGAAAAATAGGAAAATCTCTTAGGGTGGTTGTCTTTCAAGATGAAAGAACCAATGTACAGAATGCAGTTTTTAAACAGAGCTCTAGCCTTCAGCTGCTGTAATGTGTCTGTGCAGGCTGTCTGTATATACAAGGACTAAAGAATTAGGCTGCCTTTGTATGTTTTCTTAATGCCAAAGAAAGATAAATCTTGGCTGAAAAAATATAATAAACCCCTTCTTACTGTATGTCGAAAAGATGGGAACAGTTTAGGATAAACCTCACTTTAAAAGAAACATGCTGGCAAGATGTGGTGGCACACTACTAAAAATAAGCTGATAGAGGTCTTGTGAGCTTTCCTATGACTTGTCAGGTAAATTGTTATGCTTTCTACAAGAAATTCCTTGTTTTACTTTATTATATAAAGCTGTTTTCAAGATGTCTGTCACTATGTCATCTACCATGTACTGTATGTAGTATCTGTCTCACCCTGGACTCCTGAAGGCAGTGCTGTGTGTCTGCTCCTGTGAGAGGTACATAGTAGGTACTCAGTGTTAGCCTAATGACACCGGGAATCCAAACTGGGAGAAGAAAAATTGATGGTACTTAATAGCCCTTTATTAGACCTTATTGCCAAGTTAGTCCTTAACACCCCAAATGAAAATAAGTCACAAAAATATTAATGATGATCAAACTCTTTTATTTACTTTTTTTTTTGAGAAAGGATTTCACTAAGTTGCCCAGGCTGCCTCTGCCTCCCAAGTACTGGAATTACAGGTGTGTGCACCATTACACCTGGCTCTATTTCTTTAAATTTTTTTTTTTTTTGGCACTGGGGGTCAAATTCAGGATCTTGTGCTTTCGAGACAGGCATGGCACCACTGAGCTAAACCCTGGCCCCAGCCTTTTTTCTTTTAAAATAGTTGTATCATGAATAATTATGGACTTACCAAAGCTTCAAAAAATTATGTAGAGTTCTCTTGTACCTTTGACCTAGTTTGCTTATAGATAGTATCCTACATGATCATAATATACTCATCAAAATTAAATTTACATTAAAAAATTAAATTTATATTGGTACAATACTGTTAATTAAACTTTAGTTTGTTCAAAGTTTATCAGTTTTTCTCTGATGTCCTTTTTCTGTCTAGGACCCATTCCAATGCCTTTGTTACATTTGTTGCGTTTCCTTGATCATCTTCAGTCTGTGACAAGTCAGTCTTTCTGTGCCCTCAGAACCTTGACAGTTTGAAAGAATTTTGTTATCTGTAATATTAGAATATCTCATTTGATTCTGTGTGTTGTTTTCTTGGGCTTTGACTGAGAGTGAAGTTAATGTGTCTTATTTCTCACCTTAAAGTTACTCTCTCTCCTTTTGTTACCAAGGTACTTAAGTAAGTAGGAGAAGATAGGGTGGGACTCAGCATTCAAGTACTCTCTTTGTCCTCAGCTTTCACCTCCTAACTAGCATTCATTGCTCAGCTTCTGCAGCAGTGAGTGCTGTGTTCTTTTCCCTCTTTTCCTTCTGTTTCCTATTAGAAGATTTTGTGAGGAAGAGTTCTCCCCTTCGCCCTTGATTTATTTACTCAATCAGTGTTAGCTTGTGCGTGTTTGTTCTTTGCTTTTTTTTTGGTACGGGGGATAGAATTCTGATGGAACTCAGGTCCTTCTGCTTGCAAGGCAGGTGGCGGAACCCCTGAGCTAAATCCCCGGCCATTCTTTGCTTTTGTTTTGTTTTCCTGAGACTGTAGTTCTGGCTGTTCTTAGCCCAGGCTGACCTTGAACTTACATGATCTTCCTGCCTCAGCCTTTGGAGTGCTGGGGTTACCGTGCACCCTCACACCTCCACGCCTTGGGGTGTTTATTCTTGGACTAAAATGCAGTGCTGTTTATTTTGTTGCTTAAGTTACTCTAGCTGCAGGCATTAGGCATGCTGTAAGTTGGCTCCTGTGTCCCCTTGACATTGTTCCATCATTTTTGAGTACTTTGCTATTTTTCTGCTACTGCAGAACACTCATATTTTTCTTGCCCCAGCTTGGTATCAACTACTTCTCCGAGGAGGGCTAGTTTCTTTCATCGGAGAATGGTATTTGGAGACTGAGTTTGGGGCACTTTACATACAAGCTTATTATTTATTTATTTGTTTGTTTATTTATATTTGGTACCGGGGATTGAACTCGGGTCCTTGCGCTTGCGCAGCAGGCAGCGAAACCACTGAGCTAAATCCTCATTCCAAGCTTATTATTTTTAATTGATAAGTTAATAGAAATCTTGTTTTATGGTTTTAAGTATGTACCAAAAGCAATGCTCAGTGGTTAATATCTGAGAAAGTTGTTCGCTGATTATCAGTTTATAAAATAAACCCTGTGTTCCCTCACACTGGTAGGAAAACACAGAAATAAGAGATGAGTTAGTGGGGCTTTCAGAAGAAGAGTGGAGAAACAAAACTACATCTCCCATGAGGTGACAGAACAGAGAACAAAGACGGGCACCTTGGAAGACGCCAAGGCCTTGCCTTGGAAGTTCCATGTTGTCTTCAAAGCCGTGTTCTTACTGGGGTGGGTTAAGATTAAAGCCCTGGGATGGGTCCCTGAGAACCAGCCTGGGTGTTCACAGTTGTAGCATAACTGCCACAGCTTTATAAGTGGAGATTTTCCCCCGTTCCCTCTTCCACATAGCACCAGGGTAACTTGAATTCTTGTTCCCAGGCCTTGGTCCTCCATGTTTGGCTCAGAATAAACAATTTCAGGGCCGGAGATTTAGCTCAGTGGTTCCACCACCTGCCTCATAAGCGCAAGGACCCGAGTTTGATCCCTGGTACCAAAAAAGAAAAAGAAAAGAATAAACGACTTCTGACTTCCTGTAAAGCAGAGTTATTATCTGGTGTGGACAGTTCAGTCTGCCAGAGGTGGGACTCAGACTGCCTGATGCTCAAGCAGTCAGTGCTGGCAGCGGGCTGAGGAGAGCAAGAGGTGGGGCGGGCCCGTCTTCTTCCTCTGATGCAGACAGGCTCCCCTCTCCCGCCCACTGGGCCAGGTTGGGTCACAGACTGATGTGTTCTTACAGCCATAATGTGCCTCTCACAGTATCCTCACTCTTCCTTCTCGGGCCCTTTTTTTTGGTACTGGGGATCGAACTTGGGACCTTGCACTTACGAGGCAGGCGACGGAACCACTGAGCTAAATCCCTGGCCCCTGGTGTCTTTTTTTTTTTATTTAAACTTTGTTTTTTGAAACCGTCTTTGATGTTGCCAGGAAGGCCTCAAATTCTTCTGTAAAGGGATCCTCCTGTCTCAGCCTCCTACGTAGCTGGGACTACAAGCATGCACCACTGCACTTGGCCTCTTTTATTGTCTTAAGAAATCCTTTTTTTAACCTTGTGATTCTTATTCTTTCTCTTTTTATTCTTTTTCCATTTTGTTTAACTAGAATTCTTTGTGTGTGATTGTATTATTTTTATTTGCCTTGCCAGTTGTCCCAACAAAGCACTGAATGGTGTTTTTACCCACTGGTCTGTAGTGGTGCCCTGTTAGTCAGCTTTGCCTTGCTGTAACAAGGTACCTGTGTGTCCTGCTTACAAGGAAGAAGTTTCTTTGGCCTCACAGTTTGGGAGCTCGTAGTTACTTGTGGCCCCGTGGCTTGTGGGCCCCGTGGGGAGGCAGCATGTCACGGCAGGGAGCGGCCAGGTCGAAGAAGCTGCTTCACTCATGGTGGTGGCTGGGAAGCAAGAGAGGCTGAGGTGGTCTCCCTGGCCTCACTTCCACTGGGCCCTGCACGGGCTCAGGACCAGGCCTGACACACGAGTCCCATTGGGGCCACCCAGTGTCCAAACCATAGCCTCCCAAGTTCTCCAGCTCACTCCTTTTTCCTGGCTGGTTTTTGTTGTTGTTGTTGTTGTTGTTGTTGTTTGTTTTTTTGATTCAAGGGCTGGGGATTTGCCTCAGTGGCACTGGGCCTGCCTGGCAAATACAAGGTCCTGAGTTCGATTTCCGGTACCAAAAAAAAAAAGGCATTTTTTTGAGACAAGGTCTCGCCATGTAGTGCAGGCTGGCCTATAACTCATGGCAATCCTCCTGCCTCAGCCTCCCAAGAGTGGGACTACAGGCGTGCGTGCTGCCATGCCTGGCTTTTCTGGCTCTTTTGACCCCATTGGTCTCCTGGGTATCCAAGGGACTTTTAGGATCAGCTTGTCTGTTGCTCTGAAGTCATCTGATTTTCTGACAGGGATTGTGTTGAATCTGTAGGTCACCTTGGGCCATCTTGATCCCTTGTCATGGATTCTTTCCGTTTAATTTCTTTTAACAATGTTTCATAGTTTTCAAAGTGTACATTTACACATCTTTTGTGAAATTGTATTGTTTCTCACACTGTTGCGAATGGTGATGTGGCCTGTGGCACAAGCTTCTTTCCTAGATGTGAAGAGACAGGCATTTGGAGAAAGCCTAAAGTGTGCCCTTGGGTTCTTCCCTAAACATGGCTCCTGCCCGTTCCACAGCACGAGGCCAGAGCTCTGAGCAGTGATGCACTCTGCCAGCTCCATGCTGCAGCTGGAGCGAGGTCTGACTTAGCTCAGGTTCTGTGCTCTTTCTGTTAAACTCTGCCATCTCCTAAAAGTGGCTGGACCCTTAGACACCTTTGTTATGCTAAATCTGAAAAGGAAACATGAGAAGTTAGTGAGAAACTGGCTGGATTGGTAGTTTTCAGATTATTATTATTATTATTATTATTTTCTCATTTGGAATTGTACCTTTACATAATGCATCTTGGTTCTTATTTTTTCCCCATTCCTAGCCCTCCCTTCACACCCTCCACCCTTCCCTATTTACAAAGACTTTATTTCCATTTTTTCAAATTATTATTTTTAAACCATCGGTGCCCACAATAAAATCAGGGATCCCAATCAATATTTCATTTTATTTTTGAATTGCTTAAAAATTTAAAATATTGTATTACAGTATTAGTAAATCACATTTGATATTTTAAAAGTCTGATGAGCAGATTTGTGAGGGCTCTTTTTGGGGTTTTTTTGGGTATTGGGGATTGAACTCAGGACCTTGCGCTTGTGAGGCAGGCACTGCGCCTCTGAGCTAAATCCCTGGCTCTTTCTAGTTTTTAGTATTTCTTTGAGCTATATAGTCTTAGTGGTAATTGCTGGACTGTATTATAAGCCTTGAAATTAGGTAGATTCATGCCTTCCATTTTTTTTTTTCAAAATTATTTTAGCTATTGTGATTGCTTTTCCAACCTACATTGTAGCATAATCTTTATATCTGCTAAAAATGTCTTTTTCTTTCTTTCTTTTTTTTTTTTTTTTTGGTACCGGGGATTGAACTTGGGACTTCCCGCTTGCAAGGCAGGTGGCAGAACCACTGAGCTAAATTTCCCGGCCCTAAAAATGTCTTTTTCTTAATTTTGTTTCAGTGCTAGGGATTAAATCCTGGGCCTTGGGCACTCTGGACAGTTGCTCTACTTCTGAGCCACACCTCCAGTCCCCCAAAAAGTCTGAGATGGGTAGGAATTGCATGACACTAGGTCACCCTAGGGAGGACTGGGAGCTTTACTGAGTCAAGTCTTCCAGTACATGAATCTGGGCTGTCTGTTTATTTAGACCTTGGACTTTTTTCATCAGCGTTTTGTGGTTTTAGCTGCATACAAGTTTTTCTGTGTCCTGATGTTTTCCTAGCTCGCCTCCATGGAGCCCTGGTCGCTCGGTGCCAGCCGTCCATCTGAGAGTGCTTCCTCCACCACGTGCCCGGCTGATCCATCCAGAGGTGGCCGGGCATCACAGCAGGGTGTGACTGCACCTTGTGTGATGGGCATCATTTCCTTCTCCTCCTGGACAGGGATGTTGGTGACTTCAGTGTCTCGCCAGTGACATGTGGCGTCCCCACAGATGGCAGTGTACAGTGTGGTGCTGAGAAGATACCCAGAGGAGTCGGCAGTGCTCTGGCAACGGCACAGACCTGGTTTGCACACAGCGAGGTAGACTGAGCAGGAGCGATGCCCCCAGGCCGGTGGTACGGGGTCCCTGCGGCGCAGGCCCAGGCTCCCAGGGAGCGAGGGCGCCTCCTAACTGTGAAGAAGGAGGAAGAAGAGGAGGATGAAGGCTGTGCCTCGGTGCACACCGCCAGGCCACAGACACTCAACCGCCCGGGCCAGGAGCTCTTCCGCCAGCTCTTCAGGCAGCTTCGCTACCACGAGTCTTCCAGTGCCCTGGAGACGCTGGGCCGGCTCCGGGAGCTCTGTCGCTGGTGGCTGAGGCCGGATATTCTCTCGAAGGCCCAGATCCTGGAGCTGCTGGTGCTGGAGCAGTTCCTGAGCATCCTGCCAGGGGAGCTCCGGACCTGGGTGCAGCTGTACCAGCCTGAGAGTGCCGAGGAGGCCGTGGTGGTGCTGGAGGAGCTGCAGCGGGATCTGGGCGGCTCACGGCAGAGGGTAAGTGTGAGCAGGGCAGTGCCCAGCGGGTGCTGCCGCCTGCAGCTTGGGCTGCAGGGAGCCCTCCGTTTCTCATTGTGGGGGCCCTGAGCCATGGACCTTCCCAGAGGAGCCCCAGCCCCAGCACAGGTCAGCAGTGTCCGTAAGTCACAGTGGCCGCAGTGTGCAGAGCCCTCTCCCTGTGTCTGACCGGGCAGAGGGGCACTTAGGGCAGCAGTCCAGGCTTCAGGGCAGAGCTGCAGAAGCACAGGCTCTCTGTGCCTGTGTGGGGGTCCACCCTGGCTGGGAGGGTGGGAGACTTCAGGGTCACTGGCCAGGCTGCCGTGCCTCCCAGAATCACAGGTTATCGAGGAGAACATGCAGAGGTGGTCTGACTGAGAGAATTTGCCCAGGAACATTTGAGTGCCCAGTGTGTGGCCAGTACTGGCCCTGGTGCTGGGGCAGAGCAGATGGCCCAGGCCTGGCCGCGGAGCAGCACTGGCCACTCTCTGCATTCCTCCTGCCCCTTCTGCGGCACACAGGAAGCTGGCCCACTGTCTTGCGAGTTGTTTATTAAAGAGTATTTATTTACTGTTTTCTTCAGCCTTCCTTCAGGTTTTATTTATGTAAAAATATGTGTATTTGTAAAAATATGCCTGTGTAAATCATGCGTAAGTGAAAGGTGCTCTTAAGAGCTTTGACGTACTGGCTCCCCAAATTTCTTCCAAAAGTTCAGTCGAGTAAAGTATCTGAACATGTCCTCCCAGCAGCAAATAGTAATAAATCAGTATAAAGCATGACTGCACAAAAAAACGAACATTGTTCAGCATTGAGGGTATTTTTAAAAACTAAAAGAGCATTTTTTTCACCAAAACAACGAGCTGTTCAGAAGGTCTAATCATTTATACAGTGAAATACACAGCAGCCCCCAAATGGCTTGGTTCTATCTGGCACATTTGGGGCTAGCAATAAGTTTTCCAAGTCCATGAAAACATTGTCAGTGAGCAGGAGCGGCCTCCCCTGTTGTAAGTCAGCTAGAGAGCAGGTGGTGGAGGCCAAGAGGAAACCCCCAGTTCTGCAAAAGGAACAGAGGCGCTTTAAGGTGCAAAGGGAACCCCGGGCTTCTGAAAGGATCCCCACAGCCTAAAACACCAGGGTCTGAGAAAGCGTGTCCTTGGGTGTTTGCCTGGTTCCCCCACTCTTCTGTGGTTGGCCTTCTGGAGGGCTTGGCTGCAGCAGTCCTTCCTCTTTAGCCCTCAGCCGGGTCAGGAGTTCTGGGCCCGTGGCTAAGATTTGTCGTGTCAGTTGAATAAGGTCTTGGTGGGGCTGCACTGCCTTGGAGACTGCAGCCCTTTGAAGTCCCAGGGCAAAAGCCTGGATGGGTGTTGTCTGCTCTTTTGTGCCTGAGACTCTTCCAGGGTTCCCCAGCCAACCTCAGAGTCAGCCCCACCCACTGCATGTGTTACTCTTCCTTCTGGAGTGCAGTCGGGAGCTCATGCAGGGCCTGTGAGGCCGCAGTGCTTTCATTGCCTAGGGCAGTGCTCGGCAGTGGCTACTGCAGGCCTGGGTCTCTGCTGTCTGTCAGGAGCTGATCCCTTCTTCATTTCTCAGTTCTGGGCCTGGGGAGGGGACGAGAGGTGGCAGGGAGGGTCACTGTGGCATCTGGAGACTGACTGTGGAGCTACTGGTGACTCCCCAGCTTATCCTTAGGTGAAGTGGGGACCCCAGACCCCCTGGCTAGGCTAGGAGGCCTCCGAGCGCTGCCCCTGGCACTGTGCCCTCTGCTTGGAGGTGGCGGGGCTGGCCTGCTGCTCCTGGGCCTCTGCCCTGTAGACTGCAGTGTGGCCTCTTCTCTGAGTTCAGTGTCGGGCCCCACAGGGTCTTCTCACATTTTCTTCTCACAGAACCCCGGCCTTGACCCGAGCCCGGCTGTGCACTGGATGGGCACTGCGGCCCTGCAGCCTCCGCAGACCTGGCCCCCTGTGTCCCCGCTCGGGAGCGGCTCTGCTCCGGGACCCCAGCTGGAGCCTCCCTGTGCAGTAGGAGTGCGTGACTGCCTGGCTGGGCCACCCGGTACTCGCTGCCTAGCTACGGCCCTGGCCTTCTGCCACCTCCCACCTCTGAGTGTCGTCTTGTCACTGTCCTTCCCTCACGAGAGTCTCCCTGTCCCCAGCTCAGTGTTCTTCCATACCCTTCTGTGACCTGTGTCTGCTGACGCCCCCTCCAGTGCATCCCACTCCTTGGCCCCAAGAGACGCGAGGACCTAGCTGTCACTGGGGAGTTTCCCAGAGTCCTCGAGGACTGGGGCGGAGTGGGCTTCTGGGGGTGTCCAGGCCAGCAGCTCTTTCAAGGCTCTCGCTCTTCCTCTTCAGATCCTCCTGCTGCCCTGGTGCCTTCCCTTTCCCAGAGAGAGGGGAGCCCAGGAGACCAGGCCACAGCCACACGGTCCCTGATGCCAGAGCCACAGGTAAGCCGCAGGTGGGCCCTGCAGCCCTGCTGAGTCTGAGCTCGCCTGTCCTGGGCGTCTCCGCCACCATCCCCGAGACCACACTTCCCTGAGTGGCCATGGCCCTGCACTTTGGCTGGATCTGCCCTCAGTCCACCTAGAGCCCCCCCCCCCATGCCGCCCGGGAGGTGGGGACCAGCGCCCGTGTTTCTGTAGGAGGCTGCGACTTTCAAGGATGTGGAGGTGACTTTCTCCCAGGATGAGTGGGGCTGCCTGGACTCGACCCAGAGGAACCTGTACAGGGATGTGATGCTGGAGAACTATGGGAACGCGGCTTCTCTGGGTGAGTCCTCGACACCCCGGGCTATGGACACCTGGCTTTGGCCTTCTTGGTGTTAACTGCACGGAAGGCAGCCTAAACTCTGTTGACTCTGGCTCAGTAACTACTGACAAGGTCACTGCATTTGTCACCACACTGTTCCCTTCTGCAAAATGGAGATAATTATGCCTGCCTTGCTGGGTCATTGTAAACATTAAAGGTGTCTCAAGTTCCTGGTCATTTAAAAAATGTTGGCATTGCAAAAATGTGGGCTGACCTAACCAAGTGCAAAGTCATGGCTCCCAGCGCTGGCAGCCCCAGCAGCCCTTGTGTCTGTGACTTCTCAGCCCCTGCTTTCTGGGTCTGCTTAGGGTTATTAGAAATGGCTGTCTGGGCTTGTGCCCTCCCTTTCTCCACTTGTCTTCCTGGCCTGTCCCTACCAGGACCTAAGGCGGAAGATCCTAGAGACGTTCTGTGTGACCTGTCTGCCTCCCACCCCTTCTCTTCTCTGCAGCGATCTCCTGCTCCAAACCTGCCCTCATCTCTTGGTTGGAAGCAAGGGAGCCCTGGGGCCTGGATGTCCAGACAGCTCAGACTAAGCGGCTTCCAGGTTCCGGCCCTACAGGTGAGTCCAGGAGCTGGCCAGGCCCTGCCCTCCCTCCGCCCACCCTTCTGTCTAGTAATCACAGGGACTGCTCCATCATCGCTGGCCAGGAGGAGGGCTTTTAGCAGTGCTGCTAGGGGCTCTGGCCCCAGGCCTCTCCCCTGTGTGCTGGCCTAGGACAGCTGTTTGTGTCTGAGCCTGTCCCTTCCCCGGTGACCCTCTCACTGAAGGCTTCACTGTCCTCTTCTCTGCTTGTGGATTCTCCTCAGTCCTGTGCCCGCTTTTCCCGGGCCCCTTGCACACCCTGTCCTGTTCCTTTTCTCTGACTTCCTTCTGCACTAGGCTCGGTCTCCAGTCCTTTCATCCAGCTGCTCCCCAGAGCCCCAGCTCTTGGCGTGGAGCTCCCTTCTGTGAGCTCCTGTGCCTAAGTGCGGCTCCCCTCTCTTGCTAGTTTACTCCTCACAGCCCTTTGCATTTTCCTGCTCACCTCTAGCTGCTGTATCCATCATTTCCCCCTTCCCTTTTGTCTAGAGTCCCTTCGGTGTTTTGCCTTGGCTTTGACTGCTTTGGAAAGGCATTGGCAGTCTGCCAGGAGCCTTACTACCCTTACTACAGATCATGGTGTTTTGTGGCCATTTTTGCTTTCTCCAGTTCCAAGTGTGGGAAGAGAGTACATTCTCTGGTGTTTAATTTTTATCAGGAGGTGAGGTCCAGATGAAGACGAACAAATTGGTCTTCAAGCAAGAACCTGTGGAAGATGCAGATATAGAAGATCCTGTGGCAGCCAGGTGTCCTGTGACAAGTGTCCCAGAGGGGGCAGGGCCCAGAAAGTCTTTGGAACAGCAGAGCTGGCTAATGAAGCACTATGTGAGATTTAAGAAGGAAGAGTCTGATTTCAGTCCCACAGCAGGGACAGAATTGGAAGCATCAGGAAGAAGTGACACTCCTGACCTAAAACATGTTGTGTATTTGAGAGTTTCCAGGAAAAAGCGATCCCGGATACAAGGCCGTGACAGACACTTGAGGAAAAGTTCGCACCATTATGACTATAAGAAACGAGGAAAGGGGCACAGACATGCGGTGGGGAGCTTCAGCCTCCATCAGAGGATTCATGCTGGGCTGGCAGGGAGCGAAAAGGAAGCCTGTGGGAAGGGCTTCGGGCTCGGTGCTGCTCACCCCCATGAGCAAGGTCTGTTCCCAGTGGGGACGTCATACAGGTGCCAGGACTGTGGGAGGACCTTCAGACGGAGCTCCCATCTCGAGTACCACCAGAGACTTCACAGCCAGGAGAAGCCGTTCAAGTGCAGGGTGTGTGAGAAAGCCTTCAGGTGGAGCTCTAACTGCATACGGCACGAGAAGATTCACACTGGAGTGAAGCCGTACAAGTGTGGTTCATGTGACAAAGCGTTCCAGCGTATGTCAGCCTACCGCCTGCACCAGGAGACCCACACCAAGCAGAAAGTGGAGTCGAATCAGTGTGAGGAAGCCCTCACCTATGCCTCAGAGCTGGATCCTCATTTGAGAGACCAGACTGGGGAGAAGCCCTTTGACTGCAGCCAGTGTAGGAAATCCTTCCACTGTAAGTCCTACGTCCTTGAACATCAGCGGATCCACACGCAGGAGAAACCTTATAAATGTGCCCGCTGCAGGAAGACCTTCCGGTGGAGGTCCAACTTCACCCGTCACGTGAGGCTGCACCAGGACGAGGAGGAGTTCTGCGCACCGGGTCCCTGTCAGGACAATGACAGCCAGAAGGACTTCCATCAGCTGCAGGGGCCCGGGCCCCCTATCGTGGAGAACACTTTTCTGTGTCAGCAGTGTGGGAAAACTTTTACTCAAAAGAAAACCCTCCTCGAGCACCAGAGAATCCACACAGGCGAGACGCCGTACCAGTGTAGCGAATGTGGGAAAAGGTTCACCTATAGGTCAGCCTTCGCTGTTCACAAGAAAAAGCATGCCATTAAAAGAAAACCGGAGGGCAGCCCGTCCTTCAGTCAGAACAGTGCGCTCCAAGTTCCACAGAGCAGTCGCCCCCCAGAGGAGCCTCACAAGTGTAGCCAGTGTGGCAAGGCCTTCCGCAATCACTCCTTCCTCCTCATCCACCAGAGAGTTCACACCAGGGAGAAGCCTTACAAGTGCCGGGAGTGTGGAAAGGCCTTCAGGTGGAGCTCCAATCTGTACCGGCACCAGAGGAGGCACTCCGTGCACCGACAGCACGAGGACCATCAAAGGGATGCGCCTCCACATCTGTCACGGAAAGCCCTCACTGATCAGAAACCTTTCTGGTGCCAAGAATGTGGGAAAAGCTTCACACGTAAAAGGAGTCTCTTAGATCATAAGGGAATCCACAGTGGAGAGAAGCGCTATAAATGCAATGTGTGTGGGAAGTCTTATGATCGAAATTACCGTCTTGTTAATCATCAGAGAATCCACACGTCAGAGAGAGCTTTCAAATACCAGTGGACCGCGAAAGAGTTCCTTGGGAGACACATGCTTTCCGTCCACCAGAGAAAACACCCCCGAGTCACGCAGTCAGAATGTAGCTCGTCAGGGTTGTCATCCTTTCAGGACACAGGGCTGAGTGTCCAGGAACTGAAACCAAGTGAAGAGAAGCCTCGAGAAGATGCTGAGGAACCTTGTGACCAGCGCTCAGTGTTCACGGGACTCCAGGACACGCGCCCTGGGAATAAGTGCCACAGATGTAGCATATGTGGGAAAGCTTTTAGCAAGGGGTCCCTGCTCATCAACCACAAGAGATTTCATACTCGAGAGAGGCCCTTCAAGTGCAGGGTGTGTGGGAAGACCTTCAGATGGTCTTCAAATTTGGCTCGGCACATGAAAAACCATATTCGAGAGTAGCCGGGGGCCTGCCACTCACAGTGGGGTGGGTGAGGGTCCTGACCACCCCGCTGAAGAGCCCCCTGCCATTACAAGGGCCCAGTCCTTTCTGTTTAGGGAGCTGATGGCAGGGAATCCTGAGAATAAAAGCTCAGGGAGTTCCCTGCCTACCTGCCAGGAAGCAATACTGGGAACAGCAGCAGCAGCAACATGTTCTTTGGGGCCCAGGTAGAGCCCCAGGCCCCAGGAGCAGTCTTGCAGATAGCCCAGGCTTCCCTTGGCCAGGTCTCCGTTATCAGCTAAGGACAAGACCGCTGCCCTTTGGGATTGGACAGCGCGTGTGTGGCCTGCTGGCTGCAGCTGTTGCCGAGGGGCTCGTGGAGCCTCGGTTTCTCTCTAGGTTTGGCTTGTGGTGGTGCCTACGCTGTTGTTGTTAAAAGCAAGCGTGTCAAGAGCCAGTCTTCCCCAGTGTCTCCTGAGGAGCGCTGGCTGGGCCTCAGCGTCACAGCAGGCTCTCTGCTGCTGCTGAGGCATAGAGGTGTCTCTGCAGGGGGGGCGCGGAGAGTGGAGCGGACTGGTGGCCTCGGTTACTCAGAATGGAGCTCCACCAGGACCTGTCACCATCTCCACCCCCCAGGGCCACACGGGCAGCAGACCACCTGCCCCATGTCGGGCACCAGTGTGAGTTGAGCCCTGTAGGGGCCAGTACAGCGAAAGTCCTGCTGTCTCTGCCTTCACATAAACATGAGAGTGGTGTCCTGGGTCATGCGCTGGGGACAGAGTAGGGAAGAGTGCAGGAGCGCTGGACTGGGGGCTGATGTTCAGTCGGCTGCCGGGAGGGGCTGGATAGAGGGGAGATTGGAGCAAACACTGGGAGGAGGTAGGGATTTGCGGTACGATCACTGGGAGAGCTCCGGGCAGAAGAGCAGGGCAGAGGATGCCTTGGCTGGCATCCCAGGGCACAGCAGGGAGGCCCCGGGGTAGAGTGGAGTGGGCCAGGCCACGTTAGTGCTGTGGGTCACCTCAGGGCAGCAAGCTTCAGGGCCCTTCTGGGGTCTGCGTGGGCTTACTGCAGACGGGGCCTCAGGAGACGGTGAGGCGGAGACGTCCCTGCGGTCCCCTCTGCGGCCAGCTCGCCTGCATGGCACTCTGCGCTATGCCCTGACTGCTCTGTAGGCTTCGCCTGAGGATGGGAACAGCTGCTGTAGGGCTGTGCCTCTGCCCGCTTGTGTTGAAGCAGAAACCGAGGTCTGCCTCGGTGGCGCTGGCGCAGGGGACTGATGCTTCTCAGGTGCATGTGAGCACTGAATTCTGGAGACTCGGGGCTCGGGTGTGCAGGGCGGTGTCAGCGGTGGAGCGGTCTCAGGCTGCTTTGCTGAGCTGGGAGCTGGCCCCTGGGAAGGGCGCGAGGTAGTGTGCCCTGTGCCGAGTCCTCTTGTCCTCGTGGGACTGCCACGCACAGGCGAGCATGAAGGCTGTGCGACCCGACGGCTGGAGCAGGCATCTCCTCTCCGCGAAATGCTGTGGTTTCAACTTTGTCATCTTAGATGGCCCTGCCGTCCTCTTGCCTGTCTACAGTGGAACCAAATGGCCCTTCACTGGCAAGGTGTCCAAAGTTGGCACTGAACATGGTTGGGCAGCAGCCAGGGTCCCGTGTGCTTCTGGCCAGGTCAGGAGACCCTCGGAGTCTTCGGGTCTGGGTTCTGGCTTGTCCCTTTCCCAAGCCAGTGGTCTTGGGGAGCCGGGGAACCTTGGCAGTGGTTTCCTCCTGTGTGCCTGTGACTGGCCTGGCTCCCTGAGGGGAGTGAGGTATTGATTCTGGGCCCAGAGCCCTCACAGAGTTGCTGCTCCCCTGTCAACTGGTGCTCTGGCCAGAAATAGCCTTTTCCTGTTTCCAGTTCCACTCCCCACCCCTGTGCCACCTGCTTCCTCATGAAGTTCCAGTTCCAACAGGTGCTTTTAGGGCATTTTTATAGAATGAACTCTTATTTTTATATATTCCAGTCCAATTTAAAAATACACAAAATACATGAAGTCAAAATCAACAGATCCTTGTATGCTGAAGTATTCTGTAGGATTGTGCTGGTGTCGTCTGCTCAGTACGTCTTAGTTCTGTAAGTGACATTATTACAGAAATACCAATAAAAGCCTGCCCTTGGGTGTAACCACTGAACATGTTGGTGTGCGCAGTGCTGGCTTTGACTTCACCTCCACACCTCTGGCCCCTGTCCTGTCCTGCCTTCTCCATCGCCTTTGCCCACAGGCCATGGCCCCATCCTGAGAGCTCCTCCCCAGCCCTCTCCTCTGCACCCTGTTCTGCTAGGTGGTGTCGGCTTTCTAGGTATGCCCGTCACTGCAGCATGGCCAGGTGCTCTGATGCCAGGCTTGGGTACTTGCCATGTAGTGGAGATTTTTGCCCAAAGTGTTTGCTCTAAAGGACTTGAGATCTGGATATTTCAGCCAAGTTTGGAATGCAGTGTTTCAAAGGGGCCCCCGAGTGAAATGCTGACTGGACGCCACTGCTCATCACATGCCTGCTGGTTGGAAGCCTGCTGTGATGGCTTTGAGCTACAGGACTCCTGTTGACATTTCTGTTTTATCTCAGCCATGGATCTCCAGGTGCCCCAGGCTGCCCTGGAGGGCATGCAGGTTTCCCTCCTGGCCTGCCTGCTCTCTGCTGCTTGGAGAACAGGTTGGGGTGGGGAGGCCTAGATGGGCCAGGACTGCCCCAGCGTGGAGTGGCTGTCACCTGTGCAGTGTGGTCAGCCCCACCCTTGGGGACAGATCGTCAGACCAGACAAAGATACTGTAGAGAAGAAAGCAGGAGACAACGCAGGACAACGCAGAACAACGCAGACAATCTCATAAGTCAGTGAATTCTTGAAAGCCCAACTGGCTGGCTAAGTGTGTGGAACAACTGGAATTCACCCTGCTTTGTGTCCCAAGCAGTGTGCAAAGGCTTGTGAAGTCATGAGCACTCACTCCACTGTGCAGTCCCCTCCGGATTCATCCCGGTGAACTCCATGTGAGGAAAGAAAAGTCTGCTCACGTGAGCACTGTTCAGGCAGGATTGGGAGAAATGTGCATGCCATCAACAGAACAGGTGAACGGGTGTGTTTTGTCTCGGTCTTGGGTTTTGGGACTTCCCGAAGTGGATTAGGGTTGCAGCTTTCAGTAGAGAAATTTGCTGGAGCTGAACACAGTGCCCTTTACCTGAAGGCCAGCTTGTGTACCCGTGGGCCCCGCTCCTGCTGACTGGTGTCTTCCTGCACTGTAATAGGGTGGGGTAGTTAATGGTGCATGTGAGGTGCTTAGAATAGTGTCTGGCATGTGAGTGTTCTTGGTATACAGGAGACAGAAGTACTGCTTTGCACCACATTTTCTGTGGATTCAAATGATAGGAAATGAGAGTGTAAAGTTGTCCACTGGAGTGAAGTGAGAAAGCTGCTGCTCTGCTCCCTGAGGCTGGAGAGGCCAGCGGGGTCAGGGTGGGTTCGCAGAGGCTTCACTTGTTTTTGTTTGTTGTCTTTTCTTTCTAAAACTTGATGGAAATGCACCAGAATGCTAAGATTTAACATACTATTCTGGTGGGTTCTTTTCAACTCCTTCAACATATATCAAAATAAAACATTTTAAAAGATGGGGTCTGGTATCTTTTTTTTTTTGGTACTGGGGATCAAACGGAACCTTGCACTTGCGAGGCAGGCAGCAGAACCACTGAGCTAAATCCTCAGCTGGCGTCTTATGATTACATAAAAATCCCAACTCTGCCAGTTACAACTTAGAGGAAGCCATTTGATGCTTTTTTTTTCCATTAAGTTTATTGGTACATTTTAGGTATACAGTAGTTACAGTCATCATTGGGATCTTGTACCTGTACATGATGCATCTTGGTTCTTATTTTTTCCCCATTCCCTGTGCTCCCTTCTCTATTTACAAAGACTTTGTTTCATTTTTTTCCTTTCCCTTTCCTTTCCCCTACCCCTCCCACTTCCCCTACTCCTTTAGACCTTTTCCTATTTCACATTATCAATTATACATTTTGATCCTTATTTACACTTTTAGTTTCTCACACCAGAGAAACTCTTCGATATTTACACGTGTGTCCTGTTTATTTCACTTAAAGGTATGGGGTCAATGTGCATCCATTTAGCTATAAATGTCTAGTATCTCATTCTTATGGCTGAGTGGTACTCCATTTTATAAAAAACAAAAAACCCGCATCTTTATCCAGTCTCCGGTTGATGTGCAGTTGAGCTGTTTCCAAGCTTTAGCTATTACAAACTTCCACTATAAACATGGGGGTGTATTTATCACTAAGCCATTCGATTTTTAAGGCTTAGTGTCCTTGCCAAAATTGTTAGGAAAGGGATAAACAGCTCTACAACAGCAGGAGAATGTGGGCTTCCGTGGGTGGGGACAGGCACACCCTGGAGTACACAGGGCTTTAGGTAAGGAGGAAAAGGACTGCCAGGATATCGCAGAGCCAGAAACTGCTGGAGCCCTAACACTGCGGAACTGGTGGGGCTATGATAGTGTGTCCCCATTTTCAGTGTGCAGTTGCTGATGGCTCTTACACCCTCCCCTGCTGTTCGGCACCTGGACATGCCGGTGAGAAAGCCCAGGACTCCCTCGTAACACAAGGGGGGAGTTTACATTGAACCTTGGTTCTTCTAGTGCACTGAGCCCTCATCCTATAACCACATAACCAGAGGCATTTTCCCCTTTTTGTTCAAGCTGTTGTCTAGCAGCAGAGGGTTCATTTGCCCAGTTTGGACAGAAATCACAAATAGGCAAAGAGCAGCTCACTTGGTGTTGGGAGCTAGATGTTGAGCATCAGTGACAGCCAGCCCCACTGTTAGCAGATGGAGCCTGGAGCTCCCAGTGGCTTCCTAGGTCAGCCAGCAGCTACTGTTGAGTCCTAGACCTCATCCAGCAGCTGGAGTCAGCAGCTCCCAAGGCCCCAGCAACTCTGACCTGCTGTTGCTCCCCACCAGCATGGCTGCTGGCTACGCTCATGGTTATGTTTTTAGCACAACAAGCTGCTCTGTGTGCTTGACAGGGATTGTGAATAGGCCAGATAAAACCAAGGGGCTCCAGCATAAGGGTTACATGGCCTGACCTAATATGGGTCAGGGGAAGCCTGTTTTATATAGACCCCAAAAAACTGTTCACACGTGCCCAGGTGTCCAGCCATCGGAGAGGGACTCCGCGCAGACTGCACTGGGAGATGAAGCTGTCCAGGGCCCTTTGGAGGAGGTGCCCATCTGGGGTGGACCAGGCACCTGAGCGACTGCAACCAAGGCAAAAATTTCTAATCAGCTGTAAAGCATTTGGGGGAGTCACAGCTGATAAAGGAGGGAAAATCAAAAGTACCTCTTGGTGGAGCATAAGGCCTTCCTGTGGAAGCCGAACGGCTCAGTTGCTCTTACCCAGAAATCCTCACCTGTGAGTGGAAAGTTGGCGTCACCTCTTGGCATGTGTAGTCCCACTGGTCTCAACAAATAACACCAGTTTTGGATCCCATCTTCCGGGGGAGACCACAAAGCAGGAAGAGGAGGGGCTCAGGCTGGCACAGGGTTGGAGGTCACTGTGGCCTTGTGGCTAAACTCAAATCCACGGGGCTCACACTGCTGGGTATGGGGGACCCTCTGAAGGGCCTCGGCATCCGCGCTCAGGAGAGGCGCCCCCTGGCCTGTGGAGCTGTGGTGCTGTGGAGGCACCAGCTGCTGCTGGCAGTTTTCCATCACTGTGACAGTTGCCTGAGAATAAACGGGGGACTTCTACCTTGGCTCCTGGTTTCCAGGGCTTCAGTCACTGGCTTCACCTTGGGCACTGTCTCAAGGCAGCACCCCATGGCAGCAGCACATGGGGCACAAATCTGCTCACTTCTTGGTGTCTGGAAAGCAAAGAAAGGGGGCTGGGGTCCCAATGCCCCTTTAGAGGCACCCCCAGTGGCCCAGCTTGTTCCCACTAGGCCCACCTCTTAGGGGTTCTGCCTCCCTACGGCCACAGTGCCGGGGCCTTTGGAGGACACGTCTCCAAACCATGGCACCGATAAAGCTTTTGTCCTCCCAGTTTGGTCTATGCATTTGGCAGAACGTGCAGATGAGTCTGGCGGCCACATGATAGAGCAATGCTGAAAATTAAAGTTTACAAATCAGATCATGGGCCGGGGGTTTAGCTCAATGGCATTGCACCTGCCTGTAAGCGCAAGGTCCTGAGTTCAATTCCTGGTACAAAAAAAAATCACATCATTTGTCTGCAATGGTGTTGCTTACAGCCAAAGAAATTCCAGGAGCATTTAACAAATTAAAGTGGCATTTGCCTGAAGCCAGAAAACTTACCGAATGGTTCCAAAACATTATAGCAGGGCTGGAGATTTAGCTCAGTGGTTTCGCTGCCTGCTGTGCAAGCGCAAGGACCCGAGTTCGATCCCCAGTACCAAAAAAACCCCACAAAATAATTGTAGCGGCCTGAGAAGACATGTATGCTGTCATACATGTGTTGCTGCTGGGGCCACGTTTCTGGTTTGTGTGTAGTGCACGGGGAATGGGTGTTTGTGCATCCCAGACAACACAGAAGCCTGGCACAGAAGTGGGAGACGTGGACAGGGAATGTTCATGCCAGCGTCTGTAGAGTCACAGAATTCCAAAGAGAGCAGTGCAATGTAGAAAGTGAATGTGAACTGGAGACTTCCAGGAAAACGGTGGAGTGGTGAGCGACGAAAACTAATCTCCTCTGGGATTCAGAATCCAGAAAATAACTTGGGGAAGAAAAAAGTAGATCCCAGGAACCAGGAAGGATCTGACAGGAAAATGCAAATCTAAGGAGAAATTGAAGAGCCAGAGTGTGAGCCTACTCTCTGAGGAGAATTCGCCAGCTCTCATCTCTACACTCTATCCCTAAAATATACAGTAGTGTAGAGATAGCAACACACAGGTAGGGAAAACGAGGGGACCCCCCCCCCGGGTTCTGAAGGGACAGCTGAACAGGCCTGACCACCTGCGAAGAGCTCACAGCTTCCATCCCACTTCCTCCATACGCTGCACCCTGCAAAGCTTATTTTGCAGAAGTTAAAGAAAAAAAAAATCTAACTCTAGAATGTGGAAAATCCCCAAAGATCCTTCCCCGTCCTCCCTAGCAATGAACCAGTTGAGTAGGGGCTCCCTCAGCCCAGAGACAGGAGAAGCCCCTGACAGCTGTAAAGTAACACCTTGAGCCCACCTCATGGTAGGTGGCTCTGCTTCGGGGACCCTGCCTGACTCTCTGAGGGAAGGCAGCTGTACTCTTGGACGCTTGCTGTGTTAAAGTATAAACCTTGCTTCTACACTTTCGATCGCTCTGATTCTTCCACAACCTTCTCTGTGATTGGGAGTCAGGCCCCGGATCACAGAGACTCTCTGCCTGGGACAGTATTTCAAGTTCTTTGTAGCTTTTTGCCCCATGATTTTATTTTACTTTATTTATTTTGCAGTTCTGGGAGTGAAGCCAAGACCTCCACATTGAACTGTATCCCCTTTGTTCCCTTTTTATTGCTTTTGAGACAGGATTTTGCTGTTGCCCAGGCTGTGCTTAAATTTGCAACCCTCCTGTCTCAACCTCCCAGATTGTGGGATCATAGCCATGTGCCACCACACTGGCTATCCTGCTATTTTAAATTGTCAACACTGTTTTTTACAAATTTCTATGCTGTTTATTTCCACAGTGTCTTATTTCTAATACTAGAGGTATAAATTGTTTAAAGACTTTTAAAGCATTCTAATTCATTTTCAGTATTTTGTGCATATTTAACTCTGTGAAAGTACATCATCACAATGTTGACTCTATGTGTTCATTGGTCGCGACTGCCTTCTACACAGATAAAGGCAAGGAAAGAAAACTGAGGCGAGTTCTCCCTGAGTGGGCAATGGAGAGATTCATCCCTTACACTGCAGAGACACCAAGAGGTTTGGTGGTCTGTGGGCTTCATGCACCGACCCAGACCCACGCTGCCCCAGGACCAGCAGAGGTCTCCTCCACTGCTCTAAGTGACTTTCCAGGCTTGAGCCAGCATTCAGTAAGAAACACAGCTGACCTCTCCAGCCATCCCCTCCTGCTCTCAAGAACTGGCACGCGCCTGCTGGTCTATTTCCGGTGAATGTAGAGCTTCTGTTGCTTTCATAAGGTGTGAGGTGATGACCCTTCCCAGCAACACGGAAAGTCCTTGCCTTCTGGGCAGGAGCAGGTTTCAAGGCCTGAGCCTGTCCCGTGTCGGGGGAGGAAGTGGTCGGGCCAGTGGAAGAAGGCTTGGCACGGGACGCTGTGTGGCTTCCAAGGTGATGCTCGGATGTGGGAGACGGGAGTGAAAAGGAGGAGCCTGAGTGGCGGAGAACAGCACGCAGTCCCTCCTCTGCTCTACGGGCCATTTCTTTCATTCTCTGCCACGAGCCTGGCCTGTGACCCGAGGGCTCTGGGCGACAGCTCTGTTGCTCTCAGCAGACCTCCAAGGCAGACCTGGAGACCCCACCCCCAACTCTTCCCCCAAGGCTCAAAAGCCTTCTGGATGCCACAAAAGCACCTTCACCTCTGATGATAGAGCAACACTATACAATAAGATGGGCCCTTGCCTTGCCTTCATGGTTTTTTTCTTCCACAGAACGTTTTGTTCCACAGCTGTAACAGTTTGCACTGCTGGGCATCACTCCTGCCCAATGGATCAAACTGTTTTGAAACTGGGGCCTCTCAGGAATGTTCTGTAGCCCCGCCCCCCTGCTTCATTGAGCATGCTCCTCTACCCTGCCGATCCCTATATAAGGAGGTCTCATGTTTGGTGCTTAGACTTTGAGTATATACTCCTCCGAGCGGGCTGGTGTGCCGGAGACCTCTGTAGTCAGGTTCCACCTGCTCAGTGTGTGACGCAGGCCTGAGAAAAAGAATAAGAGACAGAACTAAGAAAGAGAAAGTGGGGGCCAGGACGACGACTGCCGGTGCAACCAGCAAAGGCCCTGGCCAGTCCCAGGCGCTGACTTTTATTGGGAATCCATTGGGGTGAAGGTGACCTGTGGTTTCTATGGAAATTAATGTAAACAAGGCTCATAAAGGACAAGACAAAGCATTCTCAAATTAGGAACAGAATAGACAAAATCTATGGTTGTAATTGGAAAACTGTCCTTCTAGACTGAAGGTTTCAGTTGTGGGAACGGAATTTGGGTGCGAGTTACTCTGACCTGGGCACGTAGGCTTCGGCCAGGCTCACTCCTATAAACAAGCCACTTGTGGGGGTAGCTCCTCACAGCCTGCCTTGGGGATAATCAGTATTGCAGTCCTGTGCACTGGTGTAATAAAGTTTTTTTCTCACCTCTTTGAATGACCAGTGGATTCTTGAGACTTCAAACCCTAACGCTGTAATACTTGGCAACTGCACCACTCTGTTCCATTTTGCCACAAACCCAGGAGATAAGCATAGTTCAGTTAGTCCTGTGAGCTTTAATTTCTGGGATTATGAATTGAGTTCAATTTTTGGGAATAGTCTATATACATCTGTGATTTCATTTAAAAATATGACCCATAAAAAATTATGTAGCTATCCAAGAGGATCTCCAGCAAGGTTGTAAGAATACACTGAAAGCACTGGGCATGAGCAAAGTAGAGCTTTGGCAAATCTGGACGTTAAAAAGCATTCGTTAGGGCCGGGGATTTAGCTCAGTGATTTTGCCGCCTACTGCGCAAGCGCAAGGACCCAAGTTTGATCCCCGGTTCCAAAAAAACCCCCCAAAACCCCCATTCGTTTCACATGAGAGACTATGGAGACAGGGCTCCCTGGGGACAAGGATGGAAGCCACCAGCCATCCACAGGGGTGGGGACGGAAGCTCAGATGCGGGGGAGCGGAGGGTAGAGGTCTGAGGTGAAGTCAATGGCAATCTACACAACATGTTTATAAAATGTGTAATTGTAAAATTTATAAAAATCACCCTTAAAAGACATTTGTTTTTATTTTAAATAAAAATTTATACATAATTTTAATATTTAAATTATGGAAATAGTGAAACATTTTGTGATAGCCAACCTGACTCCATTTGGTGTTACTGTTCCCCCTCCATTTTGTGTAAAGTCAAGCGATTCTGGTTGGTCACTTGCTCCCCTCCCCTAGGGAGTCCCTTGGTTGATGCATGACAGACTGCCTCATCCCATTTGGTAGAGGAGTCTGAAGCTGTGTGTTATCTTTATGACTTTCCCATTTGGTAGAACAATCTGCAACTGTGTGTTATCTTTATGACCTTGGGAACAGAATACTCCACACCTGTGTGATATTTTGTTCCAACTAAACTGTGTGAAACTTCCCCTGACCCGCACTGACTTGGCAAAGTTCTGCTTCTATAAAATTCCGCTTGTGTTCCCCCTCTCCCTGAGTCCTCCCCAACCAGAAGAGCTGCTTAAAAGAAACCCACAAGCCGCTTTTCAGAGTCGAGAGGTTTTGAACTCTAGCCACCCTCAACCCTCGGCAATAAAGGACTCAAATTTAGCTCAGAGTGTTGGCGATTCTCTATCATCTCTTGCAATTGAGTATAACAATTTAATTCATACAACTAATGTTAAGAAATGAGGAGTCAGCGGCACTGCACCTGCCTTGCAAGAGCAAGGTCATGAGTTCGATCCCTGGTACAAAGAAAAAGAAATGTCAGGAGTTTGAATCATGAAAAATTTCCTCCTCTTCTTCCATCACCACCTGCATTTTTTTTCTGGAAAACAAACACCCATTGCTGTATATGAAGCTGAGAATGGCACCATCAGAAACCAGAAGCTACAGGAAGACAGAGGCAGTGCCAGAGATTCCTAGGGTGGGAACCTTGGGCCCCAGGACAGCTGCCTTGGGTGCAGTGCTGGCTGGAGCCCAGGCTGGGATGGTTTGCATAATAAAGGCTGGGTTGCTAGGAGCCCTGCCTCTCAGTGCCCCTCCTATCCGTGTCCCCTTCCCAGAAGCCTGTGCTGGGGCTTCCAACAGGTGAGCTGCCCAGCCCTCCTGGCCCTGCCCCCAGACCACGCCCTGCTCCGACCACTGTGATTCTGGGAATCACAGATTGCTGGATAGTGACTCCCACACTGTGTGCGACCTTGTCAACCTCCATGGAGGCTGGGGACCCTCTGCCCGAGCCAGCCCATGCACCTTGGGAAAGGCAGGCACCAAGGCCTGGAAGGCTTCGGGGTCTGGGTGACACACTAAGCAGTGCGCCTTGAAGCCCTCAGGGCGACAGTCACTGTGTCCCTTCCAAAGAAAGCAAAGCAATTACCAAGCATAAGGGAAAGAAAATAGGAAGAATCAACCAGGTGAAGTGGTGCATATCTGTGATCCCAACACTCTGGGAGGCTGAGGCAGGCCAATGGCAATTTTGAGCCCAGCCTGGGCAACTTCGTGATGTAGCGAGTCTCAAAAAAAAATTTAAAAGTGTGGGCCGGGGATTTAGCTCAGTGGTTCAGGAACCTGCCCCAAAAGCACGAGGTCCGGAGTTTGATCCCGGGTACAAAAAAAAAAAAAAATTTAAAAGTGTGTAGCTCAGCATGAAGGCCCTGGGTTCAATCCCCCACACTGAAATTTTTTTTTTTTTTTTAAAAGAGTGAGAGAACAGGAAGTGTCACCCAGCCTCCCAGCCTCTCCAGGGTTGACTGGGGGATGAGCTTCCATTTGCCCTGTAGCAGCAGGTGAGGGTCTGCGACTGTCATTACTACACAAAGGGCCTGCCAGCTCAGGACACGCAGTCCCAGGTTCCGAGGATCTGTGTGGAGCCATCTCTGGGGCCCAGGCTGCTCCCCCCACGTGGACTCGTCCTTGTGGCTTTGTGAGAGTGCTTCTCCATCTGCTCTTGTATGAGGCAGCACTCTCCAATCTTCTCTTAAGCCAAGATGGTCTTTCAAGAGACAGTTAATTAACTGTGGTTGCAGCTGGGCATGATAGTGTATGCCTTCCATCCCAGCAATCAGGAGACTGAGGCAGGAGGCCAGCCTGGGCTACATAGGCAGACTCTGTCTCAACAAAACCAAAAAATTTATCTTAGTTGCTTTCTTTATAAAATGAGTTTAAGGGGGCTAGGGATTTAGCTCAGTGGTTCCACTGCCTGCCTCGCAAGCGAAAGGTCCCCAGTTTGATCCCCAGTACTAAAAAACAAAACAAAACAAAAATGAGTTTAAGGATTGACAACCAGCATTTTCCTAAGGAATAAAGTAGAATTTAATCAAAAAGAATAGAAAATATCAGAGAAAGAAACCCGTACTTTCCGTGGGATTGTCAGCACACACTCACATCCCGAAGGAGGCTGGGCAGGAAGCCTGCTCGGTCTACCATCCCATCCCCAGAGCCCCAGCAGACAGTCCACCTGAGGATGCTCGTCCGGACAGGGCCCGCTGCACACACCCCTCCTATGCCTCCTCTCAAAGCCCAGGGACGGTGTGAGCGTTTCACGGGCAGCTGTGGGGACATGTGCACATGTTCAGTATAAACGCAATTCTGTCCTTCGAACATTTCTGATCTGTGGTTTAGTGAGGCCATGGGTTGGGAGCCCATGGCTAACAGAGGGCTAACTGCACCAGGCTAAGATCTGTTTATTTATTTACTGGGTGGGGATTGAACCCATGGCCTTTGCGTTGAGCTACATTCCCAGTCCTTTTTATTACTATTATTATTTAAAAAATTTTTTTGGGTACTGGGGATCAAACTCAGGACCTTCAGCTTGCAAGGCAGGTGAGGTGCCACTGAGTTAAATCCCTGGCCCTATTGTAATTATTTTAATTTGAAACAGGATCTGGCTAAATCACTAAGTTGTCCAGGCTGGGCTCAAACTTGAGATCCCCCTGGTTCAGCCTCCCAGTATAGGACAGGCCTATGCCACCGTATCTGGCTAAGATTTAAAGATTTGGAAAAGGCAGTGTCAGAGTAAAGCCCCTGATGTTTTCCTTTCAGACATGGCCCAGAACCCCGGTGGCCAGCAGCCAGAACCTCTGGACTCCTTCTTCTGGGTGAACAAGGTGACTGGGGAGATCACACGACCCCCAGGGCCGGTGGGGGTGTCCACCCTCAGGCTGCGCAGGAGGACCTGGGCCTCTGCCAGGCCACCCATGGCCCGGGCACTGTGTCACTCCCTGAGGGGCCCCTGCTGCCTGCCCAGGAGCACCTTTGCCAGGAGCGGCTGTCCTCCTGAGCCTGAGAGTGTCCATCTGAGCACCTCTTCAGGGCACCCCAGTCCGAGCCCCCGGACACCCACCGCACATCTCCCCGAGGCCTCCCAAAGGGTCCAAACCTAGTATGATCTCCCTTAGCTTTTGACACCAGATGTCTTCCAGAACTTCCTGTTCTTTCCAGGCTGTCTTGGTAGGTTTTTTTTAACTTTTAAATTTTTATTCATTAAGTTTATTGGTACATTTTAGGTATACGATATGATAGCATTCATCATTGGGATTGGAGTTTTATTATTAACCCTTTGGGGTTCAATGATCCAGTTCTAGCTGGGCATGGTGGTGGTGAGTACCTGTAATTCCAGCACTCTGGGAGGCTGAGGCAGGAGGGTTGCAAATATAAACCCAGCATGAGCAACTTAGTGAGAACTTGTCTTAAAGTGAAAAATGGAAAAAGAGCCGAGGAGGAGGTAGCTCAGTGCAAGGGCCCTGGTTCAGCCCCCAGGTACACAGACACACACCCACTTCTGATGCTGGTGTTGGCTGGTGTCTAAGCAGTGTTTAGTTTCCATGGCCAGGAGTGGACACCATAGTGTCTGGCACAGGGCCAGGGTCCCCTGGCTCGAGCTTGCGAGGGCAGTGACTGGGCCCTGTCCTGACCCTGGGTGCTGGGCTGGGCCTGCGTGCTGCCGCTCACTTTATGGCCAAGGAGTCCAGCAGGATGGGGACCTCTCCTCCTGATGACCCACGTGCCCACAGTGCAGGGAGCTGCAACATCTTCCTCGGGGGACACAGGGACCTCAGGTAGGGACACGGGTACTGGCCCAGGGTCTACGGGTGGGCTGACAGTGGCCACACAGGCTGTGCCCAGTGGCACGGAGCCAGGTGAGATGCTCTGGACAGAGAGGGTGACTGGGGTGGGGCAGGGGACACAGCCAGGGCAGAGTGCCCTGGGGACTGTGGCCGTGCATCCCCCAGTGCAGTGCCACCCTGTGTGGGCCGGAGTCAGAGACCCAGTGTAGCACCCTGCTTTGCGGCGGAGGCCAGCTGCTGAGATGCAGGTGGTAGGGAGCCAGTATGTGGGGTTTCGTGTTTGAGATAAAGGAGCAAAGTCCTCGCAGGACTCGGAAGGTGGGCACAGGCCAGACTCCAGGACTGCACCCCACTGTGTCGGGACACCCCGGGCCCAGCCGAGGCTGGGAAGGGCTCCTGGCCCAGCGCACAGAGGCCAATGATGCTGCACCGGTTTCTGCAGAGAGAAAGCTTTGTCGAAGGCTGACGGGGGGCAGGGGTGGCTCGCACCTCGCCTAACAGCCTGGGAAGTGGGGTGAAGGGCTTCCGGGAGATACAGGTCTGGGGGAATCTTGGGTTGATGGGTGCAGCTGTGGCTTTCTAGGTGAGATGCAAAGTAACAACACCGCTTTACAGGAAGTCAGAAATCGTTAATTCTGAGCCAAACATGGGGACCAAGGCCTGGGAACAAGGATTCAAGTTACCCTGGGTGCTGTGTGGAAAAGTCACAGATGCACTGCAGGGCGCTGGGAGGGGTCTCTTCTCCAGGCTCAGGGTGTTGTCTGACAGAATGCTTAGCTCTGGCTCTGGAGGCCAGGCCTCCGCTTTCTGTCAGACCCAGAGCAAACATTCTGAGCTTCACCTGCCAGCCAATGCCAAGGATGCCAGCTCAGAGAGAGGGGAAAAGGCCCGAGGGAACCCAAGCCAGCTCTGGCTCGGACCCAGCCATGCATCCCCAGCACCATGCTGTTCTACCACAGGATCTGTGGCTCAGACGAAGCTTCTCCGGGGACTTCAGCCTCACAGAAGGGGAAGGCCGGGCTGCCCAGGCGAGCAGGTGAGCAGTGGCCAGAGCACGGCACACACTGAGGCGGCCAGGTAGCTGAGCCTCCAGTGAGCTGCAGGCTTCCTCCCAAGTCCCCGCTAGCTCCTGTTACAGAGGAGAGCCTCTGCCCGGGGACTTGGTCCTGGCCCACGGTCCTGCCCCCATTCCCAGGGCAGTTGGGCCAAGCTGCACGGGTGCTGGGCAGAAACGGCGCAAGGTGACAGCCAACGGAAGACGCACACCGTCTCCGGCCCAGGCCCACCCTATGCCAGCTGACGTGGCAATTCCGGCTCGGGAAGTCCGGAATAAAAATGATGAAACTTTGGTGTCGAATGGCCAAAAGAAGACGCCTAGGGCTGCAGGCCCGGGGAAAGGGAGCTTGGCAGGGCCCTTGGGTGGCCGACATGTTCCTGGGCTGCTCGGCCAGGGCTGCTCAGCAGGGAGCCACCCTCCTGGGCACGGGCGGGTGCAGGGGGCACCGTGTGGGCAGAGCCATGGGAAGGCGGTCTGGTGGGGTGCTGGCGGGGCCGGGTCTCCACAATGTGCCCTGGAGACGCCCAGGGGCACCGACAGGCAGGCAGCGGCTCCTGCGGCAGGGCTGGTGCCGGAGATCAGGAGCCAGGGGCAGCGAGTGGCTGGTGCGAGGCCCACACCACAGCTGGGTCCTGCAGCCCACACAGCCCAGGAGAGCACGGACAGGGAAGCCGGGCAGGAGTCACCTGGCTCTGGGGCAGAGTGAGCAGCGCAGTGCACCCTGCTGCAGGCTCTCGCGGAGAAGTTGACAAATGCAGTGGAAGTCCCTGAGGCCAGTGGTCTGAACTGTGCTCAGCCAATCACTGGGACCTGAGGCCTCAGCCACGGGCAGGCACAGCTAAGGCTCAGAGCTGTGGTGCTGGGGAGACCTGGCGGCCCCATGTGTGAGGTGGGGAGAGGGAGCGAGGCGGCAGGTTTGGGGACAGAGGCCACGGAGAGGCCACGTGAGTGCTGCAGTGGACTGAAGTGCTGCGGCCACAGGGCCAGGGACTCGAACAGCCACCAGGCTGGCAGAGGCACAGGCGACCCCGCCCGGACCAGGCTTCTGGCCTCCACAGCTGAGGGCACAGATTCCTGCTGCTTCCAGCCCACGCGCCTCCGCACAGGCACCAGCCTTCCAGGGCCCCTGCTGTGCCCGGGCGCAGGACAGGGCTGCACATGCAGGTGCTCCTGCTCCATCAGGGATTCTGGGGACCAAGATGCCAGGGAAGGACCCAGAACCTTCTCTGGGTACAGGCCGGGGCCGGCGTCTCCAGGCTGCTCCCGCTGAGCTCCGCTCTCCTCTGCCCAGAAGTCTGCAGCTCACGTCCAGGGCCACCCGGCCTTCCCAGGGCCTGCGGTGCTGACAGGTGAGGAACTGTCCTGTGGGGAGGGCTGTGCTGGTCAGTCCTCTCCAGCTGTGCTGCACGGCAGGGGCTCCGGGGCAGCCGTGTGGGCTCTGCATGCACCATGGCTTGTGCTGAGGGCCGAGGCTCAAGGGCACAGTGCTCAGCTCCCCAGGCCCGGGCACTGGGCTCCTGTGCCCCATTGCCTGCGGCAGTCACAGGGTCTTGGACAAGCCTTGTCCCCATTCTATGTGCAGTGTCAGTCAGCTCAAGAGACCCCCACGGCTCCCTGGCCTGCCTGCAGCGGGGCACCAGCTGCTCCCCTGTCCTGCTCCAGCTGCTGAGGGAGTGGTGCCGGGGTTGGTGGCCACAGGCACCCCCGGGAACACCAGCTTCCTGGGACAGACCTGCACAGTGGGAAGAGCCCCAGGTCTGTCCCGGTGTCTCCCTGAAGGGTGGGGAGACCGAGCCATAGAGTGGGAGACCAGGACTGTCTCAGGACCCCTGGGGCGTGCCCCAATTCTTAACGAGAGATGACACCTGCCCCTGTGGCTCTGCCGTGTCAGGGCATCGCAGGGTGGGGGCTAAGGCCTGGCCCAGGTCAGCTGGCACAGGCAGGGGTGGAGGTCAGCCAGGTGCCGGGACCTCGGGCCAGGCCATGTCTCACGGGGCTGATGTGACAGGATTGCTTCACTTGGGGAAGCCAGGCCACCAGGATGCTGGGATGGTGACCCGGCCGGAGCTGCACTCTGGGGTCCTGTAGCTTCGATCCCTCACGTTGGGCCCCTCAAAGCCTGCCACCTTCTCTTGGGCTTGGGGTGGCAGCCTGTGGAGGCAGGGGCTGGCGGGACCCAGGCTGGGCACCGACGCGGCTCTGGACAGTGCGGGAGGGGCAGGTGGTCCCTCTGTCACGGTGGGAGACAGGCACCTGTCAGCCTCCAAGGCTTTACCACTTCCCACCAGCAGGCAAGAGGCGCAAACTACCAATGGGACCCTAGGAAAACACGTGCCTGACATGAGTAGAATTTATTATGTGATGGTTCTGAGACAAAAATCAACTTCAAAACATATTACTGAAGCTTCTATATTAGCTGATTTCAGAAATGGCAAACCCAGATCTAATTTTCTAATACATTTTCTTGTATGATTCTCACTGCCATCAATTGGCTCTGGAAAATCTTTAGTGATAGTAACATCTGTCACATGAGAAAACCAACTTCAATATAATTCTCTGGCACAGTTAAGGGGGGGTATGTGCACGAGCTACAGTAAGGACAAATCAATACTTTTGAACACCCATTTGCACTTAAACGGCTCAAATAATGAATGTTTCCTGTAAACTCAGAGCATACTTTATGAACTAATTTCACCATCTTTACGTTCTACTGCTTCATCCACAGGAGAGTCAAGCACGGTGTCCCAGCCACACCTGCTCGTCCTCATGTGGAGGGGCGGGGGATCTGACCCGGAGTCGAGGGGATGCGGGGCCAGGCCTTGCCTGTTGGGGGCAACATGGGCCACCCGGGGTTCAGCTGTTTCTGAAATGAGAGGCGACACAGAGAGGCCCTAAGAACCAGAGCCGAAGAGAGCGAACCCCCGGGGGACACAGAAACCCTGCCCCTTGGCAAGTGGGTGAGGGTGCCCGCTGAGGCCGACTGCAGGGACTCCTGGGAGCCTCCAAAGGGTACAAAGCTGCTCCTGCCTGTCGGGTTTATGCTGCCAATGGTAGGGTATCTTCGTTTATTTAATTTCTTTGCTGCTGGGACAGAACCTGGGGCCTTTGGTGTGCTGAGTACGTCCTTCCCCAGCCCCCACAGCTACTGTATTGTAACGGGTAGGAGAAATTATGGGTTGCAAACTTAAATTCCCCATCACTGACATCTAACTTCTGCTACACTGGTGTTTTAGACACCAGCGATCCCTCCTGCCTATAAAATAAGCGTGTGCACACACGACACGACCGAAGAGGTGTGTGGCACCATGTTACGTGGAGACGCTGACCCGAGACCTCCCTGCACGCTCAGCCAGCTTCAAGGCCACGCGTGCATGAAAATAAAGACTCGGAGAACCCTAGTTACCATGCGCCACAAACACATCCCTTTGCTCTGGTATCTTTAGCCTGGTCTCTCTGCTAGGAAATAATTTAAAAAAAGGTCTTTTAAAGCAGCAGTCGGAAACTGTTCTTCATGCTGTGGATTTAAGTAAGTTTGGCCATTTCTTTCTTATTTCTTTGTAAGCGCAGTGGGTTTCTGGGTCACTTCAGGGCGTCTCCGTCCTTCCAGTCCCAGGGGATGTACAGGTCACCGTCCTGCAGCACGGAGTAGAAGTGGGACACGCACAGGTGCATGCCGCGCAGGGCCGGCCGCGGGCGCAAGGCGAGCCGCTCACAGCAGGCCACCATCTGCCGGGTGGAGACGCTGGGCTCCTTGTACAGCTTCTCCAGGGCGAACTGGCTGGCGGAGGCGCGGATCAGCTCGCCTTCAGCAACCTCCAACCTATTCCAAGGAGGACAAGAGCGATGCTGCTGTAAGCTGATGCCGCAGGGAAGAGCACAGAACAAGCGTTTTCTCATACACCGGGGCTGTGACCTCTCACTCACAACACCAAGACTGGGGCCCAAACACAGCTGCAGCTTGGGCGTCTCTCCCCGTCGCACCCTGCCCAGCCCGCTGCATGGCTGCCCTGTCCCTCCTGCCCGGTAGGAACTCTGCGTCTCTGGACCTGGGCCCTAGGGACTGACGCCAGGGGCACGAGGTCGGAGGCCCCACACTATGGCCGCACTCGGGGCAGGACCCACGTCACTGGAAGCTGTGGGACACGCCAAGGGCCCCACTCCTCCGACAGGCCGTGCAGCGTGGTGGGAAAACGGCGGCTTTAATCCTTCCCTCACTTCACACACTCATCCGCAAGCGTCTCCAGCCACACTGTCCTGAATGGATTCAAAACGCTGACCTTCCTGGTCACTGTGACTTTGGGGAGAATCAGGAGTCACCCGGTGCCAGATCCGGTGACTAAGGTGGGTGGGGACACAGCCGTGTTTCTATGTGCTGCCTTCTGCGGGACGGCGCACGGCGGCAGCAGCCACTCATTTTGACCACCCCTCATAAAGACCTGGGGAAGAGGACGCCAGCAGCGCTGCAGACAGTGGCGGGGACCATGGGATGAGTGCTCCTAGTGGCAGGGCAATGGCAATGTGTCTTTATTGCAACAATTTTTTTTTTGGTACCAGGGATTGAACTCAGGTTCTTGCGCTGGCGGCGAAACCACCGAGCTAAATCCCTGGCCCAATGCAACAATTTTTTAAAAGGTAAACATTCACCGTGTAACTTAAATACTGCCTTGGTTAAAAACACCAAATATTCTCTCTGACTGCTGCATACGAACATTAAGTACATAAAATCCCGACCCAGCAGAATATCTGAAAACAGAAACAGTCACTGCAGCTGGTCCTGCTGCCCTGTAGTTACTGATGCCCTTTCTTCAACAACCTTCTGCAGTGCAGTGTGCTGCGCGTCCTTCGGGTGCCCTGTGCCTCCTGCTAGGAGTCAAGAAAGTGGACAGGGGCTGGGAGACGGGCTTCTCAGTGTCACCCCGCTGGCCACTCTGCACTTGGGTGCACGACACTCGTTTTCTATGTAGGGCCTTTTCACTTGCTCAAAAAAACTCTAGCGATGTGACTGAGCAGTGAGTGACGCCGTGCAGTGGCACCGACGTGTGGTCCCGGGTGGGACCGTGTGGCCCAGGGCCCTCCTCAGGCTCCACTGTGGTGACAACAGGGTTGAAGCCCTCAGCACCGAGCCTCTGTGCCAACTCACTTGTGCCCAGTGCGCTCCGGGCAGACATAACACTGCACTGGTGGGGGCCGCACTGCACCGAGCCCCCCGCCCCTGGGCGTCTTCCGGGCTTGAGCAGCTCGGGGCAGTGTGGCCATGACAGCCGCAGCCCCATGGGCAGGAGCCCAGGTCCACCAGCCAGGCCCGCCCCGCGCCCTCGGCCTGTCACTGTCCCCCACACCGCCCGGCACGGCTATAGCTTCAGTGGCCGCAGGGTCCCGAGCACGCTGCCTGACTCTAGACGTCTCCCTGGGGCTGGCAGAGCACTGCCAGCAGGTATGGCCTGGGCTCCAGCCTCAGCACTAAGAACAATTCCGCTTTTGCCCTTCCTTACAATGTCTTTGCCTCGCTGAGGTGGTGGGTGCCAGGCCTGGGGTGGGTGCAGAAGAGCTCTGCCCCATCCCTGCCGAACAGCAGCCACTTTCCAGGGGGACAGGGCCCTCTCCCTGCACAGAAATGACGACCAGGACTATCTGTTTCTAAGCTGGAGCTCAGCCACGCCACCCCCCGCCGAAGGCGAGCCCGGCCTCCGGGTGCCCACACTGGCGATGTGGCGCTGCTGGCAGCTACAGGCCCCACTCCGCAGTGTCAGCTGCACGGTGGACGCCCTTACATGGCCGTGCCCGACAGCGGGGTCGGGGAACAGGAAATATCCACTGGGCCACGCTGAACCCAGGGTTCGAGGACCCATGCCAGGGCAGTGAGCAGCGTGTTTTCTAGGCCTGGGTGACCCTGGGCACTACACCCTAGGGAGGAGCTGCAGACGGGGTCCTGGCAGCCTCAGGGGAGCTCGGTCCCAGAGGGCAGGCAGGTGATGCTGCGGGCCTGGAGCCCCAGATGTCAGACCGAGGGAGGTTTCGCAGCTGCTCTCTGTCAGGCACTCGGAGGGCCCTGTGGGTGGGCACCCCTGCTCCCTTCCTCGTGGAGCGGGGCAGCTCTGAGCTGGTTTCTGCTTAAATCACTTTGCAAGACACGTGCAGGACAAAAGTCGCCGAAAACTCAGGAGAGGCTGAGGCAGGATGATCACCTTCAGTTCAAGGCCAGCCTAGGCTACATGGTGAGTTCAAGGCCAGCCTGAGCTACACAGCAAGACCCTGTCTGAAAAAAACAAACAAAGTCCCCCCAAGCCACCCAGACACTTCACCCAAGGAAAGAGGGAATCGCCACAGCTCCGGGGACCTGAACCAGGTGGGAGCACAGAGCGGAGCAAAGAAGGGGCTTCGGGGTATCTCCTGCCTGTGGGGCCCCTGCAGGGGTGGGGGAGCAAGAGAGGTGAAGGGAGCTGCCAATGCCCGGGGGGGGGGCCCTCCCTCCGTCTGGAGCTGGGGAAGGGCAATGGAGTGAGGCAGGGTGGAGGCTGGCGGGGCTGGCGCAGGCCTGGCGGGGGAGGTGAGGGCACAGCCTGGCAGGAGCTGCAGGAGGAATCCGGCCGGGACGGAAGTTTGCCGAGCCAACCTGCTGGGCTCGCAGCCTCTTCGCTTTCCTCCTTCACAAACTAGAAATGAGCCGGAGCCAGAAAGGGGCAAGGGACAGAGAAAGCGCTCCTGAGGCCAGTGCATGGGGGCCGGGCCTGGACCCCGCCTCCACCTGTCCTTGCAGCTGGCGACCAGAACGTCACCCACACTCTCAGAACAGGAGACCCTGCTGTGCAGGGCTCCTCAGAGGCCCAGAGCCCGGGCTGCTGGGGCCTCTTCTTGGGTGACTCGCAGCCCCTTAGGCCAGTCGGAACATCTCTGAACACTGAGGACTCCCCTAAGGAGCTCCTGGCTCTGCTTCTCGCCGTTCTTTCCCACCGGAGTCTTCTCTCACGCCCTCGTCCCTCCCGCTCCTGAAGCGAATTCTGTGTGAGAACCCTCGCTTTCCAACCTCAGCCCACGCGGTGACATAGCTCAGGTTCCTGCTCAGGAAGCAGCCGCCTCTCGCCTCTTGTGGGGTGTTGGGAGCACCTGCGAGTCCGGCAGCTCCTACAGGCTTGATTTTGGCAGTGCCAGGCAGGTGCTCTACCACCGAGCTCCACCCTGGCCCTTTAACATGGTCTGGTACCGATCGACTCCCAAACACGAATCCTTAGAGGTCAGACTGAAGCCGGGCGAGGTGGTGCACGCCTGTAACCCCAGCATCCAGGGGGCTGAGGCGGGAGGATCGCTGAGTTTGAGGACAGCCTGGGCTCCATAGTGAGTTCAAGGCCAGGATGAACTACACAGTGAGACCTCGTCTCAAAAAACAACAAAAACAAAACAAAAAACCAGAAGTCAGACAGAATGCTGTGACTTCTCGGAGGCTAACGGTACTCACTGTTCCTTTCGCTTCAAGTTTTCTCTTGCCTGCTGGGCTCTGGTGAGAATAAACCACTGCAGATTTTCTGGGTCACAGAGCGTTGGGATGTTAAAATGCCCAAGTTCATGAAGGCTTGGCGCGTACCTGTCACTGAAATAAACGGACATTAAGGGAAAAGCTGCTGGCTCCCTCCGCGCCCCATGAGGAAATGTTTTATTGGTCTTTGAGTAACTGAAAAGGATCACCAAGGAAATCTACCTTAAAACTACCATACAGCGTGGGGCTGGGGACAGCTCAGTGGCGCTGCACCTGCCTGGCAAGCACAAGGTCCTGAGATCGATCCCTAGTACTGGGGAAAAAAAATACCAGATAGCAGCACTGATACCCCAAAGATACACTTTACAGGGACGGCTGCTTCCAAGCCCTGCACCAGAGTCTGTGTCCCATGAGCTGTGAGTGGGTGGAGGAGGCACTGGTGCCCAGTGCTCCACAGCAGAGTGTGCGGACAGAAGGGCTGCTGCACACCTTCCCCGGAACTGACCGCATGTGAACACCGTTATAGAGATTCAGTCCTCTGCTGTGTGCAGAAGAGAGCCGCTAACACCCTTTGCTGCAACCCCTACGAACCACACACTGAAACACCAGCCAGTGCAACGCGCTCACACATGCAGCCCATCACAGGGAGCGTCCTGTCCCCACCATTTACCTGTTGAGGGTCATCTGCAAGCCCCGGAGACTCTGAGGGTGGAAGGGTACTCTGCTTTTCAGCAGTCGGTTGTAGAACACGTCGAGGAGAGAGTAATACTCTTCAAGGGTTAACAGTGGCTGCAGTTCTTCAATATAAACAACTTGGATGCCCCCTAAAAGCCCGCTTATTTGGTTTTCTAAAAGCACCAGCTTTCTCCGGAGGTCAAAATAACTTGGCAACCTTTCAAAAAGCTACACAGTTAAAAAAAAAAAAAGATAAGACATATTTAGTTTGTGTTATTGTAATATTTCAACTTCAGGATTCCAATAAATGGAATTGAGAAAATCTAAGAAAATCTCAGGCTGGGGATTTAGCTCAATGGTTCTGCACTGCCTGCCCTGCAAGCACAAGGACCCAAGTTTGATCCCTGGTACCAAAAAAAAAGAAAACTATTCTCACAGAAGGAAAAGACTTCATAAAATGCTAGAAATACTAACATTTCAAACGAACCACCCTATGTCCAGGGATTTTTATATAGGAATTGAAGAGATTGATGGGGAACAAAAAGGAACTAAGTCCAAAATAAAAATAAGTCTGAACTGCCGGGCATGGGGTGGTGTCCTGTGATCCCAGCACTTGGGAGGCTGAGGCAGGAGGATCGCCAGGAATTCAAGGCTAGCCCAGACTACAGGGTGAAACCCTGTCTTAATAGGTCTTAAGTACTAGTATTTAAATATTCAAGTAGAAATTTTAAACTTGTTTAGAGTGATTCAATGGAACAGTAACTTCCATTTACTTTTATTTTCTTGTTTCGAGACAGGGCCTCGCTCATGCAGTTCAGGCTGGCCTCAGACTCATGGCCATCTTCTTGGCCCATTCTCCTGAGTTCCAGGGCTACAGGCATGCGCCGCCATGCCCGGCTAATCAAGCTTTTAGAAATAGAGTACATGCATGTACTTCAATTTCAAATCTATTCACTCAATATTTACTTTCTTTTTTTTTTGGTACCGGGGATTGAACTCGGGTCCTTGCGCTTGCACAGCAGGTGGCAAAACTCAGTATTTACTTCCAATCAGCTAAATGTGATTAAAATACCAGTATTACAGGGCACCCACTGTACACTTCAGCAATGGCTCAGATACCCGCAGTGCACAGATTGCGCTCCTGTCGGGCCTCGGGCTTGGGGTGCACTGAGACAACCCTCAAGTCCAAGTTCAGCCTCAAATGCCATGTGGGCGATGGATTTGGAGGGCTCCAGTGACCCAGGAAGTAGACGGACAGATCGCAAGCAGGGAACAGGGTTTAGGGAAGGTGGCGGGATGCAGGTTGTTCTTGGGGTAGAAAAAGCAGGTTCAAGAAGAACCAGGCGCTGGGTGTGGCTGAGTGGGGTGAACGCCGGTGAGGGAGATGGGGCTGACAGGGAGCCAGTTTCTACCAAAAGCTGCCGTATGCAACCTGAGGAGAGGAAGGCATCGAAAACTCTCCCGTATTAACAGCAGTAACAACGTAAGCATGCTGCAAATTACTGGTAATCTAGTTACTGCAGTTTCTGAAAAAAAAAAAAAAAAAGACTCCCTACGTTTTTGATTTTCTTCTCAGTTGGTTATTCATGTACAGATGTTAAGTACATTTAAAGAACTTCTTTTCCTTTTGGAGTCCTGGAGATTAAACCCAGCGTCGTGTGGATGCTAGGCAAGCACTCTACTACTATTCTATGTCCCCAGCCCTTTTTATTTTTATTTTGCCCAGGCTGGCCTTGAACTTGCAACCCTCCTGCCTCAGCCTCCCAAGTAGCTGATTACAGGTGTGCACTTCTGTGTGTGGTTTACAAAACTTTTAATCTTGAGGTAACTGTGGATGCACATACCTTCCACCCAGTTCCCCTCCAATAACTCAGGCCCTCAGTTTTACGCTATCTTATCAGTGTTTGGAGCCGCCACCAGCAACACAGACTCCCGTCAGCTGCAGGCGACCCCCTCACCAGGGGTCTGCTCTCCGGGTTGCGGCTTTATAACCGGAAGGGCGACAGGAGGGGGCTGCACAGGGCGGAGCCCGGCAGCCTGGACAGCGCCCCTCCCCTGCCCTCCCCTCTGGCCACTCACAGCCCAGGGACAGGTGCCCCCCCCCCCCCCGCCCCGGCTCAGAGCAGGTCTGTGCGGAGTGCAGCTTTTCCCTGCCTGTACTCTGCAAGAGTGCCGAGCACATGTGGCTGGGGGCGCATGGCAGCAGCGCGCACCGAGCCTTCCCATCTGGTCAGCAGGCGGCCACACTGTGCTGTGTGCTGCGGCCTCGCACAGGCGGGCTCGGTCTCTGCCCTCACAGCCCGTCACCTGCTACTCCCTCGGGGCCCACACCAGTGTCCTTCATGTGCTCCTGACCTGTCTGTCCTCTTTGTGACATGTCTTTTTTTGTTTTTGGCACGGGGAATTGAACTCTGGACCTTGCGCTTTTGAGGGAAGTGGCAGAACCACTGAGCTATATCCCTGGCCCTTTTCTGGGTTTGTTGAGTCAGGGTCTCGGTATGTAGCCCAGGCTGACCTTGAACCCATGTCAGTCCTCCTGCCTCTGCCTCCCAGTGCTGGGATTACAGGTGTGCACCACCACGCCCAGTTGTGTGACATCTTTTTCAATCTTGTACCATTTTCCAGTTGGACTGGCCATTATCACTATTTTACTGACGAGTGCCCAAAGTCCTTTGTATTCTAGACACAAAGTGTTCGTTGGATATGTGGCTTGAACAGGTGCTGCACGGGAAGATGTGGGTGGCAAAGGCGGGTGTGGGATGGTGTGTCCCAGTTGTCTCTGGGGCTGCAAATTACACTGGGACGAGACAGTACACACTATCAGGAGTGCAGAAGTAGACATCTGTGTATGCGAGGCCTGGGGCGTGTGCCCGTCATCCCATCTACTCAGAAGGCTGAACTAGCAGGGTTGCCAGGGTCACACAGACTGTCTCACAAAAGACTCAGAACATTAAAACAAAAAGGTTATTTTGGGGGACTTTCTTAAACTTAAAATATCCCACCATAGGATCTGCCAATTCTCCAGGTGTTTACTCAAGAGAAGGAAAATGTGCCTATGTATTTGTGCACAAACGTTCACAGCAGCTTTGTCTGGGAAAGCCCCAAACTGGCACGACCCAATGTCCAGTAACGGTGAATGGATTCAGACTATGGTCTATTCAGACCATGGCACATCACACAGCAATGAAAAGGAGTGAACTAAATAAACATTAGCAACATGGGTGAATCTCAAAATAAATGAGTGAAAGAAGCCCGATGAAAAAGCCCATGTACTCTACAATTAGCGTGTGTAAATCTAGAAAACACAGTGACAGGCCAGGCATGGTGGCACATGCCTGTAATCCCAGCACTTGGGAGGCTGAGGCAGGAGGGTTGCCTTGAGTTCAAGCCCAGCCTGAACTGCACAGCAAGACCCTGTCTCAACAAACCAAAAAAAAAAAAAAAAAAGTGACAGGCCAAACATTCAGCCCCTTGGGGTGGGGTGCCATCAGCTGGAGCCCCGCCGGTCTGAGGAGCGCAGCAGCAGCAGCAGCAGCAGGCTCGGCGGCGCCGCGCTCACCTTGGTCCAGTGGTGGTGGACGTCCATGGTCCCCAGCATCACGTGGCCCACGGCGCTCACGCCCGAGCGGTCCGTGAAGATGAGCGTGCAGCCTGCGGACAAAGCACGGCCGTATCACGGCCCCGCTGCCTCTCACTGCCCGCCCGCAGGAGACCCCGCAGGGGACCCGCGCCTTCCAGGGCAGGGGGCGGGGCGGGCCCTACCTTTGGCTTTCTGCAGGGTCCCCAGGTCCTGCTGCGCGAGGCGGCCTAAACTGTGCAGCTGGCTGCAGCGGTGCGCGACCCCCCAGCTCCTCTGCCACCTGCGAGCGACACACAGCGTGAGCGGCGCCCACATGGCCGGCCGCGCGTTGCAGCGTTGCACCAGCCGGGGAGGGAGGCGCTGTGCGCCCGGCGAACCCCGTATGTTCGGGTGCCAAAGCTCTGCACTGTTATGCGAGCGAATCATGTCGTTTCTACCTGGGAACAAGACAGCGCCAGGAGGAGCCTGGCTCTACACCCCGCGCTGCTAAAACCAAAACCACCAACAAAACGAAAGACACAAGAGCATGAAGTGTGCAGAAAATCCTTTTCTCTTCTATGTGGTACAACCATGATGATAATTTTGTTTTACACCTAAGTTCTAATTAGGAATCTCAATTGGTTTATCTAATTTTAATATAATCTTACTTACGTGAGAATTTTTTTTTTGGTACCCAGGATCCAACTCAGGACCCTAAGCTTTTGAGGCAGGCGGTGAAACCACTGAGCTAAATCCCCGGTCCAATGAGAATTATTCTTTACATATTCTAATTCTTATTCTAGAGGAAATGACTGATGCACCACACAGTCTAATAAGTGGACACCGAGGCGATGTCACGGCGGGGGTGGGGGTGGGGACGGAACGACACAGGGTGGCTGTCAGCGGTGCCAGGAAGCCCGCCCTGCACCTTGCCAGCTCTGCAGCCTGGAAGAAGCTGTGCTGAGCCTTCCCAGGTTTGGAGTCTGGCACATGCAGAGTGGACACGAGGTAACACAGGCAAGGGATGAGGAGTTCCAGGTGGACTGTCAAGAAAAACAAAAACAGGGCCGGGGATTTAGCTCAGCGGTTTCCCTGCAAGGACCTGAGTTCGATCCCCAGTGCCAAAAAAAAAGAAAAAAGAGAAAAGAAAAACAAAAACAAAAACAAAACTTAAGTTCCTCCCTTAGCCCAACACTAATGCTCAGGGATGTCATTTTTTGATAAAATAAAACTATCTTTAAGAATTTTCCTTTAAATAGTAAAAGAGAAGTAATACAATTTCAAGCTGGGGGTGGTGGTGCACATCTATGATCCCAGCACTTGGGAGGATGAGGCAGGGGGATTTCCGAAAGTTTGAGGCCAGCCTGGGTTCCATAGTGAGTTTAAGGCCAGCTTGAACTACATAGTATTAGCAAGATCTTCTCTCAAAAAACAAAAGAACACCCTAGGAAAACAAACAATCAAAAACCCCAAAGATTAACATTTATTTTCAATTATTTGAAATTTAAAAGTTTTAAAGTAACAAATGTGCTAAATGCTGTTTAATAAATGATCTTTCATATAGGCCATCAACAATTTTAAAAAATGTTCCCATTTGCTGGGTCTTGGCTCATTTTCCAGTGAGTAGGGAAGCCCTCTTATGTCCGTAGCCCTAAAATATTTGGGGCTCACAGTCCCTCTGCCATTCTTAAAAACTGAGACCCCAAAGAGCTTTTATTTATGTGGGTTACAGCTATGAATATTCGTAGCCCACATTAAATCTGAGAAATTTCTCCACAATTGAGTAAAATAATGCTTAGTTTTTATTTTCTCAATCCAGTCTGTTGATAGATCTTTTTTTTTTGGTACCAGGGATCAAACTCGGGACCTTGTGCTTTCGAGGCAGGCGCCGGAATCACTGAGCTAAATCCCCAGCCCCGTGCTGATAGATCTTTTAAAATTTACACTAGAAAAAGTTACTTTCATGCATATGAACTTGCTTACTTCATACACTTATAAAAATGTCTCTACTGTTGTGTTTTTAGTCAGAAAGTTCACATTACCAGACTGTAGTAGTCCAGGTCCTCAGTGCTCTATGACAAACGCTTCTTCCCCAGCCTGAGGTTGCTGGGATGGGGTGTGGGGTTGTTAGGAGGGGATACCTGCTCACTGGGGTGTGTCCCTCCTGGACACTGTGTGCCTGAGGGGGACACCGGGGCTCCCCTCGCCCCTACTGCCTCCCCTCATGAAGGGGTTTGCTCTGCCACAGAAGCTCTGAAGCCGTGCAGAGCAAACCTCTTCTAAGCCTCTGGTGTTTGTTAGTGTTGGAAAGCTGACTGACAAGAGCCATGCCCGGGGAGGGGGAAGTCCTGTAACCAAAGCTTGGCCTGAAAGCTGTTGATGTGAGGGCAGAACAACTGTAAGCTCAAATCTAAACATTCCCCACGCTGCGAGCCTAAAGGCTTTCCCTGAAGTCTGGGTTTTCTTATGAGAAGGACAACAGTGCTGCTCTGGAGCCCAAAGAGTCGCTGGGTTCAGTGTGAGAAAAGCCAGGAGGAGGCTGGGCCGTCCCTGCAGGAGCGGGGGCCTCTCCCGAATCACAACCTGCCCTTCCTCCCCGAGTAGGGCCCAGGAGCAGGAAGGAAGGGATTCTTCCAGAACACGGTTCCTGCTCCTGCACAGTGGTCGTTTCCGAGCTTCTGCCGCCATGAAGCCCTGTTACTTGACATGGAACAAGAGTACAACACGCCCCGCTCTCTGGTGCCCTCTCTGAACTCAAGCTCCAGCCTTACCCGATCAGGGTATGATTACTTTTTATATATGATGTATAATACATGAAAAAGCATATTTTCCTCACAAACTTATTATATTTAAAGAAGTGTAGCAATTATGCCAAAAAGGCCAGTGGTTAAACCCTAGTTCAGTATTCTACACAAATTAATAACAGTGTTCCTTGGGACAGATGGACATTTGATTACAATCATAAAAAGGCCAACTGAAGAATAATCACCAAAACTTAAAGATGGAAATACACAGCTGCTGGTCAGGTGCACCAGCAGGTCACGCCTGTGTTTCACTCTCTAACGAAGGCGAAGGCTCCCTTCTTTATTACCTGATATCTGAGAGTTGCAACAGGTTAGACAGTTCCTCTTTTAAACGATCTAGTTCTTTTCTAAGTGGCAAACTATTCTTCAGTTTTTTAACAGCCATTTTCCCGTTGTTATGTAACCACGATCTAGAAAGAAAAAAACAGACACACACGATTCAGTCCTGACCTGATGCAAGCACTGCAGCGCTGAGACACACGTGTTACCTAGGGCAGCTCCAGCGCGAAGCTGTTCTCAGCCACCTGCCTGTGAGGAGGCCGAGGGAGGGCTGTCGCGCTGGGCATGTCACATTCTGGTTACAACTCTCTCCATACATTAGACAAAATTAAACTTAGTCGCATCTAGTCTATCACTGGCTTTCTAGCAATAATAAAGTTCTGAAAGTAAAGGTTCTGTCAGGCATGGCAGCCCATGCTTGTAATCCCTGCACTTGAGAGGCCGAGGCAGAAGGATCGCTGCAAATTCGAGGCCAGCCTGGGGTACACGGTGAGTTTAAGGCCAGCCTGAACTACATAGGGAGACCCTGCCTCAAAAAAAAAGGAAAAAGAAAAAAAGAAAAAAAAGAGTACAGATTTTTTAAACCTTTCCCTTATGTTTATCACAACATTGACATAATCTTTGCTTATGCCAGTTACATGCTGGCAAGGGCAGAGCAGAAATCCTGTGTGAGTGAGCAATGCTGTGCTAGAGCTCCTAAGGTGTGGACAGATCCAGGGGTTCCAGGCTGGCGGAGCCCCGCCCTCTTTACCCTAACCTTGACCTTAGTGCTGGGCTCAGGGCTGCCTCCCCTGGGCCAGTCTCCAGGACACGAGGTCCTCCCACACGCTCCCTCCACTCCTAACACCTCCTGCCCCTCCAGGGCCCCCAATGCCCAATTTACATCTCTCTCGTTTTTTGGTGGTACTAGGGATTGAACCCAGGGCCTTTGCACTGAGCTACATTGCCCCTTTTTTAATTTTTCATCTTGAGACAGGGTCTCTAAGTCAATAAATTGTTCAAACTACCTCAACTATGCAGTCAAATCAGCTTAGTAGAAACATGTTCTCTAATCCTTATTTCTCAGACCATTTCCTCAGTGGTCTTAAGAACACATAATATAGAAAGTGTGAAGGGCAGGAGGGGACAGCCAGCCTTATGGCCGCCCTGCCGCGTGGAGGTAGCAGCTACTCGGTGGCTCAGGCAGCAGCTGGCACACCTGGGGGGGGGGATCAGGCACAGCTGTGCAAGAGGAGGCAGACACACAGCACAAGCTGCTCACATCACAACCAAGCTGCAGGAGAGCTGACGTGGCCCTCTTACAAACGTTTAGCAAAGTCTTCAAACTGAAGAAGAGCAGTACTCTAATAGCCGGTTCAACAGTGTTAGATGTCGTGATGGAGAACATTCAGAATAGTGCCAAGTTGAGAATAAATAATCCTGGGAACAACCAAGACATTGTGCACTTACGAAACACACGTATTGTATGGTGAATACTGTGCCATGCTGAGGACACAAGGAAGATGAAGTCCCCACCCTGAAGGAAGATGCAGCCAACAAGGACTGCAGGGTCACGTGGTTAGGACAAGCAAAGAGCACTGTGGGAAGCGATGGAACCCGAGGTGACCCACGACCTGGAGCCGGACAGGTGAGCATGGGGGGGTTCTGGGAGGAACCAGTACCCCATCCCACAGTGCTCGTGGCACTGGGCACAGGACCACCGGGGAGGGCAGGCCCAGACCCGAGCAGCAGGACAAGAACCAGGCACTCACCCTCTTGGCAAGGTGTTCAGGGTTTGATTTAGGACTGGGCAGAGCGATTCACAATCCTTCCTACAACCCTGTAAGGATACTGACAAATATTCTGACCCTCTGCATGGTATGTGGTAAATATCTTCATCTACCTTCATCACTAATATTAGATATTGCATTATAATTTTCCAATCTTTCCTCATTATTAACTGCTCGGGCCAGGGGTTTAGCTCAGTGGTTCCACTGCCTCCTGCCTCGAAAGTGCAAGGTCCCGAGTTCAATCTCCGGTACAAAAAAACCCAAAAAACAAAACACAGCTCAATTTACTTTAAATCATATGAGAAAGTGATGAGTAAATTATCAAATGACATACTAGGTTTGGTTTGAGGAGAAAATGTCTTAAAGTACAGATGGCTGAGCTAGGGACGCAGCTCAGTGGTAGAGTGCTTGCCCAGCATGCACAAGACTCTGAGTTTGATCCCCAGCCTCATGAAAAAAAAAATAGCCGACTGAAACGTAAGTGCATGACTACACATGCATGACCTGGTTTTGGATTCTTCTGGCGGTACTGATGCTTATTGCAGGGACTCACACAGGCTAGGGAAGTGCTCTACCTCTGAGACACAGCTGCAGCACTTGCTTCTGGAATTCTTGCAATTAGTATGGAAAATCCAACAGGTGGAGCTTAACAATTTTTGTGAGCAAATTTTAACTATTTTGTGAGCTACAAATGAAGGTTCTAAACACGGTGTTTAACTCACAACAATGCAGCTATGTATTTCCTAGCTCTGACTGCTGAAGGGGCAGCAGTGACTGAGCATGAGTAGCAGCCAGCTGCTGGCTTCCGGAATCCATTCCTTACTAGAAAGAACTTCAGCTTCCTGGGAAAATGGCTGAAGCTGACTGAGGGCAGAGACAGTCAAATGGGCCTGGACATCTTGAGGACTTGGAAGCCAGCGTACAGGGATGATGGAATCGGGGGACACTACCAATGAACCTGAGAGTGAGGGGAACTATCTGATGGGGAAAGGGTATTATGCAGCCTAAGGGTCTCCTTCAGAGAAGACAGTAACTTTATTGTGAGAACAACTTGGTGCTGCAGTTTGGATCTTGGAAGTCCCAGAGGGGCCCATGTGTGGAAGGCTTGGTCCCAAGCCTGAGGAACCTTTAGGAGGTGGAACCCTGGTGAGGTGAAAGCTTCAGGAGGGAGTGGTCACTGAGGTGCACCCTGGTAGGAGACCCTGGGGCCACTGCTCCTTGATGTTTGTCTCCTGTTTCAGAGACAACAGGAACCATGAGGCCTCCCCTCCACTGTGCCCTCCTGCCAGGATGCACTGTGCTGCCACAGGGCTGGCGCAGCTGGGCCAAACCACAACAGGACAGAAACCTCTGGGACCAGGAGCCAAAACAACCCTTTCCTCCTTCCAAGTTGTCTACCTCAGTGACACGGAGCTGACTAACAGGGAAAGTGACAGGAAATGCTTGAATTAATTCAGAGGCTGCAACCCTAGTACCTACACCCGAGGGCCTGCTGGAAAAGCCATTTGGTCTACACTGCAATTCACTCTCAGGCTCCAAAGAGCAAAGGAGTCCTTTCTTTGTGTATGTGTCAGTTTTGTCTTGTTTCATCCTACCTTACCAGGACCCTCTGCTCTGAGTAAGATACTGATGCTCAAGATATAATCTAAGGGCCCTTAATATAAGCATTGAAAACTAAACACAACTGTTACAATGCTATGTCATTATTAACTTCACCTTATGAAGGAAAGGAAAGACTATTTAGCGAATAATGAACAGGTTTCCCCCAGTGTCTTTCAGGATAAAGCTATTGGAAACTGGATTAAAAAAACAACAATCAGGGCCAGATATTTAGCTCAGTGGTTCCGCCCCCTGCCTCAAAAGTGCAAGTTCCCGAGTTCAATGCCTGGTACCAAAAAACAACCCCCCATCATTTGTATTCCTTTTGCAAGGACCCGAATTTGATCCCCGGTACCAAAAACAAAACAAAACAAAACAAACAAACAAACAAAAAATTAAATAAAAAACAACAATCAGGGCCAGGGATTTAGCTCAGTGGTTGTGCTGCCTGCCTCACAAGTGCAAGGACCCGAGTTTGATCCCTGGTACCAAAAAACAAAACAAAACAAAAAAACAATCAGTAAATTAGACTTAAATTTCCCTAATCTCAATTTCTAAAACACTGGTTTAAGTTGCTATCCTCTTTAAGGGTAGAAGATTCAAAATGACATTTTTTGAGCTTTTCCTGCTAATGTGAAAACAGGAGTTTGAATTTAAAAAGCATACCTCGGAGAAAACCAAGAATTCACAGCAACACAATAGCTCATCTAAACCCAAACATGTTCCTTAGGACAGTGCACTTCTTACTAAGTCAGCAGGTATGTTTCAGTAAACACCAATGAAATGAACAGGGGCAAGGCAAGAAAAAGTGACGCTTTACAGTCACTGCTAAATTACTTCTACAGCTACTTCACATTTCCACACTGGACTGGGTTTTCTCAATTTTTTTTGGTGCCGGGGACCGAACTCGGGTCCTTGGGCTTTCGAGGCAGGTGGCGGAACCACTGAGCTAAATCCCTGGCCCCTGACTGAGTTCTCTTTAATGAGCCACACAACCCTACTTGTTCCATATGTCATGGGCTCTGTGGATAATGAAGTAGATTAGTGCACGAGAGACGATTAAACATGTTCCCCACTCTTAAGAACTCCGTACCTGCATAACTGACTATTTATTAAGAATGGAGCGATTTCAATGGGTGAACACTGTGAAATAGGAATTATAGACTCGGCTCCCACACGGGACCCCATGGAGGCCGCTCACCTGTGGAACTGGCTCTGCCCAGTCTCACCTGTGCCCCTCGCCTGCAGCTGGCCTTGCGATGATCTCTTCATCTTTTCACAACAGCTGCATACTCAGCAGCAGATCAAAACTGCACTCCACAAAATACTCAGCAGCAGAGCAATGGCGCCTCTGAAGGACTTTAGCACTTTAAGCCCGAGCTTAATAGAGATGCACCAAGTGTCAGCCTGCGCTGTGGCTTGCCCAGCCAATCCCATCTTTCTATACTCATCAGTGCGAACACTCCCAAACCCTCTGTCCTCTTGCAGTGCAAGCAGAAGTGTTTCTGCCTGTGGCACTGGGTGCTGAGCCCATGGGCTTCACACCGAGTTACATCCCCAGCCCTTCCCTTTTTGTTTTCTATTTGAGATGGGGTCTTGACAAGTCACCAAGGTTACCAGGCTGGGCTTGAACTTGAGATCCTCGGGCCTCAGACTCCTGCATGCTAGGATGACAGGCTTGTGCCGCCACACCCACTGGGTGGCAGTAGGCTGTGCCCCAGTGCTTGCAAGGATGGGAACCTCCCTCTCTGCCCACACTCAAGGCAAACCACGTCCGCTCCTCTAGCCCCTGGCTGCAATTTACTGTCAGCTGTCCAACTGGCCCTCCTGTTTTCTAAACCAAAATTGAAATTCATCAGCTTCTATCAAACAGGATGCTCTTCACCCTTGCCCTTTTTTCGAGACAGGCTGTAAAAGAGCAAGACTTTGGATCTAGTCTATAAATAAAAAATTATTCTTTTCCATAATCTATTTGAGATGACATTTTTTTTGGTACCGGGGATCGAACTCGGGACCTTGCGCTTTCAAGGCAGGTGGCAGAACCGCTGAACCATTCCTGGCTGAGATGACATTTTTAATGTCTCTATGTGTGGACTACTACACTAACGTACATTATCACCTAACTCTGCAAAGAAACTGAAAATGCACACCACATGAAGAAGCTTAAGAGATTTTAGAGTTTTAGGTATAACCTTTTTTCATGTACTAGGGGCAACGCGAACAGAATGTAAAAAACTTAAAACAATCTTCTGTATGTGATCTCTTGCATGAATCAAAAGACAAACACACTTGGAGCACTTGGGAAACTTTAAGAAACATGAAATATCTTTCACATTGGCGACTGGATTAAGTATATCGATAGGGTTACTTGTCCTGGAAGATTAGGCTTCGGTGTTAAACAGGAACTACACACGGAAGTAGGTTAAACCAAACCTGTACATACGTTAGGGTTGTTTCTTTTCTCCAGGCTTGCTCAAGGTCTCCGTCGGGGTCCTTGAATCCGGTGAAGGAGTAGTAGGACTTGTCCCATTTGATGGGCCTATCAGGGGTCCGTTTAGCTTCTCTGAGAGGCTGGGAATGCACGTTAGTGTTCAAGCTTTGGACATGTTCCACAGATAAACTGCAGGAGTTGAGAATATACAATACTGTGCTTAGCAGGTCTCGGGTGTGCAAAGTAAATCTGATTGCTCGAAATCCTAGAGAATATAATTCCCCCAAACAATTAATACAGATGATCTCTGCTTTACCTTGAAAATAGTTCTGCATGCAACATTTATACAATCAAAATCTTTCAAAACATTCCAGTTCTGATTACAATTCATGCTACTGGAAAATCACGTGTAAAATGGGACACTGTCTTCCTTCTCCAAGCCCCAAGAGGCTTTCTGCCATCATGAGCGTCTCTGACATCGGGTCCCTCGGTGCCTGGGACCAAACCCATCCTGCCCGAGGGCAGCAGGATGTTTTCACTGCCGCCCAGGAGCTGGGGTTGCAGGAGACTGGAAGCACTCCCCAGGAGAGGGGTCCCTGCAGACAGCAAACAGGGAAATGCAGTGACGCATGACATACAGATGGCGCCGTGACAGGTGCTTTCGAAGGGCCAGCTGTCCAGCCTCAGCAGTCACAGAAGCCAACTGACTGTTCTTTTTGGCTGCAAGGATCACCGTCTTACCGTCCATGCAGGAGCTAGTAACTCAGTGTTTTCCAGAGTGTTATGTACCTAAGTGTTTATAAGTTAGTGCCTCACAATCCCATCTGATGGTGGCTAAAGGTTCCTAACTGGAACTGTCAGGTCACCAGCAGGAAAGCTGCCAACCCTTCGGCTGGTGTCAGGCGAGGTTTGACCTGGGCTGACAGTCCCACCCACCGCCCGGGCCACTGGGGCCTCTCCTGTCAAAAGTGAGACGCTCAGGGCCGAGGAGGTCTGGGGTGAACCATGGGTTTGTGTCTGAGCCGACACAAATCCAAGTACTTTCACTGCTACAATATGGTCTCTTCTTTTTCCAAAATTTTTTTTTTTGGTACCGGGGATCAAACTCAGGTCTTTGTGTTTGTGCAGCAGGGAGCGAAACCACTGAGCTAAATCCCCAGCCCTTTTTTCAAAAATTTTAAAAATTAGTTTTGAAAATTACACAAGTATTAAGTACATGCTTACTATAAAATTACACTTGAACTATGAATATATATATGCATGTATGCTGCAGCAGAAGCCATGGTAACAGGCATGCAATCTCACTCCTTGACTAGACACACCCACCGTCCATGGGTAGGCAGCTCTTCTTGTAAAGCTGCATCAATACAGCAGCTTCTAGCCTCATGTGGCTAATGAATATTAGAATAACGAGTATGAATTCGGCTCCCTGGTCACCCTGCTGCCTGTCCAGTGCTCGGGGCCACAGCGTCAGTGCTTGAAGTAGTGCAGGGCACAGAGGTAGCCACTCCCTTCGCAGGAAGGCTTCTGGGACAGTGCCCCTCTAAATCTTTCCTCTGTGCTTCTCTGGGTGTTGTTAGGTGATGCATACATGTATGTGCTTACACACACATAGCCATTTAGTTGGAATTACTCCTTTTTTGGGGGGACACGTCTTGCTGTGTAGCCCAGGCTGGCCTCAAATTCATGGTGATCTCCTGCAGGCGTGCACCACCAAGCCGGGCTGGAATTATTCCTTTTCACTATTCACTATATAAATGGCATCACTCTGGATAATGTATTTTGGACTCACTTTGTCACAACACTGGTGACCCTTCCAGCTCTGTAGGTATAAATCAGCCCATTCTTTTTACCAGCTACACAACAGTCCATTTAATGACTGCTGCGTAATTAACACTTCCAGGAGTGGTGGACGGAGAAGCTGTTCTCAGCTCTCTGCCATCCCAAAGCCTCAAATGTGTTTTCTTGTCTTTGCAACTGACGACTGACATCACACTTAAAATCATTCTCAGATACATGTGCTGCTCACCAGGTAAATGCACGGAACCCAGAAGATGCAAACTAAGAATGGTTTTTACTCGAACCATTTGATGGTAAAGTGAGAACTACAGGAGAACTGTTCTATCAGTGAAGTAAGAAGGAAAAACCCAAACTTGTGCCCTAGGTTAGGAACAAAGAACTCATCTTTAACACAGCTTACTCACAGAATACATCTCAGTTTCTCTCTTATCAGTTCATTAATTATTTAATCCAATAAAGGGCTGCTGCACAGCGAGGATGCTTGTACCAGAATGTACATATCCTTTACCGGTTCCTTAGGATACATTTCTAAAAGACAGACTTTTCAGTTTTGGGGAGATAATTCCACTGCATTCTAGAAAGCTTATATGGAATTTACACACTTAACAATAGAGGGTGAAGATATCGTTTCACATTTGGAAGCATTATTAGAAAAAAAATTTTATGGGAAAAACATAGTATAATGATTTCAGTTTGCATTTGAATACTGTGACTAACATTTTTATCGGCTATATATGAACTATCCATAGTCTTTGCCATTTTTATAATGTAGAGTCACTGTTGTTTCTCATTTGTAAAAACTCTGTATATTATCATTTTGTCATATACATCATATTTTCTCATTTCTAACAATTTTTTCTATAACCTACTTTTGCTTAATGAATAGTTTAACAAGTTAATCATTAACTGAAAGTAGAGAATTTTTGTTTTTACTCAGTCTCTTAGTAAATCTTTAGCTTGTTTTAAAAAAGCTTATTTTCTCAGGGACCACCAAGAAAATGTGGAGCTAAAGAAATAATTAGGCCTTTAAGAATTTCAATGTATTAACTAATGCACACAGTTCATGAAATTTCAGTGATAAAAATCACTGGTAAACATTTTAACTTACTACCATCTCAATATCAATGAAAAGCTGACTAATAATTTTTCGTGTTGTAGAAAAAAAACCTAAAGAAAATCTGATTTTAATTTTATAATCAGAAATTTTTAAATCTCCAACAGAGTGATAATCTGTGTCAATAAAGGTAAAGGCAAAAATGTGTAACAGTAATATTGTGAAAGAATTAATAATGTGGTATGTGAACCACACCACTGGACATTAACTCTAGGATCAGCTCTGCTCTGTTTTGCAAATCCAGCTTCCTCCTTGACTGTATTGCCATTTAACATTTAAGCTGATCGCAGTATTGGAAGTAGTGGCTCTAGCTCCAGAAATGAACCTGACTTCCCTAAATACATAAAAACAAACACAGACTAGTGATATTACTTTTATTTTAAAAACTGTAAAAGGTATAATCTGCCTCCATAAATTTTGTCTTCTGGGAGAAACCATGAAACCTTAAGCAGATCATTATCCATGTGACATTTCTTCAATTCCTAGCCAAACCTTGACACTGAGTAACAGGGACGTTTATCCATTAAACATTTATGAACATGTGGTTTTGTTGCAGCAAAGGGAGTCAAAATGATCTTTTAGAGACAGGAGAGTTGGGTAAAATAAAAAGAAATTTATTGCCAGGCTACAGACAGCCTCAGGAAATGAGTCCTTTTAGGCTGACCTCAAGCTAAGACAGTTTCTCCTTTTTATACCTTATCATAGCCTGCAAGGTAGCTTAAATTGTGGTTATACAGAATGTCACAAGGGTGTGGTAAAGCATGGTTTTCAAGATAAAACAAATTTCAAGGTTGGTTTTTAATCCTTCCAGGAACAGGCTGCCCCACAAGAAGGGGAAGGCCCACCCGGTGTTTCTAAATAGGGACAAGTTTCAAACAAGTTTCAAACAGGTTTCAGCACAGAGTTCATGAACAAATATTTTACAGTAATTATCCATTCCAAGTTATGTTTGGTAGCTCTTTCTGCCTCATTCTCCCCTGTTGTTACATCAAACAGAGTCTTTATTGATTTAAACAGGACAAACATAAGGGGCTTCTGTTTGCAACAGCATTTGATATGATTGTATGGAACGGACTCTATCTGTTATAAATTTGGAGATCTAATTAACTAAACATGGTCCTACAGTCACCAGGAGTATTATCACCATTCTGGGTCCCATCAGGGCCTCTAACCACACTTTTCATCTAGTGAACTGCCAACTCCACCAGGGGTTGATATCCTGGGAACCATACTTAAGTTTTTATCTGATTTAAACTTTTTTTTAGTTGGCCCATGGATTTTTTGACTACTCCTGACTGATTTGCATAATAACAGCATTCTTCCCCTAGGTAAACACAAGTTCCTCCATACTTAGCAGTCAGCAAATTGAGGCCTCTTCTATTCTGCAGCACTACGTCTGCCAGCAAGTCGATCTGTCCTTGTAGAGTGAGGATTGAGTCTTGTACTTCATTTAACCCTTTTTGAATGTCTTGGCCTAATGAAAGGTATTGTTTTTTTTTTTTGTACCGGGGATTGAACGCAGGTCTTTGCGCTTGCGCAACAGGCAGTGGAAACCACTGAGCTAAATCCCCAGCCCATGAAAGGTATTGATGCTGTCCCAGCCTGAATGCTGTGCCACCGAGTATCAGGCTCCCTGCTATAGCCAGTCCTGCTAGGAGAGGGCGAACAATAGGATCCCTTTTTCTTCTATTTAGTCCTCCTGTGAGGGACCCTATTTGGACAGGAATGTGTCTCATGGCACTGGGGGAGTATACATTTAGGTCTGGGATAAGTATATTTATAGCACAATTATCCTGTACTTTGGGGGAGAAGACTCGATATAAGCCATCCTTACACACAAAGAAGGCTCCTGCTGGAGCCCTGAGGTTGGAGTGAGTCCCTTGGATATTGACACAATTTTTGGGAGGTTCCATAAGGCAGAAACCTTAAACACACATGAGTTATTTCCTATCACTTCAGGGGGTTCACTAAGTAGTCGAACTGCTGGTTCATCCATATGGTTTAGGATTCCCTGTAGGGTCAGCCCCAAAGCATGATAGGTGAGCTGATGGAGGGGTGCACAGATCCAGCAGTCAGATGCCAGATCTCGTCAGTGGCCAGAAGCAATCTGTGGGTGCTGTTTATAGTCTGCACCATATCTATCCCTGTGTAATTGGCCGGCCTGGACCTAATCTTTTTTTTATCTCTTTGATTATTGGGCTTTCCCAGACTGTTGGCCAAACTGTGGTCCATACCTTTTTTTCTTTTTCTTGGTACCAGGGATCAAACTCAGGTCCTTGTACTTTCAGGGTAGGCGGCGGAACCACTGAGCTAAATCCTCGGCCCTAGACCTTATTGACTAGCATATCCCAATGAGTCCTGGTCATTGCTACTTATCTTAATACTTGGGTCAGGCACCAAATAGTATAGTTGGACCCTCACAGTTTGTCCTTTCAGCCATCTGGGATCCCATGGATCAAGTAAAACTACTTTAAGTGGGTTACACGTTGTTTCTTTACAAGTATGGCAATTTGGGGACTGTTCTCTACCATTTGCCTTTTTTGTCCTTGGAACTTTATGGTGTGGGCATCCATCAAATGTAATGGGCAGGGGATGCCCTTTGGGTTTTTATTTAATTATCTTAATTAGTTTGGTTTGGGCTTCAAACTTTGAATTTTTAGGCTTGTATGTATTTAGTTTAAAGTCCCAATGTCCCACATTTATCTTAAACATGTAAGAACCCAGAAAAGTGAGATGATATACCATTATGTGATTAGCAAGCCAGCATTTTTGGCAAGTGCTCCAGTCTTTTGGGGCACTGGCACCCAAAGCAATGTCAAAGAGGAACTCAGTTAGAACTAAACACACAACAATAGTGTGTAGGAAAGTCCCAGACAATAAGGCAGTACAACTGTTCATGAGTCTTTTAGCCATACATCAGCCTGTTAGCAGGGCTTTTGAGAGCATTGTCTGCTTTAATTTCTTCAGCTGTGCATTGACCTGTCAGCTTCTGGAGTGACAGGAGCAGGGCTTTGAGAGCGCAGTCCCAGCAGGGTCGCCTTTAGTGGGTTTGCTGGATCCGGCCGTCACAGGCAGGAGTCTCCTGGATGAAATTCCTTGATTCTTGAATGATGGATCCAAGGCTCGATTTCTGCAACTTTTACTGTTGTGGGAGTGGTCATAACAATAACATAAGGCCCTTTCCAAACTGGGGTGAGGGAGTCTCTTTTCCAGTCTTTCATATAAATTTGGCCCCCTGGCTCAAATGAATGAGCAGGAGTGTCTGGGGATGTTATCCCTTTCCTCATAATATTTGTGAAGCTGATGGAAAAACCTGTCCTAAGGCTTTGAGCTGTTGATTAAGCATTAGGCTCCCTACTTCTTGTGTATTGCCTTTAAGGCTTTTAATCAATGGTGGTGGCCTTCCGAACAGGATCTCATATGGGGAGAATTTTCCTTTGCTAGGCATGTTCCTGATTTTCATCAAGGTGAAGGGTAAGAGATCTACCCAAGGGGCTGGATCTCTAAGCAATACTTGGTGAGAGCTAACTTTATGCTTCTGTTCATCCTTTCTACTTTCCCTGAACCTTGTGGACGGTAGGTGGCATGCAAGTTCCATTTTATCTTTAGCAACTTAGCCAATTTCTGGACTATTTCTGCTATAAAGGCTGGACCATTATCACTGCCAATGGTTAGAGGGAGTCCATATCTTGGAATGATTTCTCTTAGGAGGACCCTGCACACTTCTTGGGCCCTTTCTGTCCTAGTAGAGAAAGCTTCAACCCACCCTGAGTAGGCACAGATTAAGCCTAATAGATATTGGTAGCCTTTGCATGTCTTCACTTCTGTGAAGTCTATTTGTATGTCTTTAAAAGGAGAGTTTCCAACGTGCTGAATTCAGGTGCTGGCTGAGGCTTTTGGCTGGGCTCTAGTCTGGTGCAGGCACTGCATCTTTGGCAGACAAAGGCACAAATTGTGGAGAGTCGAGGAATGTAATAGTGTTCCTGAAGGAGTTCATTTAGAGCAGTTTTTCCTGCATGTGTGAGATCATGTCTCTTGACCCATGCATAGGCTAGTCTCCTTAGAATGACTACCCATCCATCAGGGAGCAACCCAGTTGTTGTATCCTCCTTTATGGGCTTTCTGACTCTGTACCCATTCATCTTCTTTGTCTGAATAGTGTAAGTCAGTCTTTTTGAATTTCTCTTGGGTGTTCTGTAGGTTTCCTATAAATTCTGTACTGGAGTCGGCCGCCTTTTTGGCTGCCTCAGCTGCATTTGAGTTTCTAAGAGTAACTCAATCTTTCACTTTTTATGGCCTCTATAATGGATGACAGCTACCTTTAGTGGCTCCCAAACTGTATCAAGGAGCTGTAGGATTTTTTTTTTTCTTTTTAACCTGTTTTTCTTCTGCCATAAGCGATCCTCTCTCTTTGTACAGCATTTCATGGACATGTATAGTGGAAAAAGCATATCTGGAATCAGTATATATATTGACTTTTTTCCCTTTGACCATTTGAGTGCCTGAATCAATGCTCATAGTTTGGCCCTTTGTGCCGACCATCCAGCTGGAAGAGGTCCGGGAAGGAGCACCTCTTTGGTGGTTACTACTACATATCCAGAGCGGGGGATTCTCTAACTGAGCTACTTTTATCTGTAAAAAGGGTGTACTCAGCGTCAGTCAGGGGAGTCATCTGAAGGTCTGGTCAGCTAGCACAGGCTTCATCAACAGTCATCAGGCAGTTGTGGTCAGGTGGACCCATTTCAGGTAAGCTGCCGGATTTAGAGCTTTTATAGTTGTCATTGTCAGGCAAGGATTTTCACACAGTAGTGCCTGGTATTGAGTGGTGTGGCTATTGGTGAGCCAATTTTGGCCTTTACCATTTAATAACTTTATTACTGAATGAGAAACATAGTTTTTGTCCTAAAGTCAGCTTGTCAGCTTTTTTTGTTAATGTGACTGTAGCAGCCACAGCTTGTAAATAGGGAGGCCATCCTCTTGCCACAGGGTCTAAAGCTTTTGAGAGGTGACAGGTCTTTTCCAAGGGCCCATCCTGTAAGTTAAGACCCTCAAGGTAACATGTTTTTTTTAAAATCTAAAAACAAGTTGAAGGGTCTGGTGACATCCAGGACGCTAAGTGCAGGAGTTTTACTTAAAGCCTTTTACAGTCCTCTGAAGGACGAATCTTGTTTAGTGTTTCCTTTTAAGTTGGAATGTTCCTTTTCCTTGTCTTTTAGCATTTTATATAGCAGCTTTGTTTTTTCCATGAATCCCAGAACCCAGATTCTGCAGAATCCTGCCATCCTGAGGAATTCTCAGAGCTTCTTTTTGGTTGTGGATCTTGGCAGAGAACAAATGACTTTTTCTCCCTCGGGACCTAGCCTCCCTTTGTCCTTTTTTAAAGTCAAATCCCAAATATCACACTTTGTTCTCACAGGTTTGTGTTTTGTATGAGACTTTATATCCCGTGTCTTGCAGGAGCTTGAGGAGGGCCTTGGTCCCTTCCCAACAATTTCTTTCTGACTTGCTACAAAGGAGGAGGTCATCTACATATTGTAACAGGGAGCAATTGTATTGAGCATGTGGGAAACAGTTTTAAATCCAAGGCTACTGCCTCACCAAACAAAGCAGGAGCATTCTTGAATCCCTCTGATAGTCGGGTCCAGGTCAGCTGTCCTTTTTGTCCTGTTTCTGGATCTTTCCATTTGAAGGTGAAAAGTGGCTGACTTACTGGAGAAACTTGAAGGCGGAAGACTGCATCTTTCAAATCTAGGCAGGTGAACCATTCTGCCTTTGCAGGAAGCAGACTGAGCAGGGTGTAAGGGTTAGGAACGGATGGGTGTAAGGTAACAGCAGCCTGGTTAATGGCTCTCAAGTCTTGTATGGGTCTGTAGGCTTTTTCACTGGGAGAGGTGTATTCCAAGGTAACTGACATTTTATAAGGAGCCCATTTTTTTTCAATCTATTTATGTGGGGGTGGATTCCTCGTCAAGCCTTCTGTGCCATCGGATGCTGTCAGAGGGCCACTAGAAGGGCTTTGGACTTGAGTTCCACCACTATTGGGGCATGTCTCTTTGCAAGGCTGGGTGGGTTGTCTTTAACCCAGACTCTTGGGAACAATGCCCTAAGTTTTCCTTGATTTTCTTGGTGTCTTGTATTTCAGTTTCAGCTCCCTCCAAAAGTCACCATTCCTCTTCCCGGGGAACTGTGTCCAGCAGGACATGACTGTTGGGGGCAGTGCTCAGGCCTGGATGGGTATTGCTGGTGTCCCTATCAAATGTGATGGTGCCTCCCAGTTTAGAGAGGTCTCTCCCCAAGAGTGGAATGGGACATTTAGGGATATACAAGAACTCGTGGGTCACTTGATGTCCCCCAATCGTACATGTCCTGCTCTGGCAAAAAGTCTTTTTGATGGGAATTCTTGTGCCCCCAGTAACTTGAGTGTGTCATGTGCTCAGAGGGACAACTAACTGAGTCACAACACAATGCTCTGCTCCATTGTCCACCATAAAGATAACAATGTGGTCCCTGACTTTGGCTTTAACTAGGGGCTCACAGGGACCTAGATTCAAGGAGCCCTGTTGCCCCTATTTGTCCTCTTCTCCGGCCAAGGAGAAGAGAGTTGAAAGGGAGACATCCTCTTCTTGTTGCCTTTTTTTCTGTCTCCTCTTCCGGATCTTTGGGCATTTGTTCTTATGATGTCCATATTCTTTACAGTAGGTGCATTGGTCTGGATCCAAATAAGCATATGTTCATCCTTTTGGCGAGCTGCCCTGTGCATTAGGCTTTCGGTGGGAGCTCTCAGACGGGTTTTTTTTTTTTTTTTTTAATTTCTCGTTGCAGGCTGGCCCAGCACTGCTGCCAGGAGAGAGACCTTCTGTTTGGTTCGGCAGAAGGTCTCTTTTTCTTGTTCCTCCTTTTCTTCTTGGTCTCGGTTCACATAGACTTTTCGGGTAATGAGGATCAGCTGTGTGATATTCATCCCCACCCAGCCTTCTTGTTTTTGAATCTTTTTTTGAATGTCTGCTGCAGCCTGGGATATGAATGCAGTGTTGAACATTTGCTGATTTTCAGGGCCTCTGGGTCAAAGGGTGAATATGTCCTGTAGGCTTCACATAGCCACTTGTAGAACTTCTCTGGGCTTTCATCTTTTTCCTGAAGGGTTTCTGTTATCTTAGTCATGTTGTGTGGCCTCTGAGCTCCTGCTTCCATCCCCCTTATGACGGCTTTGCAGTACTTCCTGAGTGTCCCTTGTCCTCCAGCTGTGTTGGGGTCCCAGTCAGGTTTATAGCAAGGCAGGTGATCATTTATCCATTGTTTTTTATTTGCCTCATCTTGGGGTACCTGGGTCTTGAGGTATTGTCTTGCCCCATCTATGACTTGTCGGCATTCCTGGGTCTTGAGGAGTGCCATCATCAGTTCCTGCCTGTCTTTTCAATTTGGATGGTGTGTCCGAAAAATAGAGGTCACGAGTCTAGTCATCGCCTCTGGTTTCTCTGAGTAGGAAGCAGTATGATTCTTTTAATTCAGTAAATCAGTGGAGCAAAAAGGCTGATGTATGAGGACAGAGGGGCCTCCCACTGGATTGGGATACTCTGAGGGGCATCTGGAGATGCAAGAGCGGAGGCAGTGAGCCACTGGACTAGTGGGGTCTGCATCTGAGGCAGATTCCGATGTAGGATCTTGAAGCGGTGGGTTCAATCAGATGAGGCCAGGGCTGGTGCCGATGGTGCCGAGACTGGTGAAGACTCGGCGGCTGGTGCTGATGCCACAGGGGCCCAGGGAAGGGCTGGGGCAGTTGGGTATGGAGGAGGATAGTCTGAATTCTCTCCGACTGGGTCTGAAAGGACCAGTTTCTTTCCAGCATCATCCTTTTTCTGATGGAGTACCAGGACAGTGCTTTTTGCTTCCAGGGCACACATATGAAGCCAAGGAGGCATTCTGTGGCACAATTTGAGCCATGAATCAATATAGGGAAATTGATCTGGATGTTCCCATCAAGGGGCAGTGACCTCCTGCCAGATGGACCAGATGAGACCCCCATCTAGGGATCCCTCAGGTGGCCAAGCTGGGCAAAGCTTGGGCCATTCTAGCTCACAAAAGGTTCTAAGGTTTTAGGGTTTCATCTTAATACCATAATCTCCAGTAAAACCTTTTTAAAAATCCTTAAGCATGCATTCTAAAACAGTAGGACAAGATGTTCCTGTCTCCATGATTGGCCGATCAGTGTTGGTGAGTTTATGGGTACCCTTGTATGGAGATGCAAGACAAACAAAGGAGGGTGACCATCAGAGATGATCCACACAGGTGCCTGTATGGCTGCATGACCAGCACTTTCAGGACTGTCCAGGCATAAGGGTGTATTTATCTTGTCATGAGAGCACCCACTTAGCCCTTGTGAGATGAGTCCATAGAATTGCAGATCAGACCTAATCATGTCTGTAACCTCAGGGCGATATTTAAGCAAAGAGGTGGACCCCCTTTAGTCATGGACACAGACGGAACAGCCTATAATTTTTGCTGTCCATTTACACTCAGTCTCACATTCACGCACAGTCATTCAGAGGTTAAACATTCCTGCCTGCCTGGGATGGCCCTAACTCAATCTTCACAAGGCAAAGCAAAAGGGACTCTGAAAAGCCCCAGCAAATGGGACTCTGAAGAGCCCCGACCAAATGGGAATGCAATATTTCCACACAAGGGGTGATCAGGCCCTTTTTCTGACTTCTGTCAAGATAAACAAACTGAAAATTGAATCTCGGGCTTTTCCCAGGGTGGTCTACTGTGTCCGAAGTCACTCAGTCCTGCGTCTCCTGTCTCTCGTTCCAGGTCCGGTCAAGCCACTGCCGACAAGGTTGGCGTTACGAGTCCTCGAAGGGGACTGAGAAAATTCTCCCAGGGGCACCCTTCCCCTAAGAGGAGTTGGAAGGCCAGACACTCTGACAGGGTTCGAGCCATGGGCCAAGTGGCCCGAAGATGATCTTGCTTCCCAGCCAATGCACCAAATGTTACAGCAAAGGGAGTCCAAATGATCTTTCAGTCTGACACCAGCAAGACAATGAATCTCAGAAGACTCTCAGGGCTGAGTGGCACACTCATAATGACCCCAGCAAAAACTGATTATTTACACTTTCAAACAGAACCGTGTTACACAGTGATAAATAGCTATTACTTATTATCTACATGATTCTTTAGAACAGTTGTTCCTTTACAAAAGGGCCATGAGTTGACTTTTTTGTCTGAATAATATAGAACAGGAGCTATTTTTAATAAAATTCTGAATCAGAGGTAGATGGAGAAACTGTCGATGCTGGGTGCCTATTGAGGGCCTTTAGATAGACTCTCTGTAGAGTAACTCTGACTCTGATCATAACTACGACCCTGTTTAGCTGGGAGTAGCCAGACCGGTCTTCGTCCTTTGCCCCCTAACAGCAATTAGGGGTACTTCTTCAGAGCGGGGACTATTGTAGATAGGTATGTTAATTAGATATCTTGTAGGCAGTAGGACAAGACCAGCCCAGAGGAAGCCAACAAGGAGGAGAGTGAAGACACATTCACTGAAGGCCAGCACGGTAAAAGGAGAGAAACTACCACACCCATGTAGGATGAATAGCAGTGACTGATATTCCAAATAGGTATCAATCACCTGGGTGGGGGGCCAAAGTCTTAACCCAGCCTGTCCGGGAAATATCTCTGACCCACCCTTACTGAAAATCCTTGTACGCTTGCTATGGGACTTGCTCCCTCATTTGACCCCCATTTAATCACTATTACCTGGGTAACTGTACTTGTAATCTTTTTTTTTTTTGGTACCTGGGATCGAACTTGGGTCCTCGCGCTTGCTTGCGAGGCAGGCGGCAGAACCACTGAGCTAAATCCCTGGCCTGAAAGCTGTGAGTTTTGAAAGATGCATTAGATTTTAGAAAAAGCCTTTGATAGGAGTCCTGGGTTCAAGACAACCCTCTATTTCCAGGCTCTCAGAGAGTCACTGGGCCTCCCTAAATCACACCAGGCAAGCACTGCCAACCTCACAGGGTTAGGAATGGAATTAATTCAACTCAATGATACCGCTTCCAAGTGGTCAGGGGTCAGACATACTCTGGCAACATCAAGATGAAGGTGCACACACACAACATACCGGAAGAACTACAGGATTCCTGGCCATCCGAGGGATCCTGGTCCGTTTCTCTCACATAAAATATAAGCTGAGTTGGTTTCAAAGACTTGAAGCCTGGTTTCTGGAGGTTTTCTAAGTAGACACTTAGTCTCTTAAGAGAATTTTCATTGACTTCCTGGAAAAAATACGAACGGCATTTGCACACAAATGAGAGCAAGCAACTCAAAGTAAAGATATTGACCTTTTAAACAATATTGAGGGTATAGTATTTAAAAATGGTGGGAATTTTACAGCTCTCTTTTTTCTTCTCTTTTTTGCAGTGGTGGGGATAAAACCCAGGGCCCTGCACACACCGGGCCAGCGCTGCACCACAGAGCAGCACCCTGACCCCTCACAGCTTTGATAAAAATGGATCCACACCTCGTAACGCGTAGTGGCATGAAGAGTGTGGATGAGACAGAAAAACAACCAACTATGTGAGCACAAGGAGAAAACATGGCTCGACACCTTTATAAACCGGAAGTGGAGAAAACCTAACTCCAACCAAACAGCCCCCAGTAACAAATGCCTGGTAAGTCCAATTACATTCCTGTACTTATTACAGCCAATGTTATATATGTGTTTTACTACAAGATGTATAAAAAAAATTTTAAAAACCCTCTAAAAGCCACATATGATATACACAGTAAGCAAAGCCATAAGACATATAAAAGAAAAATATTTACAACTTATTTTATAGGTTAGGGCCTTTAAATGCTCTTCCACAGCACAGCGGCTGAGTATGGTGTATTTAGTGGAGTATTACACAATCAAAAAGAAGAAAAATGCAATGTACATGATATCTATGAACTGAGATGGAATAATTTCAAGGACATATTATTATATAAAAAATGTCTTTAGTGAAGATGGCATAATCAATCATGCTTATTACCCTCAGTCTCTCCTCAAGCACACTTGTCAAGTGGTTTGAAATTAGGCACAATCATTATTTTTTTTTTTGGTACCAGGGATCGAACTAGGGACCTTATGCTTGCGAGGCAGGCAACGGAACCACTGAGCTAAATCCCTGGCCCCCACAATCACTATTTTTTGATGACTCTACTGATTAACATGAGTGGGAACTCTGCATGGTTCTGGGCAGGGAAGGCCCATTTTAGGGAGGATTGGTGTCTGAAAGGTATAAAAGGAGAAGGGGTGGGAAGGATTTCAGCTGATTTTCCTGGGATGAGCTCCCTGCTTCACCTTCGCCTTGGGCTTCCTCTTCTAGCTCTCAGTGAAGATTCATCAGCTTCCAGAACCAACCTTTTCACCCTTTGGGCACAGCCCCCTCCTGCATTTCAGATCCCCCGGCTCCTGGGCTCCTGATGCAGGCTCGAGCGGGACATTGCTGTGGGCTCCAGGCCTTTGGCTAGATCCTTTGGATCACCAGCATGTGGACAGAGCTCTGGCCCTCTTCTCCAAGTGACTCTGTGGGCAGATGCTGTGGGCTGATCACGTAAACGTCTGTGTGCTGCATTAGATCTGATTCCGAGCATGCACAGCCTTCTGAGCCTTCCCAGCCTGCATGCTTGTAAGAACTGACTAACACGGATGGTTTTAGCCCCAAGAGTCCCTAACGCAGGTCAGTGTAAAACTAGATGTGCAGAGGTATTTTAGATACATGCTTCTATTTTTGCTGAAAAGAAACAAAGGAGGCTACCCTGAAGCTACCGATAATGATTATGTACACAAAGTGGATAGGAACTGGGTGAAGCCAAGACTTCTCAGTAAACTTTATATTTAGCTTTGATTTTTAAGATCTATACATGTTTTGCATAAAGAGGATTAAAACAACTGTGCATCAGCTCAAGATCCTGGCCTCTGAGCTGGGTGCCAGGAGCAGAGGTGACTCCAGCCTGCTCCCATTTGGGGGATCAGGTGCGTGCAGTGAGTGGGGTGATGCTGCTGACAGCTGCACTGTAAGGAGGGGAGGGAAACAGACAGTGAGCTTCAGACACAGGGAAACAGGGGTTGGGAGAGGAAAAAGCAAAGTGCCACCATATAAGGAGGGAAGGAGGGACCACGGGACAGAGGGCAGTGGCAGTGTGCATCAGGCAGCCCGGAGAGGCTCCTCGCTGGTAACAGTCTCGGAGAAATGGGACAGCCATGCCTGTACAGCCTCAGGGAGGGTGCTCCCAGCACAGGTGGGCCAAGCCCTGGCCTGAGCGGCCAGGCAAAACCCACAAGCAGACAGAGTCAGTCTCCATCCCAATCCACTGGAATCCATCAGAACACACTGGGCCAAGCCCACATGCAGGCGCGAAGATCCTGGAGGACTCAAGTCAGAAGCTGCTGTGCCTGTGGTAAGGTCCACACAGCAGGGCAGAGGAAAAGCATCAGGGAAAGGAAAGCCAAGTGCAAGGTCCCAAGGTCACACCACAGCAGAGATGTCAGACACTTCCTGCCCCTCAAGTGCACAAGGATGCAAGACGGGGCCGCCAACCAGGGACACACACACACAAGCCTTGATGCCCGTGGTCTTACTGGGGTTTTGCTGGGTGTCGGTCAGTATGCACCGTACCCATGGCCCAGGGCTCAGCACAGGAAAACAGGTATTCACCAGAAAGCACATTATTAGCATAACTGGGCACCAGTGATTCCCCTTCCCATCATGTTTTGTTTTTTGTGACAGTGTTTCACTCTGTAGTCCAGGCTGGCCTTGACCTCACAGTGATCCTCCTGCCTCACCCTTCTGAGTGCTGGGATTACAGGCATGGACACCATGCCCTGCTCTCTAGTTCATTCTTAGCAGGCAGGACATTCTGATCTCCTGGGGCTAGTCAGGGGCCAGCAGGGGAACCAAGCCTTTGTCTGGAATGTGCAGGGTCAAAGCAACCCAAGCTCACTGGTCAATCCTTCACAACACACAGGATTTTAAACTAGAAAGCTACACTGGGGTCTGGGGATACGGCTCAGTGGTAGAGCCTTGCTTAGGGTGTGAGACCCTGGGTTCAGTCCCGAGCACTACAAAAAGGAAAAATGTAAAAAATAAAAGGAAGAAAACATGATTACTAATTCTCTTGAGTTTACATAACAATTTCATTGCCTGCATAAATAATAACAGCTTTCATCTAAAAGTTATATTGGGCCAGGGATTTAGCTCAGTGGCTCCGCTGCCTGCCTTGAAAGCGCACGGACCCGAGTTTGATCCCCGGTACCAAAAAAGAAAGTTATACCATCAATTTCTGGTATTTTGAATTTTTACTAATTTTATTAATTTGAAGATTTACTAATTTGAAAGTCAGTGCTTTCTTATTTCACATCAGTTCAAAGCACTGATTATATGGCCATGACAGAATAATTCAAATTTATGGGACTCTGTATTATACTGGATCAAAGGTAAATAAAACAAACACAAACAGATACTTACCCTTTCTTTTGGGTGCTGTCCAAAGAAGTCTGGGTGAACTGCAAAGTAGAAAGGCCTCAAGGCGTGGACTGCCTCTGCTCCCGACAAAGCTCGGGAGTAGTGGAACCCGTGTGGGCGGATCTGCTCCAGACAGAACCTTGCAAAGAGACGAGGGGTTATTCTCAGTCCTAGAAACACACATTCCCACAAGGAAGTAACAGTCAAATTAAAAGTACTCCATAGGGAAAACACTGCAGGAGCAAGATAGGAACGTTGCAGTCTTTGAAATCTACTAGGTTTCAGAAACAGAGGTTCTATATTCCTCTAATGCAGTGAGAAATATTAAGCAACAATAACATTTCTTCTGCACCATTCACTTTAAAATATTAACTGGCTTCATTGCCAATGATGACAGTTTTCTCTATAAAGTACAAGGTTTGGGTCCCCAATGAAAAACCAAAACTCAAAGCTTACCTTCTCAAAGGTCTCAGGTGGCGAAACATTTCTGAATACGTGTGTATGTCAGCTTCCAGGCATTCATCAATTGCTTCAAAAGGTAAGCACATACCACAAATGAACAAGTGGAATTTGAAATTAAAATCACATTATCATTTACAGTACCACCTCCCAAAATGAAATACTTAGGTATCAATCTAACAAAGTATGTACAAAATTTAGATGCAGAAAACCACAGAACTCTGGTAAAAGAAATCTGAGAACTAATGAAGTTGGGAGAGATAGCCCATGTTCATGGATGAGTCAGCACGTCAAGATGTCAGTACAATTCTTGTCAGTGACAGTTAAACTGGACGGTAATCTAACTGGCTTGTGGGCTGCCTACGGATTAGTAAGGTGGACTCTGGATGCGTCTGGGTGGCTCAGGGAGGCCTGACCTTGGGCAGCATACCTGGTCCCTCACCCTTTCCCCTGGCACTGCTCCCCCGCTCTGCTTTCCAGCCACCATGAAATAAGCACTCTGCCCTGACAGGCCTTCCACTGTGCTGTTAGCCACATAAATCTCCTTCTTAATACAGTATCTCAGTGAATTATTCTGTGGATATTAAAAAGTTTATAGAGATCCACAGTATCCAGCTTAATGTTGAAGAAGAAAGTGGGAAGACTGATACTACTTGACTTCAAGGTTTACTCTAAATACATTAATCAAGATAGGGAGGCACTGCCAAAAGAAAAAAAGACAAATAGATCCATGAAACAGAAAATAGGGCAGAAACAGACATAATCAGGTCATCTCTGAAAGGAAAAATGTAGCTAAAACAGTGTTTTCAACAAATGAGATGGAACAACAGGCATCCACATGTGAAAAAAGCAACCTAGACACAAACATCACATCCTGCACAAAAACTATCTCAGAGTGAAGCTGAGCACGCTGGTGCACACCCATAAGCCCTGCACTCCAGAGGCCGAGGCAGGACTGCAAATTCCAGCCCAGCCTGGACAACTTGGTGACTTAGTGAGACCCTGTCTCTAAAATAAGTCAGTAAATAAAGACTGGGGATACAGCTCAGTGCAAAGGCCCTGGATTCAATACTCAGTACCACAGAAACAAAAACAAAACAAAATGGACTGCAGACCTCAATGTAAAATACAAAACTATAAAATTCCCAGAGGATAACTGCAAAAAAATCTAGATGACCTTGGTCAAGGAGACTTTTTAGACAGGACCAAAGGCACTGTTCATGAAAGAAATACTCAATACACTGGAAATTGAGCTTTAAAACTTCTGCTCTGTGAAAGATGTGAAGACAAGGAGACAAACCTAGACAAGGAGACACACTCTGAGAAAAACACACACCTGGTAATGGACTATTTTCCACAACAGACAACAAACTCTTCCACTCAACAGGAAGAAAACAATCCAATTAAAAAATGGACAAAAGTCTAGAAAACACCCACCAGGAAGACAATATAAATGGCAAACAATCATAGAAAAGATGCTTAGCATCAATGACATCAAGGAGCTGCAAGTTCAGATAATGAGATTCCACCCTACAGCTATCAGAATGACCCAAATCCAAAACACAGACACCACCAAATGGTGCCAAGGATGTGGAGCAAAGGAACCTCCCTCACCGTGGGTGAGAATGCTAGGTGCTGCAGCTGGGCAGCTTTTTTTTTTTTTGGTACCAGGGATCAAACTCAAGTCCTTGGGCTTGGGCAGTAGGCGGTGAAACTACTGAGCTAAATCCCTGGCCCCCTACTGGGCAGCTTTTTACACACCACACTTGTATCACCCCACCCAGCAATGGCAGTCCTCGGTATTTACAAAAAAGAACTTCCAATGCAGGCACACACCAAAACCTGGACACATGTTACAGTGGCTTCATTCAAAACCTGGAAGTAATACATAGGTCCTTTAGCAGGTGAACGGATAAACGACGACATATTCAGACAACAGAATTATTATTCAGGCTAAAAAAAAAAAGCTTTTGAGCCATGAAAAGACATGGAGGAAACATAGCTGCATAACCAAGAAGAAAAAGCCAATCTGAAGAGGCACAGACTGCATGATTCCAACTATAGGACTGTCACGAAAAGCCAGCGATAGTAAAAGGGTCGGTTGCTGCCCAGGGTCAGGGCAGGGAGGAATGTATGGTCAGAGCCCAGGGGATTTAGGGCAGCAAAACGATGCTGTCTGAAACCACAGTGGTGTAAATGCATTCTGCACACCACATAAAGCAACTCCGCAGCATGGACCCTGGGTGCCACAGACTGCCACCCATGTTCTGCCTGGTGTGGGCTGCAGACGAGGTCATGCATGCAGTGGGCAAGGTAAGTGGGAACTGTACCTTCCGCTTAATTTAGCTGTGAACCTAAATCTGCTCTAAAAATCAGTTTTTTCCTCAAAGAGTCAAGCAGATAAAAGAGGGAAAGAGATTTGAAATCTCATGGAGTTTTCTACTTCAGATCTGTAGTAAGACATTCACGCCTATTCTGGTTTATCAACTGGCCAGAAACGGCTGTCAGCAGGTGGCAGGGTATTAAGTGCTTTAATGTTTTTTTTCTTACTTCTCAGTTTATTTACAAAGAACATAAAAAATGTATTCTTAAAAAAAAATCAAAGCTTTTTACCATGCAAATGATAGAAAATGAGTCCAGCAGAAAACGTGTGCTATTCATTATTTCAGGCCCCACCCTAGGAATGTCTCAGGAGTCCTGGACTGTGGTCTCTGCCATTCATTCATTCATTCATTTTGGTTATTTTTGAGACAGGGTCTCACTATGTAGTTCAGGCTGGCCTGGAACTCACTATGTAGGTCAAGCTGGCCTCAAACTGGTGATCCTTCTGCCTCAGCCTCCTGAGTGCTGGGGTTACAGGCATGTGCCATGATGCCCAGCTGCTCATTTAGGTTGTAGTGCCAAGAACCTGTGCATCCTGGGCAAGTGCTCTCCCACTGAGCTATATCCCCAGCCCTTTATTTCTCACTTTATTACAAAAACTTATGCTATCTGACTGCATATTCTAATGAATGAGCTTGGTTTAGAGCAAGAAGCTTGGCTGTCACTAGACAGCAAATCTGCAGACATCCTGACACTGGACTTCCCAGACAGTGTCCTTAGTAACTGACCCTCCTCCCAGTGCTGGGGTTGAACCCAGGGCCTCCCATGGGCTAGCCCACAATCCTACTATGGACCTACATTCCCCAGGCCTCCTTAATGTTGCTTGGTCTGGAACATGAAGCATATTGTTCATAAGATGAATTATATAGCACGCTGTAGAAGCATTTCCATCAAAAATAATCAAAGCAAAATTACAAAGTCTGTAAAGTTCTTGTCTTCAGTCATCCAGAAAAATCAGTTCATTTGCTGTTCATTTTGTAATTCTAGGGTATTATCAGGGTTCACATCCAGATGATCCCCTGAAGTCTCACGTGCTCCCAAGGGGTGTTCTGGGAGGTGGCTGGACCACGGTGTGTGACACTAGATCAGTCCGTTGGTGGGTTACAGTTCTGAGGTGGACAGTGGATTGATGGAAGAGGGAAGCCCCACCCTGGGCAGCATGAGCCACATGTGCCACAGACTTTCATTGGTCTTTTCAGTAATAATAATAAGCCACCGGAAAATCTTTTGCAGAGAGAAGCTGAGCCGGTCCCAGCACCCGGAAGGAAACTCCCCCGCCATCCCAAACTCCTAGGGCAGAGAATGTGAGCCTCGTGGGCGCCAGAAGCACCCCACCCCCACCCCGTGGAAATGAGAAGACACGTAAACAAGCCTCAAAAACAGACTTCTGGATCACCTACAGCAACCCCAAAGGGAAACGAGATGGAACAATCTGATACTCAACCACCTGGACTCTCTGAAGTGGCAACAAAAGAGGATCTGGGAAAAATGAAATCAGAAATAATTACTCAGATAACAGCAAAGATTGTGCTCATAGTGCAAGACATGATTAATAAATCTAGAGAGGACACAAATAATAATAAGCCACCAAATGAGACAGGCATGCATGTACTACTGGTGATGCAAGCTGCCCAGCAGTGAGATGTACAATTTACTGCTGTCTTAATGTGTTAATGCTTGGAAAAGGGGCAATAGATTCTCCCATGTTTGTATTCTAAAAGTCTGAGCTATTAAATCATTGAATCATGGTTTCTAAATTTAGAAGGATATTTTTAGAAATAGGGTATTATAGGTTCAATTTGCATGAGTCCCTGTGTGCAGTCCAGGATGGACACACTCCTTACGGGGCACTGGTACACGTGACATTCAATGATTTCTTCAACCCCTTCCCTTCCTCACTGTCTCCCTCCCTCCAGTACTTGATACCCTTCCCATTTGAGAAAGATCTATCTCTATTTCCTGTTGTCTTTTATTTTGCTCTGTATTTATATTTTGGTTTTTTCTTATAAAAGAAATCATGCAATATTTAAGGTTGTCTGATTTATTTCAGTTAACATTATGATCTCAAGGAGCTTCCATTTTCCTACAAACAACATTTTCCTACATTATGACATAGTGCTCTTTTGTGTACACATACTACACGGAAAGATATTTCCTGCCTGCCTTTGTGTGTACTAGGGATTGATCCTAGGGCCTTTGCACTAAGCTACATTCCCTAGGCCTTAAATTTTTTTTTTCCTTTTACATTTTTGAGGCAGGGTTTAGTTAAGTAAGTTGCCCACGCTGGACTTGAACTTGAGAGCCCCCCTACCCTTGCTTCAGCGGCTCAGTGTGCTGGGATGACTCGTATGTACAACCACACCTGCCTCTACACCTCCTTTTTATGTGAGTAGGCTTCAGGAGAGTGAATGAGAATGTGGGCCTTTGTGGGCTTGGTCCAAACTAAGATGCCTTATGTGTGAAAACCCAAAGGACTTTGAAGACTGAATACAAAGAATGCAAAGTATCTCCTAATCTTTTATTGCTACAATATGGGCCCTTCAGAGAAGTTTCTTTAATATGAAATAGCACATGGGCAAGTGGTGGTGGGGAGGTGTTAGATCCTCAGAACTTTCCACAAAATGTTAATGATCTGAAATGATTAGGAGTGAACTTTCTATAATGAAAAAGCCTTAAATGATATGTGAAGACCCTAAGGAAAACGAACCAATTCCGCAGTTCCTTCCTTGGGTTTAACAAGCAAGTCTAGTGAAAGCATAACATTTCCATGGCAGCAAAACAGTCTGGGAATCTGAGTGTAGTTGAAAAAGCTAGAGATTCCTAAATCCTTTTTTTTTTGGTACTGGGAATCGAACTCAGGACCTTGCACTTGCAGGCAGGCATGGTGCCCCTGAGCTAAATCCCTGGCTCTAAATCCTTTTTTTTTTGGCATTGGGGATTGAACTCGGGTCCTTGCGCTTGCGCAGCAGGCAGCAAAACCACTGAGCTAAATCCCTGGACCTCTAAATCCTTTTTTTAAAAAATTGAATTGAGCAGGGAATGGCATTACATGCTTATAATCCCAGCACTTGAGAGGCTGTGGTAGGAAGATCACTGCCATGTTTGAGCCCAACCTGGGCTACATAGTGAGTTCAAGGCCACCCTGGACTACACAGTGAGACTCTCAAAAAACAACAACAAAAATCTAGCTACTCCTACACTAAAAAAACCCTAATTTTGGTGAAAGAGGGATTGAGTCATACTTAGAGGAAGATGCCTACAGATACAAATGATACTTCATTTTACTATCTACACAACCAAATTATTGTTCTAAGACAGCCACTTCCTATACAAATCTTTGGAAAAATTCAAGGTGTATTTTCTGGCTCTGTTTAAGAATCAGAACAGAAACTAATGTTTCCCCTTGCAGTCCTGACTCTTCATTTACAGTGTTTTCCCTAAAGTTTCCTTTAAGAGTGGGCTCTGAAGACTAAGAGAGAGGGAAGCTGTAATCTGATCAGACTCCAGTTTTGGAAAAGAGAAAAGGGGTAAAGGTAGAGAAAAATAAACAATCTTCAGGAAAAGTTCTCAAAGGGTGACTACATCAGCTGGGTGGGGCGCAGCAGTTTGTGTCAGGGACTCCCAGGTCCACTCAAGTCTGACAACCACTACTTTAGGGACAGAGGATTCTGGGGTGTCTGTCAGAAAACTTTAACCTTAAACTCTTTAAAAATACCTGTTAAATACAAACTCAGGAAAACATGTTTCAAAATAGTCAAATTCTAAAAATCAAATGCGGGTTTCAAATTTTTGCTTGCACTGGCTTGTTCCTTGCTTCCTGTGTGGTTTATCTACTTTTTTTTGACTTTCTGAGAGAAGGCCTCACTGTGTGGTCCAGGCTGGCCTTGAACTCCTGGGTATTCTCTTGCTTGAGCCTCCCAGGAATGCTGGGATTACAGGTGTGCACCACCACACCCAGCTTCATCTACTTTTTTTTTTTTGGTACCGGGGATGGAACTTGGGTCCTTGAAAGCTTTGAAGGCAGGCAGCAGAACCACTGAGCTAAGTTCCTGGTCCTACTTTTGAGATTTACAAAAATAAAGTCCAGGACCAGGGATTTAGCTTAGTGGTTTCGCTGCCTGCTGCATATACACAAGGACCCGAGTTCGATCCCCGGTACCAAAAAAAAAAAAGTCCAGGTGGAGACAACTTTGAGCCCAGTACCAGCAAGGCTGCCTGCTCCTGCAGCACAGCTCCGGCCTTAGTCCTCAGCCTTGCAAGACTTACAGAGGCCAATTTTATCACTTCAGAAATCAGCATGTCCTGGGAAAATGAAATCAGCAGCCTAACTGATAACAAGAATGTCAACCTTTTACTCTACTGTGAAAATACAACTGTTAAGAAGACCTGAAAGCTCAGATCTGAGGCTCTCGCTCTTACAGGACTCCCGCACAGAAAGTCAAATCATCATCAGCAGTCGGAAGATGACAGTGCTTCCCAGTGGCCTGGGGCATGCACACCTACTGCATGCAGGCTTTTGGCCTTCAGACTTTTTTTTTTTTGACAGGGTCTCGCTAGGTAGTTCAGGGTGGGCTTGAACTCAGTGGGTAGACCAGGCTGGCCTCAAATTCATGGCGATCCTCCTGGCTCAGCCTCGTGATGATGGGATTTCAGGCCAGGGCCACCAAGCCTGCAGGCATTCAGAATTCTTACAGGAGTGGTCCCGTCCACACCCACTATTTTCCATTGGGAAAAGGCCTCAGGCCTGCCGCAAAATAACCAAGGAAGCCACATCTTATCTGAAGAGCTTTGAAACGGGATCAAGTATATAAGAAGTTACTGGGAGTTCACCAGGGACCAGGTGACAGAGCGGGAGACCTGCACTTGGAACAGAAAAATGTGAACACAATTCCAGGCCTCAAACAGAGTCCAGCACAGGAGGGGGAAATGGAAAACCGGACACAAGGAGGTAATTACAAAACACAAGAACTGCCACGACCTGGACACACATAACAGTGCAGCCTCCAAGTGCTACAGGCTGGTGCGAAGCCACGGTTCCGGCGGGGTGGGGAAGGGTACAGCTTGCTTAAAACCACTGTAAATGACAATTTAATGCCCTTCTCAGTGACAACAGGTTTTCTTCTAAAAATAAAATTTCTAATTTTAACCTAAACTCTGTACTACGCCAGGCATTAAACCTTCTGCGCAGCTTCAAACCAAGTTTGGTGCAAAGACAGCTAAACCGATGAGAAACCCAAATCCTGGGACAGTACGTGTGGGGAAAAATTTGTGTTTCTTAAACTGCTCTGGACGGCTTAGGGTTATAATGAACCGTGTCGGGCGCCCTCAGAGGTCCAGGCTGGCGCCGGCCCGGGCACCTAGATCCAGGCTGCTCCCGGAGGGCTGCGCTCCCCAGAGGCAGCGCGAGAGCAGCCGGCCTATTACTAAACCCACAGCCCGCAGGTCCCCCGGCCAAGCCCCCCGGTCGCAGGCTGGGACTCACACCGGACTCGTGCTCCTCACTGCGCCCCGCACCACCCCCACGCCCACACGTGCGCCACGAGCCGCTGTCCCCGCGATCCCCGAGCCCAGGCGCCCACGCCTTACGGTTCTCGCCAGAGTCCGCGGAAGGCTTTGTTCCGGAGCGAGGACGGTCGCTCCGGTCGCCGGGCCACTCAAAAGTGCAAGCGCAGGCAGCCGCAGGGCTCGCCTCCTCCCTTCGCGCCCCGCCCCGAACCGCTGCAGGCCCGCACGTCTGCGGCCCGGACCAGAGGGCGTGGGCCGCACGCCGCGCTCTCATTGGCTGGAGTGTGCCAGGCCTCCTCCCAGGGTGCCTGTGCGCAGGCGCAGCCGGGGCGCGGTCCAGCACTCGGCCTCGCCCCGCCGAGTGACGTCACCCCGTGGCCGCGCCTACCTGACTAGGGGGGGCAGTTGCCCAAGGCTGGCAATTTAGCGCGCGCCGAGGGCCGCATGCGCAGACCGCCCACCCCGCCTCCGGCCGGGCGAGGGACCGGCGGTCTCCGGGCTCCAACGTGCGCCTGCGCCCCGCGTCCTCCTCAGGGCGACGCGGCCGACGCCGGCTCTCAGTCCTGCGCGCCGGCCTCCGGCCAGTTTTAGATGGGAAGCGTGCTGCACCGTCGGCGTGCGCTTCTGAGTTTGTTTCGCTTCTGTAGCTTTGGCTTCCTGTAGAAATGGGGCAAACGGGGGACGGCCGTTTCCACCTTCCTCTCTGGCACGGCTGTGGGGCACAAAAGGTGTCTGTGCCGTCCCAGATCGAGCCTCGCCAACGGGCCCAGAGCCCAGCCCGGCGCGGACGCCTCCCGCCCCGGCCGCAGCAGGGCGTCCCCGGACCCCGCACCCTTCCGGGCCTCCCGCGCTCCCCTAGCACAGCTTTAATGTTCTGTTGTTGTGGGACAGATTACAGGCTCGAGGGTGCTGTGAGACCCAATTTAGCAACTTGGCAATTAGCAGCACCATGTTGAGAATATTCTCCATTTTGCAAATATGTGACTTCAGCTGCACTGTCTGCCGGGAGAAAACCCCACCCCTAACCGATGCCTATAACCGATTTAACCGTAACCCAGGGGAATGGGAGGAGGGACTTTTTCTGTGGTGTTTCCCTTTGAATATGCAGTCCTCATTTCAGTTGGGGCCTTTTGTCCTCCGACTTCGTTGGAGTGTACATAGGTCCCGGCCGGAAAATGAAGTTCTCCAGTAAGTTCTCACGTTTGTCGTGCTTCAAGAAATCGTCGCTAATCTAATCCGGGAACGACGTCCAACACTAACCTCACTGTAAACCCAGCCCCCAATCACACCCCTAGTTCAGGGCATTTTCCCTCTAAATGATTTTATGATTTAAAGTGGGGACCCTCAGATCACAGATCAGTACACGTCCGTGGTGTTAGGAGGTGGGCGGACTTCATCTGTGTTGACAGCTGCCCCCACCCACGGCTTTACCGACCTGTTCCCCCTGGCCAGGGGTTCAATTCCGGGAGGGGGTGCTGCCAGCACTGGAAGCCAGAGGCCGACGGCTTCACATTCAGTGCAAGTGACAAGCTGTATGGGGACCGGCTCTTGTGGCAAGGGAGTTGATGTACATCAACTGTACAGTAGCATCGGTGGCAAGCTTTCAGTCAGAACCTGACACTGTAGCTCGTGCATGGCCCTCTCATCATTTTATTTGCCACTTCTGTCCACGCCACATCTCTTTCCCGCACTGTACACTTGTCTCAGACAGAGTTTTGGGTAGCCCACAAGCTAATTCCAGCCAAAATGAGCAAAAACAAACATCAATAGAAGGCTTCTTGGAAAAGGGTAAAAAGACTCAGTGATGAGACAGAAGACTCTAAGATGCCCAAAAAGAAAAATACATTTAAAAGAAAATATCAAAAGTGCTACTTAAATTATGGGTTCATTTTAGCAGGTGATTCACATTCTCCAAGCCCGCTTTGTATGTAACATGTGACCAGCTGTCCAACAAAGCCATGAACTCTCCAAACAATCCTCATTTAGATATTTAGTAGTATTTTGAAAAAATATTTGTTTAGTCACATCCAGTATATCATAAATCACAAATTTTCAAATTTACAGAGTATTCTCAGATACACTAAAGGAAAACCGCTGTGAAGGTAACTGTTTTGGTACAGATCGGAGGGCGTTTCAGTGCTCAGCTGTCTCGGGATCTCTTTACTGTTCCTGATTACAGATGCAGAGTAGCTTTAGAGACGACTGAGTACACACTAAACCCATCTGATAACCCTAGAAGTTTTTTTTCCTGAAAAGTCTTATTTGCTTATAGATTTTTCCTCTTACTAAATATTCAGTTTCTAATTTATTGTTTGGATTTCAGAATAAAAAGGGATTTACCGTACTTAGATTCTCCTAAAGTGAAAAGATAATTTGAAAAATCACTTCAGTGTAAATAAAACTAGTATGAATTACATGTACCAGTAACAATCTTTGTTGCTTGAAAACTCTTACTGTAAGTCATGAAGTATAAAAGCTGAATATAGTGAAAACGGTCTTTATTGTCTTTTACTGTCAACAATGATTATTTGAACTTAAAAAAAAGCCTTTATTAACTAATGGTTACTGAAAAGCCAAACCTTTCCGGCCCACTTCATATTCTCTTTCAGCCACTTCAGGGCAGAACAGTGTTCCAAGCTGTAAACCTGCTCCTTATTAACGTTGACAGTCACGTGCTTAATGAACAGCTTTGGGTCCGATATGCGAGCAGCCAAAATCAACCTTTCGACTGCAGCTTGATAATCATCCTCGCTCCGAGATTTGTTTTCTTCACATCTATAAAGTGAACACCTCACAAAGTCAGAAATTCTAAAAAGCGGCAATATGATTTCTTCAAAAGAGTCACATATTTATTGGTTCAAAAAGACTGTGATAGTCTTTTCACTCTATTCTTATAGAAGTGGCTTTCAAATGTTCTGAACTATAACTCACAGTAAAAGGGCATTTTATATTATGACCCAGCAACACATTTTTATGCGTAAAAGGTAAATTCAGGTTCCATAAAGCAAGACTTACCCAGATGCACTCTATTTCCTACTGTCTTTCATTTTTAGTTATGCTGGTTGGAACCCACTAAAATGATTTCATCTCGAGATAGTCTGCAACTAATGGTTTGAAAAATATCGATCTGGAACACAGCTAATTTTACCTATATCTTTGTATTTGCAAAGAATGACTATACCTCTATTCATTATACTGCATAAATATTCCACATAATGAAGTTTTAGGTTATTAACAACATGCTAGCTTTATCCTGCTATTGGCTATTTTTAGATAGAACCAAACATTTAATATGTACCTAACATGTCATAACAGAAAATTCTATAGCTACATGCCTCTGTTACATTTCTGGTTATTTTCTTCAGTCCTGTCTAATTAAAGGTGATCCACTAAGTGCTAATATGTACTTTTCTCACAGCTTTTCTACCCGATCCATCTGCTACAAAGGGTGATTGTGTTTACTTGCATGAAATCCATACTTTAGGGCAGCTTTTCCTCTAGGGTAGGGAATGGGAAGTGCTGAGAACAGAAATGTGGCTTTTCCGCTAGGCATCACTACCCTTGTGTTCGTGCTTCCCGTTTTTGGTACCCTGGCCGAAGCATGTTCTGCATATGATCTGACCCACTGGTGATGGAAATGAGGCTTGCATGGGACTGGGACCAGTGTGTAAGATGCACAGGAACCAGTGCTAAAGAAGGAAACGCAGCCAGGTGCTTTCTCCTGCATCCTGACTTAGAAAGGGTGCTCTGGGCATGTGCCAACTATGTGCAGTGTTTAAAGTCAAGATGAACAAAATTCTCAGGGAGATTCAGGTAACAAGCAAGGCTCAGCATAGTTAACGATAAGAGGAAACATACTGGCGTGGATAAAATCAAAGATCTAGACATGCCACTTGTTAGGCACGAGGGTAACGAAACACCACATTCAACAACAAAGGGAGCTGCCCATGTGTGTGCACTGGAAAGCTACAATGGTAAGACATCTCATGCCTCAACAGGAAGCGCTCTCAGAGCTGTAAGAAAAATGGCTAATTTTAGTGGAGTTTAAACAAAATGTAGTGAAGTCCTCTGTCTCCCAAGAAATAGTCATGCGTCTTAGTCTGCAACAGTTTGGCACAAGCTAGCCTAACCTATAGCTTGCAAGCAGGGGCAGAATTTCAGACCCGTCACAGTTCTTGCCTGATATAGATCACCAAATGCACTCTAGCTTTTTCTCTCTTGAATTTGTCTGAGAGAAGTCAGCTGATGATTAGGAAGATGCTCAGGCACCAGGTTTCCTGCCAAGGCACCAGGTTTCCTGCCAAGGCACCTGTGTGAGTTATCCCAGGAAAGGGTCCTCCAGCCCCAGTGACACCGTCACCTAGTTGAGCACAGCTCCTGCCAACCCAACTTCAACATGAAGAACTGGGAGCCAGAGCCACCCAGCTAAACTGATGCACAGAAATGAAGAGAATGTTTGCTGCTTTAAGTCACTAGGTTTTATGGTGACCTATTATATGGTAATAACTAAGACAGCACAGTGTTTGGTATGAGGGTGTGGTTTGTTAACACCAGGAAACAAGTAGAATTCTCATCAAGAAGCTCAATCATGAGTCCTAGGAGATCCTTCTTGATACTACAGGTTTCCCTGATAAGGTTAATAAGAAATCAGAGTTGTAGGAGTCACAATTCTGGGACTTGAAAAGGCGTCACACTGGTCCAACACCTACATTATAATATTGCTGTAGGAATAACATTCTAAAATACAGAAGATCAGCTGGAGGCTTTATTTTCAACAGTATTCTGGACTGAATAAACTATCATACATTTCTCTTTTAGACTCGGTCCTTAGATCTTTTGGGAGGGACCAAAAAGATAACTTTTAGGTAACAATCTCTAAACACAAGAAAGGTTGGTACCTAAAGATCCCTCTCTCTGAACATCTAACATCTTTGATGTCACTAACATGTTTTGTGAATGCTGTTGCCTATGTGTGTGGGGAGGGGGCGGTGCTGGATCAAACCCAGGGCTTGTGCATGGTAAGCATGTGCTCTACTACTGAGCTGCATCTCTAGCTTCTTGTTTTGGTTAATTCTCTTTTGTTTTCTTCTTTTCGTTTCTTTTCTTTTTTTTCGGTACCTTGCGCTTGCAAGGCAGGCGGTGGAACAACTGAGCTAAATCCCTGGCCTTCTTTTTGGTTTTTTTTTGAGACAGGTTTCGCTATGTAGTTCAGGCTGGCCTTAAACTCATGATGATCCTTCTGCCTCAGCCTCCCAAGTGCTGGGACGGAAGACATGTGCACCATGGCCAGCAGGCCTAATTCTCTGCCAATACAAATGTTAACGAAGTCTGCAACATATAAACATATAAACATGTAAAACATTTATATTCTAGAGCAGGCATGGAAAGCCATGACCCATATTCAGAATGCAGATAAAGTTTTATCAACTAACCTTTTCAGAACTATCTGAAGCACCTGTGTAGAATTTCCCGGACTCTGAATACTACTAGCATTAGATACCAAGAAGATTTCAATAGCTAAAAGCATTTCAATCTCAGATAAATAACAAGGAACAAGTAGAAGTTTTCGGTATAAGTTTCCCTCCAATGGTGGGTAGCAACCCAGAGAAAGAGCACCTGAAAATTAAATGATACATCAATTTTACTCAACTCCAACAGGCAAAAACCTGGACTTCCCAAATATCAAAATATCCATAGGTGACTGAGAGTTATTATACAAACTAATATGGCAGTGAGTTTATCCTTTTTAGGTTTTTAGCAGGTCTGAGGACTGAACCAAGGATGCTTTACCTCTAGGGTACATCCCTGGAGTAGCTAGGGTTACAGGGTGACAGGTATGCACCACCACACCTGGCCGAGTACGGCTGACTTTCCTTTTTCTAGAATTCCTCTAAAATAATAAAGTGAGAATTTAAAAAACTCTGAAAAAGATTTTTGAGTTTCATGCTGGGAAATTCCCATTTATTTCAAGCCATAGTAAATATACCATAATTTCAGAATAATTCAACAGATTAGCTAATTAAGCTTTGTTTTAATGGAATTTGGTCTAACATCAACTTTGAAATATTTATAATATATTATCTATTTAGCTGTCCCATAATTACAGTATTTTCAAGTGTACTGATTTCTAGTGCCATTCATGGCTTATGTGGTACTTAAAGTTCCGACTGCATGTTTGGCAGTGTGCTAAGCACTCAGGTTAAATATATTTCCCCACTGCAGTGTTCACAACACGATGGCTATGCTCGCCAATTCACATCCTAAAACTCTCACTTTTCAAGAGAAGAGATCGTTAAACTGTTTAGATGCTTTTTAGGAGTACTAAATAGGGGAAAATCTCTTTAAAACTCCTAGGACATCAAACTGTATGCAGGAAATGCTATAGTGTGATATTTTGCCAAAATGAATTTAAATCTGTATGTAAAATATGTTCAAAATGTTCAAAGATTTTCAAGAACTATTTCTACCATGGATGCTAACTACTAATCCTTGGGAACATACCATGTTCTCAGGTATCTGTCTCATTTTAACCTGACAATTTACTACCTCTGAAATGAGGTGGCACTGCTCCCATGTTCTAGGTGTGATTATAAGACATTAAAGAGTTTTTATTGCAAATGTTAAGCCATGTCTCAACATAAATCCAAAGGATGTTTCAGTAATATTTTAAATGTGCGCACTGAGGTGTTTTGAGGACTTCAACGACTATAAATTACTTCACTTGGTTTTATAATTCAGGTACATTTAAAAAAAAAATCAAGAAGACTCTACCCCATCACCTCACTTGCCTAATTCCCAGAAGTTACAATGCATATGAAATAAGGTGTAAGTGTGATTACATAAAAGGAAAAGTGCTAATGCAAAAGGTCCTAAATTATACATAGGCATTAATTGCTTTAGTGTACGGCTAAAAAAAAATCTTTAAAAGTAGTTCTTAGTAGGAATGAAGGATTTAGGGAGAATGAAGAATGACTGGTTATGGGCATGAGGTTACTTTCTGGAATGACGAAGATATTCTAAAATTGACTGTGGTGCTGATTATACAACTCGGTAAATACCCTAAAACCATTGTATGATTTTTTTTTTTTGGTACCGGGGAACGAACTCAGAACCTTGCGCTTGTGAGGTAGGCGGTGGAACCACTGAGCTAAATCCCTGGCCCCCATTGTATGATTTAAATGGTGAACTGTCTGGTATTTGAAAAAATATCCCATTGAAGCTGTTAATAAACTGTTTAGCTGCTTTAATGCAAAATTTTATTTCAAACTATATATATTTATAGAAAAGTCATTTACAGCTTTTTCAGGTTTATACTTTGTTCAGACAGCATATAAATACTTCTGATGGCTTTTCATCCTTATTTCACCATTATTTCAAAAGTAACCTTCCCATAACTTCAATCCTAAACACTAAAATCAGAAGCACAGCAAATACACAAAGCACAGCAAATATGGGTGTGGCTACAGTAGCCTGTAGGAAAGCAGGATATAGAGCCAAGATATACACATGACTGAAAGCAGGTGCTGTGAACACAATTCTAACTTTCTTCTAAATGTTTTCCCTCCACCCTTGGCCCCCTGTATCGGGGAATCGAACTCAGGACCTTGCACTTGCGAGGCAGGTGCGGCACCACTGAGTTAAATCCCTGGCATTCCTCATCTTCTTTTAAAAAATTCTTTCAAAAAATTTTTTAATATACTTTATGTAGTAACCCAGCACATACATATGTTACTGAAATGAAAGTCCTACCAATACTTAACTTTACTACTGGCAATGTACCCTAATGCTTTCTTCCCATTTCATTGTGGGGGTAATGTTGCCGCCTGCTAAAGTGACCCTAACGGCAGCTTGAGAAACACGTCCTGCTCAGGCAGAGACGGCTCGGACACTTGACACATTTGGCTCAGGAAGACACCATGGACACACGTTTGTTGTATGCACAACTGTAACAGGAATGGAAATTTAAGACAAATTATGCCTGAAGGTGGAAAAAGTTCTATTCTAGATCTAGATTCTACATGGAATTACTTTTGAATTAAAATACCTTTGAGGAGGCTGAGACCAGAGAAAACACTGGTTTTCTAGGCTCGCTTGTTAGAGAGGAACAGCTGTGAACTGACTGAGGCAGTCCCAGCAGCCGCGTAAAACACTGCCGAGTCCCATCTGCTGCCTTGACAGGCATCGCAGGGTCTCCACAGTGCCTGCCATGGCTATTCTAAGTTGCAAGGACCCAGGATACAGCAGGGGAAATAAAATGTGTGGATACTCTTTAAACCTCACTCTGCTCAACTGTTTAACTCCTACATTATTTATAAGATGTCAAAATGGTCCAAATTCTATCATTTATTTCCTTTGCTTCCCCTCTAGCAGATATGCTAATGTGCAAAGAAATAAAGATACAATAATTGGAAACAGAAGAGAAATAAGCTTTAAAAGCACAGATCTGTTCAGACCACAGTCTCTGAATACGTATCAACTGCTATTTTCTCATATTTTAAAATGTGGTCTTAAATAATAGATGGACCCCGAATTAGAAAATAAAACTAAAAATGATTATCAAATTCAAAATTTTTAAATGGAACTCACTTTTGTAGTGGGTTCTGGCTTTGAGCCATAAGCAACTCCTTCCTAAAGAAGTTATTAATCTTCTCAGAAAGGAAAAATCAATAGGGATCTTCCTGGAAACCATGAATTCAGCCACCGAGGATGACATGCCAAGACTGTTGCTTTCTATGCAGGCATCTAAGAGCTTATTAAAAAGCAAGCTATGCTGTGAGACCTCCACAGTTTCTGAAATGAAAAGAATTGGTAAATCAGATCGACTTCATCTCGGTCTCTCAGACTTCTTACTCCCTTTTCCCTTGGCCCTTTCTTACCCACTGTAGGAGTCACAGTCATTAAACTGCAATCGTCCTACAGATATTCCAAGTAAGAAACAGAAAAGCATGAGACAAAATCAACAGTGCTTACTTTCTCTATGATGTGGAATGTGAAAAGCAGCCCAACCAAGATTTCTGAGGCTGCATGAGCACCTCTGCATTCAGTCCCCACAAGACTGTACCTGCAGTATCTATAATAGCATCACCATTCTGTTTTTGAAACTACAGCTCAGACCTCGGATTTCTATTTCCTGTGACTAAAAGTACATCAATCCCCAATAAGTATCGACTCTCAGACTAAATACTCTTTAATGGGTATTTTGATTCCTTTTGTTATTCTTAGAGGAAAGAAAAGTTGCATCTCAGAGACTTCCAACTCTATTCTGTTGGGTCTATCATCTGGACTCTAGGGCTTTATCACTTTAGGATCTTTTAGTGGTGCAGGCCTCAACAGGAAATTGATCCTTTACACTTTTAGCATCAAACGCTCTCACTAGAGGAGCTTGCCTAAAACACCAAGTTTGTTGCATCACTCCCTAGCTTCAGACTCTAGGAATCCCTTGACATTGAAGAAAGCTCTTTTAATTTGCCGTTCTTAGGGTCTTCCAAACTCTGGCCCAACTACTGTCTGTGTGGCCTCCCTCTGACTACTTTATCAACAACACAGTTGTCCATTAAGGGGCTCGACACAGCAGCCATTGTGCCAGGTGAAGATAGAATATCACTTAAAGGAGCTCCCCATCTAGAGGGGGAAAGAGATAACGACACCACAACCCAGCAGCTCCGTGGAGCACATGGAAAAATGAAGAGCTGTGGAGGGTGTGACAAAGGCGCTGACGGGAGGCAAACCTTGCAGGGCTCCCAGTGAGGCACACGTGCCAGGCTGTCGCCGCTGCTGCCCTCAGCTAACACTCCCGTCTTCCCTGGGGGCCGTCATACAGCTCACCCTGACCCAAAGCTTTCACCAGGATTCCCTCTGCCTGGCCACCCAAGGTCTGAGCTTCCGCCTGGGAGAGTTTTAGCTGCCACTGCCTGTGGAGGAAGTTCTTTCTTTGAACTGCTTGCATTTATTCCAAGTTTATTCATGTTCCAAAATAATGTAAACTAAGTTCTGTATTTAGTGATAGGAAAAAAAGGTATTCTTCATTATTCTTTTTTTTTTTTGATACCAGGGATCGAACTCGGGACCTTGCGCTTTTGAGGCAGGTGCCAGAACCACTGAGCTAAATCCCCGGCCCTGTCTTCATTATTCTGATGCAATTAATTCTTTAAGATGCAAAGCTTGCTGGGGACATGTAAGCACACTGCAGATGACACAAGTAGAGAAAGAGGAAAGATGAATATGTTCTTGTTAGGAACTGCTGACAAACAATCCAGAGATAAGCATCTCAGATTTTTTTACACCATCAGGAAAGTATATCTGATCTTCAGAGAACACATTTTATAGAAAATGACTTCATTAAAAATATGCTAGAGAACCCAACCAAAACAGGTGGAAAACAGTTTCTTATTAACAGTTAAACACCAGATGCTCAAAAGATAATTAGGTTAGATTTTTAAAAGACATACCTTGAGAATTTTGAAAACCTGGTAGGTTCTGTAAAACTTCAAATGTCTGTCTGTAAAGGCTCTTGGGTAAGATTTCATGTGCAATTGTACAGAGCAAATTATGTCGATTAAGCACATCCAGTCTATCACAAGGCCAAAGTGGCGTACTGATTATCCATTCTGATTCTTCCAAAAAAAAGAAAAGGAATACTTTATACTTTGAAAAATATACTTACCAGTATAATCGCAAGTATTTAAAAATACCTTTTGGAGAATGTGGCAAAACGTGAATGTGTTCAAAACTTAAATGAGTTCAGCATTATTAGAAACAACTTATGTAGAGATGGTCCTCATCCTAAGTGGATAAAAGCTAACAGTCACTTTCTTATATTTTTATTAATTCTTCATTCTTCTAAAAGTTATTAATTCTAAAGGTTTTATATGACAAAAATATTTAGGTTATAATGAATACCCTAATATAAAATATTACTTGTGTGCACAGGTTCAACAATTTTACAACAAAGAATACATAATTCAATGAGTTCTTGGTACTGCTGAGGAACAGCTTTTCTCTCTAGTTTATTTTTAAAACAATTTCTGCTAGGAAACATTTGACAGGCACAGAATATTTAACACATGTAGGTTACAAAACTGTAAGGTTATAGTGCAGAACACTAAGTGGCTAAAATGTTAGAACTGTCAACATTGTATCATTTACCTAATCTACTCATTCACTACTCTGTTTGCGTCTTGGTCTTGGTGTCTTTCTCAACTGCAACAGGCGTAGAAGTAACCCTTTCCTTCCGTGATCTCACCAGCATGGTGAATATAAAAAGTACTGAAGAAAGATCTGATAAGGCCAAGAGTAAGTTTTACAAACCCCCAGGGACGCCTGTGATGTCAGCTGCTCAGGAAGCCAACCTGGGCAACTTAGTGAGGCTCTATCTCAAAATAAAACTTTAAAAGAAGGCTGGGGACATAGCTCAGGAGAGCGCTTGCCTTGCATGTGTGAAGCCCTGGGTTCAGGGCCCATATCCCACCCCCATTCTAGAATAGAATTGGTCAACAAAAGGAAATATCCATTTTAAACTTTTGACAGTTTGCTAAAAAACCCTTAAGACAACCTCTCTGTGAGTGTCCATTTCTCCATACCCTCACAATTACATCACCAAGCTTTGATCTTTGGTAGCCTGGCAGGCTCAGAGCGGTGTTTTGTAATTTTAATGTATATTTTCCTTATTAAGAGTCAGTATTAACCTCACTTAGCACATGTCTGACCCATTGTATTTTCTTTCTAATGAATGGTCTGTTGACTGGAAAAGCTTTTTCAGAACAAACACATTCTCAGGACACCAAACACTTCTGTAGGGCCTTCTTTTGAAAACAAAGTTTTACTTATAAAAATTACTAATGAAATTGTCATTCCGAAAAAGGAATACGGTATTTATAGCTGACAGAATTTAAAAGATAATCTCAAAACTGAATCATCAAAATTAAATGTCACCTCTCACTGCACATGACTCCCACAACTGTCCACACTCTCTAGTCTAAGAAGAGGTTCTTCCAGAGATGTTCAGGCGCAAGAGTCCTGGTACGAGATGTGCTCCAAGCCCTTTTTTTTTTCAACTGCTTCCCTGTTCCCACTTCTTGCCACATCTCTTGTCTCACATAGTGTGTGAGCTCTGGCTTGCATTAATATCTATTTCTGTAGCTTGGTTACTCTTCTACTTAGGAATCCTCCCTGGCTATGCGCTAAGTTTAAGAAAATCTTTTCCACCAAGCTTTTGATGGTGTTGCTTACTCACAACCCCAGTATTCCATAAACCCTCAGTAGTGAACAAATACAAGGGATTATATACTGTGTATATATAATATATATGTACATATTCACGTGTGTAGGACATGGTGTTAGCACATGTGTTTGTGGGTTAGCATAAACTTGGCTTTACTCATGTAAACATCTATCTTCCCACCCAAAGTGAGATTGCTGAGCATTCTTCATTCTCATCGTTCATAACACAGCAGTCCAGCAAATTCAAGCAGCTGATGACCTCATCCTGGAACCCTGTATTCTGCCATTCGTTGATACCAAGCACTTTGTATTTCTTCTGAAGCGGCCGCATCAGTTTCAGAAAGCTCAGTGGCATAGATTTCTTCAAAATGAGGGCTCATGAATTTTGTGACTTCTCCATCTCCAGCACCTAAATCAACAAGTCTATGGGTTTTCCAGTCAGGATTAATTTTAAGTCGTCTCTGAAATTGATCTGCTGGAAACACACACATTGAGCCTCTTCCCAGCACCCACTGATAGATGTTCTAGACATAAACAGGCTAAATACAGATAACAGGAAAGAAGGATTGGATAAACAGCCAGGATGATTTTTCAATGCTATTGTTTGAGATCTGTGTCCCTTGACCAAGGTAAATGAACGAAGACAGCCTGCAGTGACTCACAGAACCTCTCTCTGTTGCACACATACCACTGGTGGGTCTCCTTCCTGCCGTCTGCACACTCGGGCCGCTCGTCATGTTCACGAATGGGGAGCAGGTGAGCGGGATCTGCAGCGTCCACATCCTCCGCGCCAGCCACAAGGACGCCAGGCTCAGGAGCAGCCAGCCCGCCCACAGTCTCATTGGGAGCCGCAGCCGCTGGCTTGGATCACTGCTGGAGTGGGGTGAGGACAGGGCGCCGCTGCCTCCGGCCTTTGCCCCTAACACTTGCCCATCCAGCCCTTCAGGGCCGAGGCTGGGGTTATCTCCCTATTTTTTATGGTTGATCTTTTATTTTGCTCTTTGATTTAGTTATACGTTGAGTTTCTCATGTACGAGAAATCATATGATTTTTAAGTTTGTGCATCTGATTTATTTCACTTAACATTATGGATTCAAGGTGTGTCCATTTTCCTACAAATGACTCAAGTTTATCCTTCTTTATGAGAGAGCAGTGCTCCACTGTGTATAGACACCACATCTTCTTTACCTGTTCATCTGCTGATGGACATTTAGGCTGCTTCCAAGATTTAGCTTTATGAGCTGTGCTGCTATGAACATGGGTGCATGTGTTCCTGTAAATGATGACTTTACCTCTTGGGAAGATACCGAGAAGGAGACTAGCTGTTAAAAGTTCACATTCCCCTTTCAGTTTACACCAAAACAACCTTTTCTATATATGCATTCATTGGGGTTCAATATGAGCTTAGGTAATTATGTAGACAAGAGTTTATAACAAGTTTAACAGATGACTTGATGCTTTTTTTTTGGTACTGGAGATTGAACTCGGGACCTTGTGCTTGCGAGGCAGGTGGCAGCACCACTGAGCTAAACCCCGGGCCCTGACTTGATGCTTTCATATATCAGAACTTACCCCTCAATACCCAAATGGCACCATCTAGGCTTCCACTTTTTAGAAAAATTTCTGCTGCGACGTTCACAATTTGACATCTTGGTGCTAATTTTGCAGGCCCTGTGAGTCCTTTTAAACTTGTAAAATGTATTTTTAACTCATACAGCTTATCCAAGACCTTCCTTCCCTAGAGTGAAAATAAAGAACACTAAGTGGATATCAGCCATCTGCAGTGATGGAGGTAGCTGGCAGCAGCAGGCAGAAGGCAGCGCTTAGTTTAGTCACCACCCTAGACTGAGGTTTCCAGACTGCCCAGGCTCCTCCCTGACTCCACCCTGCCCACCCTGGGAGGGAGGGGAATGGGAGAGGCAGGGTGCTGCCCCCTCCCCACCCTCCTCCAGCATCACCACTGGCCCTTTATCAGCAGTGCTCGCTCAGCAGTTTAGATCCCATGCATCCTTCTTAGTGTTTCCTCTGGCTTAACGTGGAAAACTACTGATTCTAGGCTTTTCCTCTTCTGTTGACCAATCTCAGGTCTGGGAGGGAGGGAGACAGTACAAATGAAGAGGATTTGTTATCAAATTCAGATAAAGAATGATAATGGGGGCCTGGGATTTAGCTCAGTGGTTTTGCCGCCTGCTGCACAAGCGCAAGGACCCGAGTTCGATCCCCGGTACCAAAAAAAAAGAATGAATGACAGTGGTAAAAAAGATAAAATTTTTGCTGAAAATAGGCTTGATTCAATAAGCTATTTCACATAAAGATATCTTTGGCTTAGACATCAGAAATTAGATGTACGTATAATACTATTTTATGCCAGCAGGTGTACTTTTCCTGTAAACAGAGTAAACACTAGTCTTCACAGGCCACCTTTGGTCTACTGCACATTCTTTTTGGTTGTTGTTACTGACTCTTTAGAAATGAAAAAAACATTCATGGCTTGCAGGCTGTAATCCAACAGGCTGCAGGTGTGGTTTGGTTTGTGGGTGTGAGCTTGCAGACCCTTGTTTTTATACTATTTTGGGTCAGGTATTTATTATGATGTCAAAGTACTTTCATAATCTGACTGTATAAATGAGTGCATTTTCAAAGGATACTTTTAATTTCAACAATTTCCTTTTTCTTTCCTGTAGGGCCTTTGGCATACTAAGTGCACACTCTACCACTGAAGTATACCCTCAGGCCACCGTTTTTTTAATGATGTTCAAAAAGGAATAGGCATCATTAAAAATTATACTAAATAAGGTGATAAAAGTAATTTTTCTAAATAAGATAACTAAAATTTTTTAATTAAGACAGAAATTCATCAACCTCCTAAAGTCTTAAGAAATACTAACCAGGCTGCTTGTTGCTTGCTTGCAGCTTGCTGCCTTCTGCCTGCCCTGCTTTGACATGGACTGCTTCTCTGCTGCTATGCCACCCTGCCTTGGAGCCAGCCAGGCATGAACTAAAACCTCTACAAACTGTGAGCCAAAAAACCTTTCCTCCTTAAAATAAAAGTAATATCCAAGTTAAAACATACTCTAAAGTGTCAGCAAAACATCCTGAGTTTTCAAAAAGGGTCTTCTTGTGCGGTAGTCCTCTGATTTCCTTACAGATCCAAGAACAGAATGCTATGGCTCCCCTGAAGCCGGACCTCAAGGGCTGGGATGTGCACATCTCACTCACCAGGCCCACCACAGCAGAGGTGCCAGACCTCCTGGGGGCTTTCTGTACAACTGGGCTAGGGTTTTTAAATTCATAGATTTTATATTTATAGAAGTGACGATGTACTTAAATGTTATCAGACACAGATTCAATGATAAAATTACCCTTTAAGAGGTAGCAAGTAACAAAAGCTACACTTTAACGGCCACCCTCTAGGTAACTCCATTCCTCTGGCACTTCCTCCCTAGTTTAGGCTTTCCTGTCCTCTACTTGGACTTTACTGAGTCCTCTGCTCTGCCTTAGGGAAATCTAAAGAACAGAAACACAGTTATATTGAGTCAGGAGACTACTTCTGTAGTGAGCTATCCTTGAAAAGTCAGACAGCAAGATGTATGGTATACATAGTATCCAAGCAGAGTCTGAGAGGTGCTTTTTCAGGAGTTTTGTTAATTGTGAGAAACATGAGTTCATCTTAAGAAAGGTGTCTTGAACTCTTCCAAAATTACAGTGCTATTGATAGGAGTTGGCAAAATATGTTATGATCTGAAAATTCCTTCAAGTGTGACACCTAGGCAAGCCCCCTAAGTGTTCCCTATAAGGGTTCTAGATTGACCAGCCTCACACCGCCTCCTGTCCACATGTGCTTAGTACACAATTTTATAATTCACTCTTCAGCCTGGCTCTCATCCTATTGCCTGGAATGATTATTAGCAAGTTCCTCATTTGCAAAGTTAACCTATGTTCTGTTTGTAAGTTTTAAAGTAACACTAAACCAAGCCAAAACCAAAACCAAACCAAACCCAAAAAACCTTAATGAAGTACCTTGGACCACTGCAACAGCTTGTGATAGAAGTATATAGCACTGATTCCGATTCTTCCCAGCAAAGTTTTATCTACTTCACTATTCTGTGGATCTTCGTTAACTGAAAAACAGCAGGCGTATGGAAGAAAATGAAATGAACAGTCAAAATGGTAGAAAAGGCCAACTAACATGGGATTATTGGCCAGTTGTTCCCCTCCTTCCTCCCTGGAACCGGGGATCAAACTCAAGACCTTGCATTTGCGAGGCAGGTGTGGGGCCACGGGGCTAAATCTCAGACCCTAACATATGATTTTCAGTGTAGTACTACCACAAGGACAGCAAACTATGTGCCAGCAAACTCTGACCCCAGGGGCCAAACCGAGGCTGCAGCCTGTTTTTGTACATACTGTGAGGTAAAAATGGCTTTTATTTTTAAAAGGTCATTTAAACAGTAGAGAAAAATATGTGATAGAGACTGTATGTGTATATGCAGAGCCTAAAACATTTACTAGCTGGCCTTTTACAAAGTTTGCTGAACCCTTTTGAGAAAGACTGTGCAGTGGAAAGCTCACTTTAAACAATCTTAAAACTACATGAATTGTATTGACTTGTAATAGTGAAAACGGCAGCAACTGTAGTGATTCAAACATTCAGGTGCTCCTGTATAATCTGGCAGCAATAGCTTTACCAATCTCAATGAAAAGAAAGATGAGAATATGAAATATTTAATACTAAGACACCAACTCTTGCCTTTTTAATCATTACAATCCAATTTAATAAGTAGATGGTAAGATTCATAAGGAGGAAGAACATCTGAAACCTGCAACATTAATTTATCCTCAAATAGAAACTGTAGAGCTTTCCATTCCTGTTACTCTGTGACTTCCAAATACATAATACTCAGTTCAAAATAGTGACATTTTACCTGTCTCAGCAAATTCACAGAAAGGAACAGCTGGGTTTTCTTCTTTATAGTCTTTTGTGAGTGTTTCAGCAATACAAGCGCAAAATATTTGGAAATCTGCAAACTTTTCACAGGCCATTTTAACATTAATGTATAAATTTCCCAATTTGGTCCAGTCACCTTTTTCTTTACAATTCTATAAAAAATTATGAAAAAAGAAAAAAGATTAAAAAGGAGAATTGTTATTTATGCAAACATATCTATGGGCCAGGCACACGGAGGCATTAAATACACAGAGATTAATAAAAGTCTCTGCACATCTTACAGACTCACTGACAAGTGTCTTGTCAATAACAGTGCTGAACTTCACCTTTGCGATTACCACAAAGCCTCTATGACTATGTCCAGACAGACGTGTACATCTGTCTAAACAGAATATGCTTAATGACACCACTCCCAACCCAAACTCAACAGGGAAGGCAGAGTTTACAGAAGGCAGGGTGACGAGCAGCATGATATGCACTGGCTCCATGGCAATGAGTTATTTTATTACTTTTAGAGACTGCCTTTACTGTTATGACTTGGGGCCCACATATCATTTTGGACATTACCTTTCTACAGAAGAGGCTACAAAGAGATGTCAGTAAACTATCTTCCTAATGTTTTCTATTATAGCTGAGAAATAATTTTCCATACCAACTAAAAACCTGGAGGATAAAAAGATTAAAACTAAACCAGATGTGTCCAACCTGTAACCCATAGGTTGGGCATGTCTGTTTCACAAGAAAAAATTTAAAACCTTTTGTTACGTATGTAGATTAGTTGTACTACAGATATGGCCCAAGATAATTCCTCGTGACTCAACACACAGCCCAGGCAAGTCAGGCAAATCTAACCCGCTGGACACAGGCTGTATGTGCCTGGCCCTGGCAATAATTAACAGGAATACAAAACTAGCATAAAATTTAAGTGTGAAAGAACCCTGGATGCCCTCTTGTGGGTTTTTTTTTTTTGGTATATCCCCAGCTACTCTGTTTCTTACTCTCCATTCCTGGAGAGCACAGGGGATCCAGCTTTTCACTCCTGTTTTACAGGAGGGAAGCCACCATGATGAGAATGCCAGCTTTCTTGTGCACTGTCCGAGTCTGCCCAGTTCCAAGAAAACACACTAAACTTCTGGATTAACTTATGTTAAGGTACAATAATAATAATTTTGAAAGTGAGCAATTATTTTTATAATAGTCTAGAACTCTAGAAATTAAAATGTTTGCATTTCAAAATATCAAGTTTAAAAATATCAACTTTCTTTTCACTAAGCATTTTCGTTAACAGCTACATTTCTGAAACTTCTGTCATTACTGATTTTCAGAGAGCCTTGCAACTTATTTATAAGATAAATGACATACCTCTACTTCATTCAAGGCTGAATCTAAATCATGCTTCCAGTTCTTTGTGAACTGCCCCACCTGTAACCTTAAATGATAAAAAGGATTAATTATGCTTGGGTTCACCCCCAGAAAAGTCACCATTGCTCCTAATTGGTGCTATGGTTTACACCAAAGAGATGTGAGAAATCTGAATGCATAAAGCGTGCCATAAAAATTCTTTAGAGCTGACGAAAATAACAACTGTACAGATAGCTTTCCTCCTCAAACCACAGGCAAAAATAAGAAAGCATTCATAGCTATCACTTGCGAATGATGATGGAATAAAAGAAATAAAATACTAAGGAACAGAGCCCAAGAGCACACTGAGAAAATAAAACACCCCAACCAGGGAGTATTTATTTCAGGTAAGCATAATAAGTTCTGTATTAGAAAACCCATCAATATCTTATACAATAGTAACAGATAAAAGAAAAAAATTACAGTTAACTTTAGAAGGATTGAAAAAGTCTTGATAAAAATTCAACAATTCAAAAAAAAAGTAGTATTAATATGTACATGTAACCACTCTCAAGATGACTGTAAACTGCATGAATTGCAAACATGTACTAATAAAAAATTGACTATTAAATGTGTATCCTGCAAAGCATATAAACAGAAAAACAATATAAAATTTTTAGTTTAAAAACGTTCGATAATTCATGACAAAATCACCAATGGATCCTTTCTTAGAAACGATTATATATATATATATTATATATATAATTATATATGTATTATATATATATATGCATGCCTCAAAGTCAAAGGCATATTCATGAGGAAATTCCAGAGACACTTCCGCCAAGATGGGGAACCACACAAGGATGCAACTCTACCACTGCTCAATCTGTGCTAGAGATCTGAGCCAGTGCAGCCAGATAGAGCAAATCTAGACACATTATTGTAGGTAATAAAATTCTATCTGCAGATGCTATGACAGCACACCCAGAAAATGTCAGAGATTCTAGAATGAAACTAATTCAAGTAATAATTTCAGAGTAAAGCAGTAGAATAGAAGACTATACACAAAAGTCAGTCTAAGAAGTACTTAATGGTACAGAAAACTTCACAATAGGACCAAAAATATTAAATATTTATATAAGAAAAATTATAATACACTCCCGAAAAACCTACAAATAAGCCTGAAAAGACATTTCTCGTTCTTGAATAGGTTGACACATTATAAATGTTAATTTTCAAAGTTCATGCATAAACTTAATGCAGTTAAAATAAAAATTATCAACAAGATACTATATGGGGTTAGGAAGTTGGTATTAAATATATGGAAAACGATTCATGTAGGAAGATCCAAAACCAAAAAAAAAACAATGAAAAAGTAAAACTATGAAAGAGGAGTATCCCTATCAAATATTAAAACTATTAAAGCCTCTTCAACTGAAATAGTGTGGTACTAGGGCAGGAATAACCAAGGGTAGAAACAGACCCAAGTACATATGACACTGAGCAGAGTACCTGATGAGGTGGCCTCTCAAATCACTGGAAGGAAGGATGGACTTTTTAAAATGTGGCTGGGAAAATTGGATAGTCATTAAGAAAAGATAAAATTACACGTGTTTCTCACAACATACCTAAGAAGAAACTCCAAAAAGATGAGGAATCTAACTCCAACAATAACATCATGGGAGTAGTTGAAGGAACCGTGAATAATTTCCTCTAAAACCTTGGGGGAGGGAAAATTACAACTTAAAATCCAGAGGCAATAAAAAAAAATGACTCAAAACTGAGGGCAATTGAAAAAAAAAGATTGAAACATTAGGTTGCATACAAACAGAAGTTTTTGCACGGCAAAACCCATCACAATGTCCAAATAAGGGTCAAGATGGAAAGAATTGTAATATATGTATACCACTGACAAAGGCCTAACAACTATTATAAACCTTCAAAGATGAAGAAACCAAGAATCCAAAAGAGGGAGGAAAAAGACAAAACCAGGCAACCCACGCAAAGATGTTAAGGCCCTCAAATGTATGAGAAGAAAAGTTTCAAACTCTTTCTTTCTCCACCCAATACCACACTGTCTTGGTGACTCAGCTATACAGTGTGTCTTAAGTTTAGGCGGAATGAATCCTCTCACTTTATTCTTTTTTTCCAAAAGTTGTTTTAGTTATTCTAGTTCACCTTATATATAAATTTTAGAATAAGCTCTTAATACATACAGAAGTCCTTACTACATTCTGGTAGGAAATATATTAAACCAATGGGATTGGGAGAATTTACATCTTTATTATGGTTAGTCTCCTAACTCATAAACACAGTATGTATCTCCATTTATTTAACCTTTTGGTTTTTTTCACTAGCATTTTGTAGCTTCCAGCACACGAGTTCAGTATGCATTGTTAGATTTTTACTTAGGTATTTCATTTATTTCATAAATAGCATTGTTTTAAATTCTGGTTTTCCCATTCCATTACTAGTGTACAGAAACCTGACTGCTTTCATTTGGTATTTATTCTGCTACCTTGCTATACCCATTTATTAGTTTTAGGACCACTCTTGGTAGAATTCTGGGCATTGAATTTGTTTTGCTCTTATTTCTTGAGTTGGGAGCTTAGAATATTTAGTGCTACAGATTTCCCTCAGAATGTACTGCTTTAACTGTGTCTGCAAAGTTGCGATGTTTCATTTTCACTTTTACTCAGACATAACAAGTTGTTTTCAGACTTTCTTTTCAGCCATATATATAAAATTACTGTATGTTAATTTCTAAGCATTGGGAGATTTTCCATTTATTCTTCATTGTTCTTTTCCAGTTTGATTCAAGTGAGAGAATGTATCTGTATACTTTGAATTCTTTTCATTAATTTTATTGGTACATTTTAGGTATACAATATGCTGACATTCATTATTGGGAACTTGTACTTTTATGTGATATATCGTGGTTCTTATTTTTTTCCCCATTCCCTTGCCCTCCACTCAACCCCTCCATCCCTCCCTATTTACAAAGACTGTTTCCATTTTTTTTTCTTCTCATATTTATTTCTTTACCTTTTTTTTGGTACCAGGTATCAAACTCGGGTCCCTGCACTTCCTTTTCCTTCTTTTAGATTTTTTGAGGTTTGCTTCAGTTTTCAGCATATGGGTCCCTCTGGGGGAATGTCCCGTAGGTGCTTGAAAAGAATGTGCACTCTGTTTTGAGGTGGCAAGTTCCATAAATGTCTATCAGATCCTGTTGACTGATGGTGGCAGTATTTATATCTTGTCATTTCCTAGTATTTCCATCAGGTCCTGAGAGAGGGATGTTGAAGGCCTCCCTCCTCTGTAATGACAGATCTCTTTTTCCTTTCAGTTCTGTTGCTCGGTTCATGTATTCTGAAGCTCTGCTGTCTGGTGTACACACATGTGAGATGACTGTCTTCTGGGTGTACTGGCCATTTTCTCAGTAGGCAGTCTTCCTGTCCCTGGCCATTTTCTTTGCTCTGAAGTCTACTTTATTTGGTATTAATATGAGGCACTCATGCTCTTTTAAAGGCTAATGTGTTATGGTATACTGCTTTCCTCTTTTGGCTTTTAACCTCCTCTACCCTTACTTTGGAGAATTAATTTCCTGCAGAGGGTATATGGTCATGCTTTTACAATCACCCTCCAACTGCTGTCCTGTAAGGGTTGCATTTAGAACATTTTCAGTGACAGTATATCCTGAGTATCACTCTAAATCAGTTCACAGACGGATTTGTCATTCTTCTCCTTTATGGCTATAAAGTACAGGACTCCACTGTATACATATACCATAAGTTATTTATCTAGTGTGGGGGCATTTAGGTTATCCCTCATATTATGCAATTATAAACAATGCTCTAATGAATTATCTTTGGTATAGGGATTTTTGTATCAACACAAGTCTATCAGGGTACATTCCTAGAAATGGGATCACTGGGTCAAAAGATAAACTCATTACAGCAACTACTAAAAAACCCTATACATAGAGAGCTACTAAAAACACTATACAGTAGATAATCCCCATAGGAAGACAAAGAAAGGGGAACAGGAAATAGTAAACAAATGGTAACAGTAAGACTTCTCAGGCCAGGGATGTAGCTCAATAGCACTGTACCTGCCTGGTAAGCACAAGGTCCTGAGTTCAGTCCCTGGTACCAAGACAAAAAACAAACAAACCTCATTTCTCTATCCCAGGAAAGGTTATTGCAAATGGAGTCAGGAAAATTCAAACAAAGTAATATGGAAGGATTTCTTTTCCTTTGGGGCTGGGTCAAGCCCAATCGTGACCCATACCCTTAACTCATGATTATTTCCCTGTCCTCTCAGAACTCTCTTGTCCACAAAACAGGTCATCAATGTTGGGCCCTTGTAAAGAATACTGTATAATCACTCTGCACTGGTAGAGGATACAGGACTGTAGGAACAGCTGTATGGTTGTCATTTTGAAAATTTGAAAATTAAGGTGGTTTATTCCAGTCTTACACCAACAGAGCCTACTCCCAGCCACTGTGTGAAGGGTGGAGGTCTGTGGCTGCCCTGCCGTAAGGACACTGCCGCCCTCCTGACCCTCTGTGAACACTTCCCTATGCCAATCTGACAAGAGACTAAAATCTGCCAGCCACTTGGTCTTCCTGCCACTGGCCAGAATGCAAAAAGTTTTTAGCACATGGCCCAGGGAAAGAATGAACTTAATGGTCAGAATACTGGGTCATTCTACTTAAAATGGATTCTATTCCAGAACTGTAAACTAAATGAACTGTACTTTTCTTACAAAATTTTACTTCCTAGGTAGATCCTCAAATCTATTTAATCCAAGTAAGAGTTCTAATTTTCATAGGAACATAAATAATGTTGGCTACCAGGAGTAAAAAGGAAAAACTGGTGCCTGGAGGGAGGCACGATCCCCAAGAGCTGACTGCACCAAGGTGTGCAGGGCAACCCAGCAAACCCTGCTGGCATTTTCCAGGGCCACCGTCAGACATGGTTCGAACGCTACCACTGCCTACTCTGGCTCTGGCTCTAACTCCTTCATTAAACAGTACTGCTCTTGTCTTTCTTTTGGCCTTGGGACTCTGGGAACCAAGAAAATCTGGGAACTTCTGCGTCAGCAGATAAAGAGGAATGAGACAGACACTTCCGAGAATTCTGAAAGACTTGGGTGGGTCGATGCCATTGGTCTTTATCAAGTCTAATTTCATGTAAAAAGTTACAGTTCAGGGCCAGGGATGTAGCTCAGTGGTTCCATTACCTACCTCGTGAGCACAAGGTCCCGAGTTCCATCCCGGTACAAAAAAAAAGTTATGGTTCACTGAGATACATAGAAAAAAATATACAAATTATAAGTTATACTTTGGTAAAAAAAAAATGTATATTATCAGAGATTAAAAAGCAAGGGCCTCTGGAAGCCTATGGCTAAACAGAGAAAGAATGAATGGAGAGGCTCTAGGCTGGGACATGGAATGTGTGCTGCAGCCTCAGTTGCAGGGAGCAGTGTTCAGAGGCTGTGGGAACCGGCTGGATCACGAGGGCTCTGACCTTGCCAAATGCACAATGGGATCTGGGAATGAAAGGCTCGGGAGGTGGAGCCTACCAGCAGGAAGGGGGTCAGTGGGGCGTGTCTGTAAAGGGCACATCCCTTCCCCAGCCCCTTCTGTGCCTGCTCTACACTTCCTGGTCAGCATGAGGTGCTGTTTGCTCCACTGGGTGTTCCCTGCCATTATGTTCTGCGCCTCAGCACAGGCACAGGAACAGCAGGACCGAGGACCATGGACTGAAAGCTCTGAAATCATGTGCCAAAGTAAACCTTTCCTTCTGTAACTTGGTTTTCTCAGGCATTTTATGACAGCAACAGAAAAAAACACAAGAGGCATTAAGACATTTTATTAAATTAACATAAGATGTGCATGCAAAAGAAAAAGTTCTTTTGTACAGTGGATCCTCAAGTTATGACCAGCCTGACATATAAACAGCTTGGATTATAACAGGAATTTGTTTTAACTTATGACCAAGGTCTTGAGTTATGACCCAAATGCCAGCCACTTGTGCTTCCAGATGGTCTCAGATACAGATTTAACTCCTAAAGAGCTCTGGAAGGAACAGGACAGCATCCTCTCCTGTGTGGGCTTCACTGAGAAATCCTGGGCCAGTGTCTCTCTAAGGACACTGAGATCTGCCTGTGCACAGGAGAGAGACTTTGGAGGCTGTGTAAAGGAGCCTTCACCTCCACTTTCACTGACCAACCTGAGTTCCAGCCAGCCCTCGGGAACGAAGTGAGTTTGTAAGTCAGGGGTCCACTGTACTGCACATGCCAGGTGCTGGGGTAAAGTAAGGTACTGAGGGGTGCGGTGAGGCTGAGCAGAGGCAGTCGACTGGACTGAGAGCTGGGAGGGCTCATGACAGCCGCTACACAGATGTCCAGTCAAAGCCCTCTGCCTTCAGCCTGTACAAGTCCCTGCCAGAGTACACGTATTCTAGCCTTAGTTGCAATGATTTTTCTCACCTGGTTTTGATTTCCAAAATTGCAGCTATTTCTTGTTTGGAAGCCTGCAGTTGGCATAAAAGCTTAACAATATAGTTAAAGTGTTCTGGGTCAAGCATCATCCCGGCTTCAACAAGCTGCACAAAAGAAAAAAGTAGTTACTAGACACTGCGGAAGAGCTGAGAAGCCAATGTGTGTGAACAACCAAACTGATCCAAGAGCTGACGCATGTCAACGGGGGAATTTAAAAAGTTCTGAGCATATTTTTTTTTTTGGTACCGGGGATCAAACTCAGGACCTTGTGCTTTTGAGGCAGGAGCTGGAACCACTGAGCTAAATCCCCAGCCCTTCTGAGCCTATTTTCTTCAATGTTTGACAACCACAAAGACACCTTAAGAATTTAAAATAAAAATAATGATTTCTGAGTGTAAAAAAACGTAATTTTCCTCCTGTTGAAGTTAGCGAGCACACTCTACCACCTGTCTCTCTTAAGTGGTGCTCAGGCAATCTTTCAGTACAGGCTGACTGTAACCTTCCTGAAAAGTATTCTTTTCATGCTTCAGCTAAGGCTGTGGCCAGAGAACATCATGATAACCCAGGGCTGACTTCCTGCCCACATGTAATAAGTACAGCACTTCATGTAAAAAATCAATTCAAAAGCTTTCCCTTCGTTCACCTTGGCCTCACTCCCTACCTTCTTCGTGAACCTCAGCCCTACTGGCGAGAGTAACGGAGTATCTGAACAGAATGAAGGCAGGGCAGGCCTCCTCTGACAGATCTTCCGGGACATGACGTTATCCCCAGGAAGGCAGGAACACACAGGCTGCAGGTTGTGTGTCCCCCCCACCCGTCATTTAGAAATTATTTAAGTATCAGACCTTTTTTTGAATGTTTGGGTGAACTGTGCTTTATCTCTTCAGTCTAGATTCGAGACGAGTACCAGGAAATAAGAATTTGGGGTAGGGCAGCCAAACAATAACAGGGGAGAGTAAAAGAGAAGCTACCTATCCCAAGGGATAATCTATTTTTATACGAGAAGCTGTACATCTGTTATTAGAACTGTTTTGGGGTGAGGGGCACTGGGGATTGAACCTAGGGCCTCCACACTAGGCTACAACCCTAGCCATTTTAAATTCTGAGGCAGGGTCTCACTGAGTTGCCAAGTTGCCCAGGCTAGGCTTGAACTTGCCATCCTCTGGCGTCAGCATTCCAGAGTGCTGGGATACAAGCATGCGCCACCACACCTGGACAAGTGTTAGAACTTCTAATTGAGGTGTATTTTGAGGCAGAATTCCTTTTAGTGAATACTAGCAAGTAGTTGCTGAGATATTTCCCCTTACCACAAATTTGGTGACAACTATTAAATGCGTTATAGAAACCATACTCTGAGCCATATGATTATACAGTGTAACCTGAAAATAGTTTTGGTGAAAAACACTGTTTTAAGTTTGTTCAACACATAAGGCTCTAATCCTTAAACAATTTTATATCAGCTCCTTTGGACTTAAGTTTTAGAAAATATATGCTCAATTTTATTATATAAAAGTAAAACTCTCCTCAATCTACTGATCTACTCAAAACAAAACAAAAAACAAAACAAAACAAAACAAAACAAAACAATACAGCTTCTCTCCTAAACCCACTAACCTACTTCTACCTTAACAGTTTTCCGAACTTGGTGACATAATGGACTAAGCCCCATGATTATTCACTGTTCTGCTCTAGTGTTTGAAAGCACTCCGGCTGCTCCATCTGCATTCACTGACCACACAGTGATTTCTGACTCTTCCAGCTGGACAGCGCCAACTATAAGCAAGCCTCCAAAAGTGATTACAGATACACTTAACGAAGATTTTGGAGCAGTGTTAAAAGGCACAAGATAAACGCAAACGTCTTCTTGACAAACTAGCAGTATAAAGCAGGATCTCTTTCCTCAATATTTGTTACGTAGATGGGGTATGGTACACTGTTCAAGGAGGAGGAGAAGGAAGAGGAGGAGGAGGAGATCTAACTCCACGATGGTAATATACCTTGTCATCACTGAACCCTGAAATTCTCTCAACAGGGAAGTTGGCATTGACATTAAACAACTTTTAGAAATGACAGCTCATATTAACCAAGCAAAAATGACAATCACTGTCTTTGTTAGATATTCTCCATTAAAGGTAATTTTATTTGGACAGTAACTGGGAAACATTTTGCAGAAAGCCAAGTCATTCAGTATCAGACAATTTACAAGATTCCTATGAGGTTTTCTTTTTCTATTTGCTTTTGCAGTGTTAGGGACTGAACCCAGGCCTCTGAGCATGCAAGGCACATGCTCTGCACTGAGCCACACTTTCAACCCTCTCACGTGGGTTTTCAACAACTACCTCAGGCGCTAATTAACTTCTGACTTAAATATTTCCAGACAAGACATTCTGCCAAGTCTGATAGTGTGGAACTACACATATTCACTTAAATATCTACTCATGCCAGAGGGGTTGTGTGTTTTATGAAAGAAAATTGGGGGTTTTCTTACGTCAGGCCTATTCTGAAGTAGATGGCTGTGTAGTATCAAATACTAGGATGCAGTCAACAAAAGTTAAAATATTTGTATGAGAGCCATAAAAATTCTTATTTCTCTTTTTGTTTAGTCCCAAATTTAAAATAAATTTCCAGTTACCATGTTTCTATTTTGTTTTGGTCACAATTTTCTTACAGAGCCCCCTCCGCCCCTCCCCGTACCAGGGATTGAATTCAGGACCTTGCGCTTGCCAGGCAGGTGCTGCTGAGCTAATCCCCACGCCCACAATTTTCTATTTATATTCTAATTTGCTTTTGTTATAAATGACCTCACATTGTTTAGAGAAAGAATTTTCTTTATAGTCAAGGAGTAGAGATGAAGACATTTTACAAATCAAAAAGCAGTCACCTGGGATGCTTAGAACTACTCACTGACATCCAGGATACAAATATTGATCTGTAGTTTTTTTTTTTTTTTTGGTACTGGGGATCGAACTCAGGTCCTTATGCTGGGGAGGCAGGTGGCAGAATCACTGAGCTAATCCCCGGCCCCCTTCCAGGATACAAATAAAAGGCAGATTAAGGGCAAAGGTGCAAATAATTACTTTCTTGGTTATTCAAATTAGAAAATGAAAGATAAATCGTACCTTACAAAAGATATCAATTAAAGGAGGCACAGCATTCCTTAATTTCATAGTTGCCACGTGCTCAAATATTTTCAGTAATATTTTTAGAGCAGGCTGAATAAAACAAAAAAGTTACACTCATTTTCATGTTTTTTCAGTACACATTAAGTTTCTCAAATTCATTTATGCTGAAAAACACAAGTTTTCTCTAGGAAGTATTTAACAAATTTTACTGCTAACTTCAAAAACTATAACAAAGAAATTAATTTAAAATATTTTTTAAAGTAACAGTCTCAGGCTACTTACCAGCATTTTAATCATTATGGTGAGGTTCACTACCTGAAATACTTCTTTCAATAAACAGTACTTCAGTAGAGAAAGCAGGAGCTCATTGAGTACTTGTAAATCAAAATGTATCCCGGGAGGAAACTTTCTATAGTACTCCATAAATATGTTTACTGAAAGAGAAAAAATAGTCATTTGTTGCTTTTAAGATACCCACTTTTTCTGCATTTAAAGATAGTTCTAAATTCATCTTCTTGAAAGGCAGATTGCCAGTACCAGAAATACTTGATGAAAATGAAAGGAACAGTCAAAATGGAAGTAACATTTGAAGGCAACCAAGTACATTCAGCACTCGGAGTGGGTGCCAACTCAGACGCCATCCACGAAAGGTCAGTCCAAGCTGCCACACACCTGGTCCCAAGGCGAGCTCGGGAGCCCAGGTCCCGGGGAGGCCTGGGCCTTGGACGTGGCCTGGCTGTGTCTGCGAACCCGTGTAAGCTGATGACGGGTGCAGACTACTGTGACATGTACCTAATTTTTGTCTCAACTCTACCAATGCACCGACTCTGGGATATTTTTAATTCCCATTTATGATTATGGATATTCTACTGAAAATATAATACTCATTAATTTTTGAAAAAGTTTAAAAAATATTTTCTGTCCAATTCCTTAATCGATTTTCCACACAACACTTAAAGACTATTTTTAACTTTTTTGCATTAATTTTACTACGGTTCATTGGGAACCAGGTGTGGTGGCCCATGCCCAGACCACTAGCACTCTGGAGCCTGGGGCAGGAGGACACTTGAGCTCAAGACCAGCCTGGGTGCCAGCGACCCCATCTCACAAAAAACAAAAAATAAGACCTAAAATTAATTTAGGTCACTTCACTGATCATTTTTTCACTTCAGAACTTTCCAGATTAAAATCTGTACACTTTGGCTAAAACTGCCTTAGTAAAAGTTACTTTTGGTTTTCTACTCTCTTTTTTAGACAGGGTCCCACTATGCAGTTTAGGCTGGCCTTGAACTCTTAGTGATCCTCCTGCCTCAGCCTCCCAAGTGTGCAGCACCACACATGGCCATTTTTGGTTTTATTTTTGTGTTAATTATCACTACCAAAAAACGTTTTTCTAACTGAATTACTTGCAAAATTATTACCTAGCTGATGTTGCTTGTAAAAGTCAGTAATAATGACAAAGTTCAGTAGCACAATTGAAAAATTAATATTAAAATTACAGTACTTTTAAACAACTTTAATAATATGGTATAATATTTGACATTGCTAGAAACCTGCTGTATATGCTACATCTATGGGCACAGAGAGATAAATCTTGTTCCTTTTTTGGGGGGGGCTGCGTTTACATAATAAATCTGTCTTAGAAGCAGAAATTCAGAGGATGTTATTATAATTAGTTAAACTAGAACTTCAGCTATTTAAAAAAAAGACTAGTTAAAAATAATCTATGTTTATGTGTAATTGGCCACTAATTTCTATGTGGCCAGCCTTTTTGCCATTATTATTTAAAAAATTTTAGGGCCGGGGATTTAGCTCAGTGGTTTTGCCGCCTGCTGCACAAGCGCAAGGACCTGAGTTCGATCCCTGGTACCAAAACAACAAAAAAAAATTTAGTGTAACTTAAAAAAATGATTCTCCCTGTAAAACTATTGGTGACAAGGGTTTAAGCCTTTAATTAAACTTTTTTTTTTGGTTCCAGGGATCAAACTCAGGACCTTGTGCTTACCAGGCAGCGGTGACACCACTGAGCTACATCCCCAGCCCAGCATTTAATAATTTTTGAAACGACCTGCTACTTTGCTTTTAAAAAGATTCTGCAGATTGAGAATGTTGCTTCATAATGACCTCACCACAGTCAGGTGGTTTCCCCACTTTTCCAATTAGGACTGCATGTCTGGTGAAGGGGAAGCTGCTGTCTTTCCAGATCTGCTTCCAGTTCTCAAAGCGGAAGCAACGCTCAGGCCACTGTAAATAGCCAACTGGACTCTTTTTATTGTTATAAATTAAAATATTTCTGTGTATTATAAATGGGAAATCTAAAATGTTCCAATGGCTTTTTAAAGTTTAAATTTGTATGATCAAGTTTATATCTTTTGTACTTCCTTTACTTAAAATTATAGAAATTATAGCTTTTCAAAAAAAACTTATGGTTTTCTCCTGAATTGCTATTACGGTATATTGATTCATTTTGGTTTACACTAAACAGTAGTTTTTCCAAATGTTTATAGCCATAAAACTTCTAGGAAGGAAATTTCACACGGAAGTTTAAATATAAAACATATAAAAGCAGACCCATGGCTCTACTCCTAGGTATCTACCCAAAAGAACTGAAAGCAGGGAGTCGGACACTCACACATGGGGGTTATCAGCAACATTACCCACTGACAGCCAAAGGCAGAAACAACCCAAATGTCCCCTAACAGATGGAAAGATAAATGTGATGTACGCATGCAAGGAAATTCTGGGCCTCAGCAAGGAAGGACATTCTGACACATGTCATAACACGGATGAACCTTGGAGACAGGATGCTAAAGAAATAAGCCAGCTGTGAAAGAACTCCACCTACATGAAGGATCTGGAGCAGGCAACAGAGACAGAAAGTCCCTCAGAGGTCATCAGGGGGCTGTGAGGGTCAACGGGAAGTTACTGTTTAATGGGTGTTCCTGCTTGGAGCGATGAAAGAGTTCTGCGAACGGACAGTGGTGATGGTTACACAACACTGTGAGTGTACGTAGTGCCAGAGAAAGATGCTTAAATTTTATGTACGCTCACACACACATGCAGAGTCAAAGAAAAACTGAAAATGCTCTAAATTAAAAGAGGCTAAAGAGACATGACAACCAAATGAGCACTTGATGCGAGGGGAAGGGGAAATGCTATAAGGTAACAGACGGAAACTGAACACAAGCAGATTAGACAAAACCCTGTGCGTGTGTGAAACTGACTGCTATGAATCAACATCCCATGGTCACATGAAAGAATACCCTGTATTTAGGGGTAAAGGACCATGATGAAGGCAACTTACCTTTAAGTGGTAACTGCATTACACACACACACACGTACATGTGGGGGGCACAAAGTAAGTACAAATAATAAGTATGGCATAAGACTATTCTTATTATTTTTACACTTGTGACTTTCTGTAAATTGGAAATTACTTGAAAATAAAAAATTAAAATTCCACTCAGCTTTCTTCTTTTGTGCACCACTGTGGTCCTGAGGCCTCTCCACAGAGCCCAAGCAGTCTTTCTACCCCGCCATCCTGTGGCCTTCGTACCATCTACTGAATGACCCCTCTCTCTGAGCATTCGGTCTGTAAACACTAAGCCCCTGTGTATGTAACCCCAGGTCTGTTCTGAGTTCTCTATTCCATTCAACTGCTGTAAGTTTCTATTTTTATAACAATTTCCATAGGCTTTTTTTTTTTTTTTTTGCAAAGACAGAGTCTCACTATATAGTTTGGCCTGTCCTTGAACTCACTAGGTAGACCAGGCTGGTCTCAAACTCATGGCAACACTCCTGCCTCAGCCTCCCAAGTGCTAGGATTACAAGCCTGTACCGCCACACCTAGCTCCACAGGCTCATGATGAGTCCCTACATTTATTCTTTGCTATAAGTTCTTACTTTTGTTTTTTTTGTATAAACTGTCTTAAAACTAAATTCAGATACACTTTCTCCTATGTTCACAATGGATCTTCACACAGAACTACACTTTTGGGATAATGTACCTTCTCCATGTCATTCCCTTTCTTCCAGGCTCATGTTATGACATTATTTCTGGAATTTAAAAATTCATCCACATGTAACCAAGTGTGGCTTCTCCTTGGGTGTCACAGTCCTGCTGATCACATTGCCATATAAGGTCCTATTTTCTCTACTCAACCTGCTACAAAGTTCCCTTAGATGCTTCTCCTAACCCTTGGGGAAATGGTATGGGCATCAAGACAAAGCAAGCTGGCTACAGACTTTGTTTCCAGCCGAGTGAGATTTCCAGCAGGTGCACATGAAGCTGTGGTGTACTACTGCCACCATACTATGCAGTTTTGGTGGGTGTATCAATGACAGGTCAGTAAACTTGGTCTTTCCCTCCTGGGGCTCACAATCCATACAGGGAGAAGGAAACAAAGAATGGAACGGGGCTGTGGAATCAGACAAGGGCCTGCTAGAGAAACCAATCCTATTGTTAAGCTAAGCTTTGACAGCTAAGTACGTCTTTTCCATGGGGAAAGGGATTGGGAGGAGAGGCTTCCGGGCCGATGGGACAGGGGCAGGGGCAGCACGGAGTTATGACACAGCCAAGGCCTGGTTACGGAGCCACACAGAACTCACAGGACAGTGCGCTGGCCAAAGAGAGAAGGACAAAGGAGGGAAGATCTGGGTTCTAAATGATCCCTTTAGATAGATTTAAAGCCTAATTAACAGTTCCCTTTTCTCCAAATCCGTAAATAAAATTTCTAAGTCATGAAAATATTATATAAGGAAATTACAATGGATCAATAGATAATCAAGCTACTATAGTTAAATTTCAAGCCTTTTCTTTTTTTTTTTTGGTCCAGGGACCAAACTCGGGTCCTTGTGCTTGTGAGGCAGGTGGCAGAACCACTGAGTTAAATCCTCGGCCCATTTTAAGCCTTTCTAAGGTCAACAGAGCAATTAGGACATTCACAGTTTTCAGATTTAGCAAGTATTACACTTAATTTCAAACTATAAGAGTAAACAGCACATTGTGTGAAACATTAATAAATCTGTAATAATCATTCAGTTGCTTCATACCTGCACGCTGTAGCAAACACAGTTCATTGATACTTATATATTTCTTAAATACATCCATGCAAACCTACAAAAGTCATAAAAAATGTAAAATTACCTTTTTATATTTCATAAGAACTACAAAAATTTCCATTTTATCTTTTGGCTTATTTCAAAATTTTAAAATGAGCTTAAAGCTGATGTTTGGTTAACTCACAGGTTTGAAATGCATACTGAATTCATTACAGAAACCTTATTTAAATTATTTAAAAAATAACCATTTGCTGGTGCCAGGATACACACACTGACCGATAATCAGAACAGAGCCAGGGACAGACCCACTCTTACACTGTCAGCTGACCTATGCCACGGTGACACAGCTGTGCAGTGGAGGAACAACGATCTTTTTTTTTGGTACCGAGGATGGAACTTGGCACCTTGTGCTTGTGAGGCAGGCAGCGGAACCAGTGAGCTAAATCCCCAGGCCTGGTCTTTTTAATAAGTGCTGGGTCACCTGCAAGTCCACATGGAAAAAAAGTAGTCTTGACCCTCTTCTCATTAACAAAAAAATCTAGCTGGATTAGAGTTCTAATGCAAATGGAAAAACAGTAAACTTTTAGGGGATGGGGATTTAGTTCAGTGGTTCTGCTGCCTGCCTCCCAAGTGCAAAGACCTGAGTTCAATCCCCGGTACCAAAAAATCCCCCCCAAAAACCAGTAAACTTTTAAAGGAAAAACACAGGAGTACATCCTCACGATCTTGGCAGAGATATGTTCAAAAGGATGCAAAAAGTTAACACTATAAAAAATGATTGACAAAAAAAGACTAATTGGTTTACTTTTTTTTTTTTTTTTGAGACAGAGTCTCACTTTGTAGTTCAGGCTGGCCCTGAACTCACTATGTAGCTCAGGCTGGCCTTGAACTTGAGCCAATACTCCTGCCTCTGCCTCCCAAAGCTGGGAATTACAGGCATGAGTCACCACACCCGGCAAGACTGACAAATTGGACTATATAAAAATTGTTTCTCAGAAGCTAGCTTTAAAAGGATGAAAAGGCAACTTATAAAGTAAAAAAAAAAATTTACAGCATGTATATTCAACAAAAAACTTTAGATATCTAGAGTTCCTGTATGTTGGTATGAAAGAGATAATCCCATAGGACACAGGGAAAAATATTTGGATACTTCCAAAAAGAATATATCCAAATGTCCAGTATGCATTTTTGAAAGATGCTCAACTCCATCAATCAACAAAGCAGACATCATTACTCACCCCAGAGCAGCTAAAATAAAAAGGCTCAACACAGCAACAGGTGGAAAGGATGTGACCCACCCAGAACTCTCAGACCCCACACCGCTGGTGAGAATGATCTGGTGTAGTCACTTTGAAAACTTGTTCAGCATCTACTAAGCATCTACTAAGATTGAACATACACAGACCCCATGACCAGCTACTCCAGATTTAAGTGTAACCTCTGAGAATGTGTCCATCTGTTCACCAAAAACATGCAGAAGAACATCAAGGGCATCACTGTTGTAATATCCAAATCTCGAAGCCACCCAAATGCCTGTCAACAGCAATATTTACCCACAAAATGTACCTCGATATACTCACACAGTGGAATACTAGCTATTGCACAGCAATGAAAGAGAAACATCTACCACTAAATAAAAAATATATCAAGCAGACCTAGGCGAGCCACGCTGGTGGCACACACTTGTCATAGTCTGGCAGCTGATGTGGGAGGATGGCACTGCCCAGGAGTTTGAGGCCAAGTCTGGGCAACACAGCAAGACCCTGTTTCTTAAAAGCTAAACTCTAAATAAAAAGGAAGCCATACACCAAAGAATATATATTAAATAATTCCACTTACATAAAGCACAAATATAGTCACAGCTCATCCGTGGTACCAGAAGAAACTGAGAATCTAAATTCAAATGCATGACCGAGGCAGGAAAAACCACGCCCACTTGAGCTCCTTCATTTTACCTTCTCATCCCCTTGCTCAGGCACGTGAGCAAACTTGCATGGTGATCGCTCACAGCCTCGGAAGGTGTTAAAATGAAACTTGCAGTATCTGTGCGGGATCATCAGCCCCAGCGGCTTCTGGAACATCTAGACAATTAGTAAAAGATACCTTTCTGTGTTAAGTGAAAACACAGTCCAGTGAGAAAGCATCTGAAGCAACAGAAATAGATATGTATTTTTTGTGGTGCTGGGACTCAAACAGTGCCTCAGACACCGTAAGTATGTGCTCTACTGCTGAGTTACACTTTCAACCCTGAAGCAACAAAAATACTTCAAAATAAACTGCTTGCTAATTTGCTAAGAAAAAATACCCCCCAAATTTGTATTTTTAAAGACAAACAATTTAGAGTGATGATCTGTGACTTTTAATCTTTCTTAGTGCAAAATATTCCAGAAAGGTTAATACTGTTTCACTTCACATTTTTAAAAACTTTACTTTTAGGTTCCCAGCAAACTTGAGAAGAAAGCACAGAAATATTCCACAGACTCCCTGCCTCAACGCAGGCCACCTGTTTTTAAAAGCCTACAGTCCTGCTTTCCTTGCAGCCTCTCACCTCTACTTTTGCAGAAAGTTAATTCAATTATAACTTGCTTCATATTTCAGGCGCACTTATTAGAACCAAAATTCTCCTTGGCTTCTCTAATAGGAAGAGGCAAACAGTGGAAGAAAGCGTCACATAACATTTCCCCATAAAGTGCTTCCTAACACCAGCTTTCTCCTTCACGACAGGGAACTATCTATCCTGTATTTTCAGCTTTGGGTTCTCCCTCTTCTGCTTCAATTCTTTCATGTTGGGAACAGCCTCTGCATTGCTACTTCTTTTCTAGGTTTTACCATTCATCTCCACTCAAAATCTGTATGTCTGGAACTGCTTAAAAAATGATGACATGGAATAGAAACCAGAAGGGGTCCAATATATGGGTTATCACTTAGAAAAATATTTTTCTTAAATGGAAGACTTACCCCTATATTTTTTTCCTTTTTAAATATTTCACAAGTTTCAGGATTCTGCAGCTTTAGGACAGAAGGTTTTCCGGGAAATCTGACATCTAGAAATGATTAGAATGGCATTTTACAACTGCATGTTATCCTCACTCCCATCAGAACACTGGTCACTACCAGCTGCTTTGAAGTTTCACTCTGGAACATTCATGTTCACTTTACAGATGGTACTGCCATGTGTGCTACTGTAAAATATGACATCTTGAGTACTCTTATGTGTTTCTAGATCTGAATTTAAAAATTTAAAATTGTAAGCTGCAGAGAACTTACTTAAAAGCCTTACACTGTAGCACTGAGCACTGCATTCAAATGATACATCTCTAACAGACAAACACTGCACACAGTGACTTTCTAAACTCAGGTGCTCTGAACTGAACTGGGTTCCCCTGACAAATTGAATACTGATGCCCTACCCTGCAACGCGACTGTGTTTGGAGATAGGGCCTTTACAGGTCAGGCCTTAAGGTCAAATAAGGTCATAAGTATGAGAGTCCTTGTAAGAAGAGGCCAAAGAGCTTTCTGTACTCGCACATGTCCAAGAAAGGATGTGTGAACTTTGCAAGAAGGGAGCCCTCAGTAGAAACAGCCCTGCAGAACCTTGCTCTTGGGACTTCTCACTTTCACAACTGCGTGGAACCAGTTTCTACTGGTTAAATTACCTAGTCTATGGTATTCTGTTACGGCAGCCCGAGCTGGCTAATATGCCAGCTGCTACATTCCTTAATGGTGGCCTTTTTGAGAACTGCAGCATTTAAAAACATTCTTCTTTACAGATAAAGTATTTTTAGTTTTAAATAATTTTATTTGTTATCTCAGCAGCTTTCAGTTGGAACATGGAACTATATCAAGTTTTGCCACACAGTTTTGCAGTAATTTGCACTGTGAAAACTGTAAGGCTTTTTGAGATAAAACACGACTATTGTGAACTTGCTGCTCTATTAACACCAGGCACTATGAAGTCAGTACCCAAAGGTACAGAAGAGTCATATGTGTGCAACCCAAAGAGATTGTTTTTAAGTTTATTCTTCAATAGAACTTTTGTTCACAGCATTATGAATTATTAAAACCCGACAAACCTTAAAATATATACAAATATATTCACAAATACTTTATAGATATTTGCTATCATTTACCTGTGCCACTGTCACAAACATATTTTGGAAATTGGCCCATCAAAAATATTAAAGGTAAATAATTTTGACATATTCCATACTTACTTCTATTTTTGTATCGGATGAAAACATCTCCTACATAGTTTATTACCAAAAGCCAACAGGATTGTATTAAGAAAATAGATGGTACCATTCATCCAGGGCCTTGGTACTGTGTCTTCCTGATGACCACTTAGGTTCAAAGGGGGAGGTGATAAGCACAGGGGTCTGGGGCTCAGTGCTGCTAACTGACATTCACCAGCCAGAGTCTCTGCGTTGCTAGAATCTTTGCTGTGTAAGCAGAAAGACCAAAATCAGAATTTAAGTTGGTTTTTAAAACACTAATGAGAATCAAGTAAAAATGCAATCTAAGGCTATGTAGATTTTACACAGCATACGATACTTCAATATTTTCAATAGAGTATCCCTGTCTTAATAGAAAACCAGTACTTGTTAAATGGCTGGGGGCAGAGACAGGAATGGGATGATATGGTTAACACTAGAGCAAAAACTAAGACAGGCTCTTAGCCTGCTGCCCAGGCTGGCCTTGAACGTCTAGGCTCAAGCAATCCTTCCATCTCAGCCTCCCAAGTATCTGGACTACATGCATATTTTTTGATTACTCCAGACAAAAGGTTTGAGGAGGTACTAGGCTAGACTAATTCAGAAAAGGCCATCCAATTACTGACAGTGAAATGAAATAAACAAATTATACTATTCTTCCTTTACCAATGGTTTCACTTTCTATGGTTTCAGTTACACATGGTCAACTGTGGTCCAAAAGTATTAAATATGGGAATCTCAGAAATGTTTTAAATCTTATCCTAAGTAACGTGATAAAATCTTGTCTTGTCCTGCCCAGGAAGTGAACTATCTCTTTGTCTGGTGAATCCATGCTACCCGCCCGTTAGGCACTTAGTAGCCACCTTCACCTTGGGCCAAGTGGTTTTTCACCACCTGTGTTCAAGTAACCCTTTTGTAGGAGCCCACTGCACATCACAATGCCTACTCATTTACCCCTCATCTCTGTGTGGGAACTGTGTCACCTCACTTCATCACAAGAAGCCTAAGTACAGGCCAGGAACTATTCTCATTTACATAGCTTATTATACCTACTGTTAAGATCGCCCTGTTATTGAGGACTGTGGTTAATCCTTTACTGAACCTAATTTACAAATTATACTTTATTATAGGTATGTATGTGTACAAAAACTCACTATGTTAGGGTTTGGTACCACCTGCAGTTTCATGTATCCCTGGCAGCCTTGGAATGACCCATGGTAAAGGAGACTACAATATAAGTTATACTTAAGGATTAATGTATACAATAAACCTATTACACATTCTAGGGAGAGAAGGAATTGAAAACCTTACTGTTCCAAAACTGATTTAACCAGCTTTAATTGTGTCCAAGTAAGTGACATCCTATATAATCAATTTTATAAAAAAATTAAACTAGAGGTTATTTTTTTTTTTGGTACTGGGGATTGAACTTGGGACCTTGTGCTTATGAGGCAGGCAGCGGAACCACTTAGCTAAATCCCCAGCCCTGGAGGTTACTATCTAGGAAAAATAAATTACTGAAGCCAGGAGGACTAGTAGATATGGATGAGTTTACTGTCCAAGAGACTTACCCAAAACCCAGATACTATAATTCGAACCTAAGAGCAATCATGAGCTTTTGCAGTGGGAGTTTTTTTTTTTTTTGTTACCAGGGATCGAACTTGGGTCCTTGCGCTTGCATGGCAGGTGGCGAAACCACTGAGATAAATCCCTGGCCCTGCAGTGGGAGTTTTCTGAGCCAGAGCAATGAGAACAGTAAGCAGGGCCTATACTTAGTTGAAATTTAGTGCCATTGACGTAATTTTAAAATTTCACAAGATAACATTTCTCGGGCCAGAGACATGGCTCAGTGGCACCACACTGCCTGGCAAGTTGCAAGGTCCTGAGTTCAATTCCTGGTAGAGGGGAAAAAAAAAATTTCTCTTCTGAATTTGGGATACCTATGTAGCGCCACCGTGCCCCTCTCCATAAAACAAAACAAAAGCAATAATGTAAAACAAAGAAGTAGGGGTTATGGATTTTTACAGATGAAAGAGATTATATAGAAAATCCTTTTTTGGATTGGATGACTGAGGCCCAGGGAGAGATAGTGACCCGACCAGTGTCACACGGTGATAACTATGGTACAGCCAAACTTCCTGGGTTGCGATAATACTATTTTGTTTGAAGGTAAAGTATTTTCATTAGAAAAACGAACTGACCTGGTCAGTTTTTGTTTAACAGTATCTCCAAATGGTCATGAACCATTCTGGACTTGGATGCCAATCTAACTCCAACTCTTACCTTCTCTTTTCTTGAACAGTTCTCAAAGCTGAGCCTGTACCAGGGTGAACTCCTACTGAACACAGAAGCAATGGGCTCCCTCCTCTCCCCGAGTTTCTGACCTAGTATTTCCATTCTAAAAGTTCCCATGCGATCCTGCTGCTCCAAGGATCACACTTTGAAAACCACTGGCTGAACATAAATAATAAATAGACTTGGATGTGTTCATCCCGACCTGGCTGTAAGACAAGGGCAGCAGGGTGAGGGACACTCCGGGGGGCACTCCTCATACAGCGAGTCATTACCACTGTACGCAGAACCAGCTGGAAAAGTGCTATTTTTTAATCCTTTGAATCTGGTGCTGTTCACAGACCAATCAGAAGATGCTCTTTTCAATCCTTCATTTACATGTGCAGGGAGCCAAGCACTTTCCCGAAGGACAGTTTACACAGGTGGGAAGCCAAGTGAACGTGTAACAGTTCTGTCCCAATGCCTTATTTGCCTCAGGGAGAGGTAACCCAGGAATTCTGATACAAAAGGCTCCTTTCTTTTCCTTATCTTTTAGGAAGCCTATTCCTGAGGCCTCTGTGAGTCTATTCTCCAGCCAGCTCTCACTCTGAGGAACATAGCTCTTTTCTACCTTCAATAAATGTACACTTTGGCTGCCTTTTCAGTGTCTTGACCGAGTCTTTGTTTGAGACACCAAGCACCTGGAGTGAAGCCCCACAGGACTCTCCATCCAGTACCAGGCAGGCCGTCTCAACTGCAAGATGAGGGAAGAGGATGGATCAGGGGATCCATGAGGAGTCTTCCAGTGCCAAGCGTGGTGGGTTTAATTCTAGTGAATGTACTCTTAACTCTTGGTACTAATCACTGCATCCACGTAAAATACTTGCAAAACTCAACATTCATTTGATTTTAGCCACTGTTACCTTCATAGAAGTCACGTATGTATTCTTTTTCCTTTTATCACTACTCTTTTCCTCAAAAAATATATTGGTGGCTCAAAAAACTGACAGACAGCTGTAAAGCAGCCTACAATTCCCTTTCTATCTGGGGACATCTGACATGTTAATTATACTCCTGTATGGTTTGTGGTAATAGCAGCTCAAGCATAACAAACAGAGAATGAAAAACACACCCAAATTAGGTGAGTGACTATCGTGAAGTTATGTAATTGGATATTATGTTACGGACCTTTTGCAAACTTCATAAATATTTTCTTTGTCTTCTTTAACAGTCATCTTGTTTGAAATTCTACACTGTGAAGAAATTACAGTTAGAGACACAAAAGTGAGTATTTGTGTATAACGTACTGAAGTATAAGACTTAGCAGATTTTTAGAAATCTATTAGATGTTAAATGAACAATTAGATTATGGTCAACTGTGAAAACAATTCTACACTACATAACTTAAAATATTGAATATTGACTTACAAAATTTCCATTGCTGAAGAAATGTAAATTAGTACATTTTCCAGCTTTTGTTATCTTGCCATGTATAAGCTACTATTTCAAGTTATTATGGGCAGTTAATACTGTGTTTTTCAGGAAAAAAGCTCTGAGTTGTTTTCATTTTTAGATGGTATTTATGAACCATTTAGATGGTATTTTTCTAATGAACTATTTAAATCCATTTTAAACACAGCTATATTTAAAAACATTTTAGAAGTAGCTTTTGGGCAATTATGTCTTTATAAGAAAGTTATACATGATGAGTAATGGGAGTGTTGCTTAGTGGCAGAGCATGTACTTAGTATGTGGGAGGTCCTGGGTTCAATCCCTAGTGTGCACGCATGTGTGTACTCCCTTATACACACACACACACCCCAAAAAGTTATATATACTCAAATATTAAATTTTTGAAAACAACAAGCTTCAAGAAAATGAAGCCCCAAATCACCTGTCACTCCAGCAGTCAGAGATAATCACTTAATATGTTAGTTTGTATACTGCCAGTCACTTAAAAAGTCCATAGCCGGGCTGGGGGTGTAGCTCAGCATAGAGTGCTTACTGCTGTATGCACAAGACTGGGTTCAATTCTCAATACCAAAAAAGAAAGTACACAGCCATATTTTACAATCATGGTATCATACTGTATATTATTAGGAGGCTTAGAAAACTTCAAAAATCAACTGAGATATGAAATATGCAAAGGATCTAGGCTGTAGCTTAGTGGCAGAGCACGTTTAGTATGCAAGAGCCCCTGAATTCCATCCCCAGTACCCTCTTCCACATAAATCAGCACCAAATGGCAATAATGAAGAAAATAGCATGGGCTTCCCCTTTTGTTTTGCCAGCTCTTGCTGTGTGCCCAGACCCTGACAATTAACCTCATCCAGGTGTCTCACTATGAAGCCCTCCCAAGTAGATAATCTACTTTCTCCTTATCCATGATGTTCTCTCTGCTTCTGTGGATAAGCCTACAGCACCCACCCAAAACCCTGACCTTAGAAGAGAAAGGCAAAACTTAAAAAAAAAAAACCTAAATCTTATGCATTAGATAAAAAACTAAAGGCTATAACTAATTCTGTCACCTTCCCCTTAATCTTCCCCCTCCCTGTGGCAACTGTTCTCTGCTCTGACAACTCTATTTCTAAAGATAATGGTTTTGCTACATCCTGTTTCTATGGGAGCCTGTTTCTCTTCACCAGACCAAGGTCACCCAGATGTGTTAAGTTACAAGCTGTCACTGCTTAAGTAAATGCTTTTGCTCTGCTTTGTAGCTTCTGTATAAAAGGAATAGCATAACTGCTTCTTGAAGCTCAGATATTGGAGAGTCATCTCCTCTGGGCCCACTAGCGTAATGAAGTTTTTTGGCTCCCTCCACCTCTTAGAGTGCCTCTTGTTTCTTGAATCTCCAGTAAACCTAAAAGTGCTCTAACAACCAGACCGACCATGTTCTTGGATAAAGGTAAAGATGTTATTTCTGTCCAAATTGATTTATGTATTTAGGACACTATTTTACAATGTGACTTTTAAAGCACAATTAGTGTATGAAAGAGAGCCAATATATTTTAGATTTATACATTTTAGTATCTTCTAATAAAAGCCTTCTTTACTAGTATTTTTATCTTTCAAATAGTTGACAATGTATCACTGGTACATAAAGTGAGTAAGCAACAAAATACAAAAGAGGTAAAGAATAGTTACACACGTAAAATTGAGATACTGAAAATAGCACTTGAAATTTGTGAGAAAATTAACAAATAGTGGAAGACCTAGCTATTTGAGTGGAAACTAAGAGTGATCCTAATTCATCATATTTCAAAATATCCTTAAAATTCATTAAAGACATAGTTGTAAAAAATACATTCTGAATGTAGCAAAGAAAAATTTAAAAAGTAGAAAAAAGGTATATATTATATATGTATATATATGTATTCATATATTATGGAGAGTAGAGAAAGCCTAAATATGACACTAAAGGCAGCCAACTGCTAAAATAGGGAAAAATGTTACACTGTTTCTATATTTTCTCCCAAGGTAAATTTTTTAGTTTGATAAAAAATTTAAACATAATAAATGACACCCAAAAAAGAAAAAGAAAATATAGAAGAAAATTTTAATCCTGAAATAGAGAAGAGTTTTTCTAAATATGACTCATGACTTAGATATTAGAAAATGGATGTATTGGACTAAAGAAACTACAAAGGCTTTCTGCAAGGTGAAAAGCTTCTAAACCACATCAAGACAAATGAAAAACAGGAGAAAGTATGACAACATATATTTTATGTTTGATTTAGGATAAATTTCTACAAAGAAGAAAAACAGGCAGAGGACATAAACAAGAAGTTCACAGAAAAAAATGTAAATGGCTTTAAACATGCTAAAAGGTGCTTAACTAGACTGAAGAGAACTGTCAAAGTCATATGCAAAATAAAGTAGAGAAAAAAAGATGAGTGGGAGAGTATATGGGAAGACAATGGCAGTTTCACCAATGCTGGACACATAAATCCAGGCAAGGTCTATATAGGGCAATTTGATAATTCTACTTCTAGGAATTAATCCAAAAATGCTTGCACATAGGCAAAATGCCTTATGCTCAAGGATGTATAATATAGCAATATTTAAATAGTAAAAAAAAGAAAGAAAAAAGAAACAAATGTCCGTCAACAGTTGGCTTCGTTAAAATATGTTAGGCAAGTAGTAAAGACATTAGTGGGCCTGAGAGACAAAAAGGGCCCGAGAGTCCAAAGCAGTGTGCATTGCCACTTAAGAAACAGGGACTTTGGTGTATAATATATTCATAATCATTTCTTAGGTCTCAGATGCAAAGCAATTCACAGGGAACAGTGATATTTTAAGGTGACACAAAGCACACATTCCTTCTGACACTTAGCCAACCTTCCAATTCCAGAACAAGGCACAAGTGTTCCTGACTGCCACAGCCTCCAGCCCAAGGATATCAGGAAAGATGTTCTTTAAAGGCCCTCCTGCCTCAGCTGGGGCCTGGTTTAGAGTAAGAACTTAATTTTTGTGAGTTTTTTATGTGACTAAAGCCCCTAGGAAACACTGACCACCTAAAAAGGAGGGGAAGATGTTTTGCAACTTCTTAGTAACCTCTGAGTAAAATGTTGATAAGTATCATAATCAGCATAGTTCCCTGGACCCCAGGAGTCACTTCTGTAAGCATAAGAAGGCATCCTAACTTGAACTCTGGGCAGATACCTTTGTGACACTGCTCCCTTTCTCCTGGAAGCCGTAACTCTCTGTATCTGCCTTACAGTAGACTCTTGCATGGCCTGTGAGTCACAACTGAATTCCTTCATCTAGGGCACAAGGAACCCAGGGTGGAGGAAGGGAGGAGCTGGTTCCTCGATGTATCAGTACCTGGCTTCCTCACGACGTACCCATATAGTGGATAATTATGCAAGCATAAAAACACGGCTTTACTACATACACTGGAAGGAAAAAAATTTCAATTATATATGTATTAGGTAAAAAAGAAGCCAAGATAAAAAAGGGTATGCTATTATTTATTAAATAAGTTGAATTTAAATTCAAAATAGGCGAAATGTGTGAGAAATGGCAGAACATCTCCAATTGGGGTAATCTGCAGAAAAGTCTGCATATAAATCTGGACAGAGTATTTCAAAGCCTCTATTTGAAAAGCAGACAGAACCTAGAGCTCTACACTCAAAGAGGGAATGGCACTAACTCTTGCAGTTATGGCCTTATTCCCAAAGGAAAGCCCTAGTTGGAACCATGTAGAGAGGCCAAAAGTTTGCCATACTGACATGAAGAACAGGAAGACAGAGTTTGGGGCAAAGTCAGAAACTGGCAAGAGGCTGGGGATCCTGGCAAAGAGACGGTCTAAGAGAAAAAGCCTCTAACCTTAATTATAAACTTGGCTCTAATCTGGCTGGTCCCTGAATTATACTTATTTAAGGAAGACTTCACACAGCTGAGGGTAGAAGGACTACCTGGGCATGGTGGTGCACACCTGTGATCCCAGCACTTGGGAAGCTAAGGCAGGAGGATTGCCATGAATTGGAGGCCAGTCTGAATAGGAAAACCCTGTCTCAAGATAAACAAACAAATAAGAACTGAACAAAGATTTTAACCACTTCCTACTGTAGGGGAGAAACTCAGAGGTTGGATTCACCAAGTTAAAACATAAGTATGCAACTACCATACTACCATATAGCTCAATTATTGCCCACGTATCCCAGAGATTCTAAAACTTAGGTACAAAAAACCCCATACATGACTGTTTATGGACAGCAGCTTGATTTGTAATTGTCCCCAACAGGAAACAACCCAGGTATCCTTCAATGAATGCGGAGTTCCAACTATGGTACACCCATGCCCCTGAGCAGTACTAAGGCAGTAAAATGAACTAGTTATACATTACAACCTGGATGAATAACCCTCTGGCTGGAAAAAAAAAATTGGAGGCAGTTATATACTTTGTGAAGCTATTTATGTAACATTGTTGGAATGCCAGAACAAGAGAAAAGGAGGCCAGATTAGTGGTTGTCAGTGGTTAAGGAGAGGTTGTGGGAACAGGTGGGAAGGAAGCAGGTGTAAAAGGGCAACGTGAAAGATCCTTTTGGTAACACAAGTGTTCTGCATCTTGACTATATTATTCTGATTGTGATACTGTACTATTGATTTTCAACATGATCACTGAGAGAAGCTAGGTAGGGTATGTGAAATTTCTATGCATTTCTTAGCTGCATGAAAAGCTATAGTTATCTCAAAAAAAGTAAGATACTGCTAAAGCAGTACTTATGGGTAAATTTATGGCACTAAGTGCCCCAATTACCATATAATGTTCTCAACCAATGGCCTTAGCTGCAACTTTAAGAAACCACAAAAAGAGCAAATTAAATCCAAGGTAAGCAAAAAAAAAAAAAAAAAAAGAAAGAAAACTCAGCAGAAATTAGGGAAGTAGAAAACAAAAAAGCAAAAGACAATCACTAAACTCAAAAGCTAGTTCTTTTCAAATCATCAATACAATCAATACTTATTTTTTTTAATGTTTCAGACTGAGGGGTGGCAAGGTATGGCCCATAGGCTACTTTCATAAATTTAAGCTTTGTTTCAACACAGCACCCCTGTAATCAAGGGCAAAATAGATCTTTAAAAATCAAGACTATTTTCTTTTGGAGATTAGCCACTTCTCCAAACTTCCCATGCTGAAGGCTTAAACTGCTACCCCTACCCCCTCCTCTCAGTTCAGACGAATGGACAGAAGAACAATGTCTGTCAGAAAACTAGCATATCCATCTAAAAGAAATAAGCAGAAGTGGCCCAGGAGGTCAGGGTCCAGAATGGCTGGGCAGGGTTTTGTGTGTACGGACAGAAACAGCTTGGGCATTGCCTCGCCTGTTCTCACTGTATTCCTCCCTCTCTCCTTTGCTATAAAAGCCTTTGCACACATGAACACAGGAAGACACTTGAGACAAAGGTCTCTTTGTCTCCCTCAGAACTAGCTTTGAACAACCTTTTTTTTCCCCTTTCTACTGAAAGTGCCCCAGTGCTTCTTGGGGAGCAAATGGGCAGTTGGGAGCTTCATGGCCAGTGTCATCTGTGTATGCTATGGATTGAAGGCTTCTTTTTCACCACAAAGGCAGTGTTAAGGATCCGCAATCACATCTTATGGCCCACGAAACCATCAAGATAGCTGCTATTTGGGCTGATCAAAGAAAATCTGCTGAGCCTTATAGTTAAGTCAAGAGACCACAATGTAACCTCAGACAAGAGCCTGGATCTAAGCCTCAAGTGGCCTCATTTGTAAAAGGAAACCTCAGCACACATCTCGTGCACAGTGAAGGATTAACCCAGGATATCTGGATTATTTATACCCTCATAGCAAAAAGCTTGGCCTCTGACCTGCTCCGGGAAGGTCATTTCTAAGCCCTTGGAATGTCTTTCCCAGTGTTTTTTTAGGGGTCTGGGGTCATGGCAGACACCCTATGCTAACAACGTGATTTACCTTGGGGACCCTGGGCCACGGGGTTGGCCACTCAGTGAGACTGCACAATGAGGTCAGCCCTAACTTTCTTCTCTCTCTCTCTTTTCTTTTTTTGGTACCAGGGATTGAACGCAGGACCTTGAGCTTTCGAGGCAGGCGGCAGAACCACTGAGCTACATGCCCAGCTAGCCCTGCCTTTGTGTCTGATTCCAGTAGAAATGGCAACTTGGGGCTCAGGTGGTTACAAGACTCCGTGTATGTGACCACATTCTGTTTCGGGGACAGGACGCTGGAAGGACTTCTGATGCCTGGCTGTCTCCTGGACCCTGCCTCATGTGTCTTCCCTTCGTTGATTTTAATCTGCAGTATTCTGCTGGAATCAACTCTAACCACGATAAACAGTTTTGTCAACCTGCGAGTTCTGGCAGTTCACTGAAACCTGAGGGTGGTCTTGGGGACCCCTAAACATTACATTGTATTGTAGGAATGCAATGTGCTAACACATGCTTGGGTATTTAACAGTGGTTAGTGGGCATAGTATAATAAAGCTTAATATATGCTGATCATCAAACTATTAATCAAGCAGTCTGAGATTTTTATTCTTGTTACATGACACCTATAGCACTTAAAAACTATTTTCAAATGAGGTTTATATTCTTTATTCAACAATTATTTGAGTATCACCAACTGCTCTAAGATCTGAAGACTCAGTAGTAAACAGACTGGACAAAGTCCTTGTCTTTACAGAGTTTCATTCTAGCAGGAGGAGACAGAGAAACAAGAACAAGTAAATGTATACAGGAGGTCATTCCTAATCTCAAGATCTGAAATCCGAAATTCTGAGAATTCAAAACTTTGAGTTTACCTGATGCACTTATAATGGTGGGTGGAAAGTCAGTCATTAGCAGTTTGGAGACAGTGGCTGAGGGCTACTTGAAAAGCAAAAGTATGATTTTTTTTTTTCCTTCACTTTCTTTTTTTGGTACCAGGAATCGAACTCAGGGCCTCATACTTGCCAGGCAGGCACTGCACTGCTGAGCTACATCCCTGGCCCTCCTTCACTTTCTTTTTTTTCTTTTTCTTTCTTTTTTGGTACCAGGGATCGAACTCGGGACCTTGTGCTTGCGAGGCAGGCTTGTGAACCACTGAGCTAAATTCCTGGCCTTCCTTCACTTTCTTAATCATTAGCTATACATAAGATCTCCACAAGCTCGTGCACTCAAACTTTAGCTCAAGAGATGTAACATCCTCTAAGTGTACTGAGAGGTGCAGGGCACACACAACATCCAGACCTCAGCTGAGGGGTTGGAAAACCTCAAGGTCTCAAGCTAAACCGGAAGCATCCGCCTAAGGAGTAAACAGGAAACCCCCTTCTGTCCAGACTAGGTCAACATGGCCCATTCTGTTCCTACAACAGTAAGTCAGGGGTCACTACAGGGATGGGAAACAGGCAGAATCCTGGGCTCTTACCTGCTGCCCATTGAAAACATCATTTGTGTTCTCTTGGGACAGTCAGGGACTTAGCCACTTTTGGGATGAACCTTAACTCTTCACTTGGGCCTACAGATACCCAATAGGTAATAACTAAAAGAACAAGTTTTGACTTTCATTTTGTATCCTTTGTTGCCATAAAACTTGGGCCAAATTCCTTCTCAGCTCTCTATATAGATAAATTGATCACTTAGGGAATGTCTGTCTAAAAAAGCAAGGTTGATTAGCCCTTAATTTATATGATCTCACCCCCTTCAAGACTGAAGACACCTGGATGATTTCCAGGGACTTTCAATTATGCCCGAGAAGTCTCCAGCCACTGTCCTGAACCCATGATCTCCTTGGAACAAAACCATCTCCCACCCATAAAGATTCCAGAACTGTGACACAGACTGAGACAATGACCAAAAGGCTCTCAGCGAGCCCGTCTGAACCCTTGTTTTGGAATGTGTCTCCTCCAGCTATTTAAGTTGGAATCTTGTCCTATCTTTTAACCTTCCAAGTAGAACTCCATAAATTTGTGCTTAGGTTTTAATTTCTATTATTACTAAAAGCAAGGATTTAAGCTAGCCAGCAACACACCAAGATACTCATAATTTCAGATTTTTAAATTCATACCTATCTATGCAAACACACCAATTTCAAAAAGCTCAGAAATCTGGAACACTTCTGGTCCTAAAGCATTCTGGATAAGGGATACACAACCTGCTAGCTCCTAACTGCAAGAAAGGGAGATATAAAATTTTGGGAAAAAGGGAACAAAGTGCATTATAGGTTGGATGGCCAGGGAAAATACCCCCGAGAACATGGTATGTGAGAAAAGACATGAAGGAAATAAACCTTTTAGTTTCTGTACTGAGTTACATTCCCAGCCCTTCCTTTTTTAAAATTTTTTGAGACAGGGTCTTGCTATGCAGTTCAGGCTGGCCTTGAACTCAGTGATCTTCCTGCCTCAGCCTTCCTAGTACTGGCATTACAGGTGTGCAACACCACCCCTGATTTAAAAATTTTTAATCAATCCATTTTTTATTAAAAAAAATTTTAAAAAAAACTTTTGAGATGGGATCTGGCTGTCAATAAATGTCCCGATCTGGGCTCAAACCTGTGATTCACCTGCCTCAGCCTCCCAGAGCGCTGGGATTAAAGGCCTGTGCCACCACATCCGGCTCAGGATACTGGTCCAGAGCTGCATAATGTTGATATGAAAAAAGTTTTTAGATATCGTGTGACAGTAAAGCCAGCAAGATTTCCTTATAGTATAGAGAATGAGGAAAAAAAGAAAATTCAAGGTTTGAGGCCTAAGCAATCAAAAAGGATGGGGTTTGCCATGAATAGGAAAGATTACAGAAGGAGCTGGTCTGTGGTAGGGGAGAGGATTCAGTTTTTAAATGTGTTACATTTAAAATGCCTATCTGGATATCCAAGTAGAAAAAGCAAGGCAGCACTACATTTAGTAGAAAGGTCTGTAGTTCAGAGAAGAAATCTGGGCTACAGATACAAAGAGCTTTAGCACATAGGTTCTACTGACACAGAGAAGTTTGAAGAGCCCGCCTAGGGGCAAACCTAGGTGGAAAAAAAGGACAGATTCATGGTTTGGGCTATCAGTCACTCCAGACATGTCCTGAACCAGGAGCTCAGGACAAACCACAGAACTGGGAAGTGGCAGACAGAAAGCTAGAAACGAAACCAGGCAAGTCTGTTTTTTTTTTTTCCTAGAAGCCAAATAAAAAATGTCTCAAGGAAAGAGCAGTCAGCTATGCAAAAACTGATGACAGGTTTAAGACTTAAGACTGAGATGTGTCCATCATGTCCAGCAACGAGGATGTCTCTGAAGAGTAAGAAGGGCAGCTCTGTTGGAGACAAGGACGTATGACAATGACCACCTCTACCCAAGTTTTCCTTTTGAGAGAAAAGACAGAAGAGATGGAAGAACTGTAATCAGCCAGTTCATCCATTACACTAGAAGAGAGCTGGAGTTCTGGAGTGAATGAGGGGTGTCAAGTGTACTGGCGCACTCTATAGTGTACCTTTCCAACTGCTTCAATTTTCTTGGTCAAGTAGGAAACGAGATTTTTAGCTGTGAGGATGAATGGGTACGAACTGAAGGTGTAATGGGAAAAGTATAATAGCTGTTTAGGAATCAATTAATTATGCAAAAGATTCAATAAGCATACATATTGTCTGAGAGAAAATCTGAACAAAAAACTTAATACCACAACTCTCCCCCATACCATATGCCAATGGTGAGATTTAGCTCTAATTCCTCTGCTTGTGCATCTATGGTGGGGTGGGATAACTGATGCTTACATTCATAGCCCTTGGGTGCTACAATATTCAAAAATTTCAAAAAAGATCAAATAATATTCAGTATTCAGTGTTTAAAGAGACAAGAAAATAGGTACCATTTTATTTAGAAAGAATTATATAAGTTTTTGATTAAACTCAGGATACTAAACACTACATCCTGTGTTCCAGACAAGGGAAACCATGTTCATACTGTGCTTGTAGAAGGCATTAAGGGATACAACCATGGCCAGAGTGATGTGACTATTTCAATAAGCAGTTACGCTTGTCACCTGACAGTACCATGTAGATGAATGTCTGCATTACTACTAAGACCAAGAAACAAAAAAAATGCAAAAGATCCGTAGTACCTTTTCATCAGAGCCTGAATCTGTCACTTGTTCACTGAGGTTTCCAAGTTTTTCATTTTCAGAGGTCTCATTAGTAACTTCTAAGGAAATGTTTGTACCTTTGGAATCATGTTTTACCTCATTTGCTGAAAAGAAATAGTATTTAACCACAGAAATTTTAAATGAAATAACCAAATCATTCAAAACTGTTCTAAAAAAATGACATAAGAGTTTAGAAGTTCTTCAAGTCTAATGTGACAAATGTTTACAATTTTCAGCAAACCATATAAATCCCCACTTGCTACCAAAATAACTTCACCACATGGTATAAAAACAATAGACAGTAAGATACTTAATCTTTTTCTTGATGTCTAGCTATTTAAATTTTTTTTAAAAACTTGAAAGCCAAAGTAAAACTAACTTTCACATTACAATTCTGTAAGGATTCAGAGATATAAACTTTGGATTGTTAAATAAATATTCTTAACGACAGATTTAAGATGCAGTAAAGCAGAAATATATATTTCAATTTTAAAATAAATCCTATAAAATTGCTGAGGTCAATTACTTATGTTTTGTAGCTAAAGCAAAACAAAGTTATAATTAAATAGTCAACTGCAAAATATCTCAAAATCTGATCTGAGAAAAACTGACAATCTGTCAGGCATGGTTAGCAGCCTCTAAAATGAAAAGCTTCTTCAGGTAATAAATTTATTTTGACCAGAATGGAGACATAAAAAGATACTTCAATACTGCTTATTTTCAAAACATCAGATTTTACCTGCTGGCAAGGAGGTGCAGACCTCTGACTGCATCAATCTGGGCTCCAGTACAGGACATTCTCTGCGATAAGGGAAGCAGAGCTTAAACACTGCAACAGGTTCTGAGAAGAACTCTGCCCACTTTTCTAAGCAATATTTCTTCCCAGCTCTAGGACAAGTCCAGTTAAGGTCAAGTCCTCCAGCACAGAGGAACGCACTAGGACTCTGAGCCAGCATACCTGCACATTCCCCAGCTGGTCTTTAGACACATACACCTCAACTGTTAGTGTCACCATGTCAACACTGTCACTCAGAAAGAACCTGACAAATCATCTTAAATTCTAAATCCAACAGGCTCAGCAAATGACACAGGAACCACTCATATACAAATAGCCAAAGTCTTTCATTTTACAAATTTAGGCAAAAACAAACTACAAAGAATAAAATACGATAATTACCCACAATCCTAACATGCTCATCCAATAAATGAATTTTAGTAAGCATATCCTATAGCTGTACAACTGCTCACTGGTTTAGGATTACTTCCTTGGCAAGAAAGAAAAACTAAATATTTTGTGTTCACTATTCCTCGGAGTTTTTGGAAAAACAAGTACTTTTCCCCCAACATAAAGCCTAGAAGTACACAGCTGAAAGGACTAGAAAATAATGCCAGCAGAACACACACGTGTACATCACCTTCCCTGACCCAGACCCTCCAGACTCCCGTCTCAGTGGCCCCCTGGACTTTCTCTTTCAGGCCCTCAAAGGCCTCCGCAACTCACAGCGTCTCAGTCTGACCTCTCTAATCCTGCCCCTGTGAAAGAGAGATGGTGTGTCTTCTGAGAAAACAGAAATCAGGTATCACCCTTAACTCCCCCTGTCTCATTCTCCTCTAATTAATCAGTCTCCACTTCTTAAACCTTGCTCAGATCCATTCCCATTTCTGTTTGAAGTCACCATGTCCTTTTCATCTCTTTATTACAATAGCTCCCCATCAATTCATTTTCCACATTAGAACTATAATGATTTCTTTTTTTTTTTTTGTACTGAGGATCAAACTCAGGACCTTGTGATTGCCAGGCAGGCGTGGCACCACTGAGCTACCTCCCTGGCCCAGACCTACAAACTGTGCATGGTGGCACATGCCTGTGGGTGTAATCCCAGCACTCAGGAGGCTGAGGCAGGAGGATCGCCATGAATTTGAGGCCAGTCTGGGCTATATAGTGAGTTTAAGGCCAGCTTGAACTACAGGACGCCCTGTCCCAAAACACAGCCCAACACTGTAAATCAGGCCAGAAGTGATGGCACACACCTGCAATCCCAGCTATTTGGGAGGCTGAGGAAAGAGGATTCGAAATTTGAGGCTGACCTGGGCAACTTCCATACCTGTCTTAAAATAAAAAGGGCTTGGAATATAGCTCAATGGTATCACTGGTAAAACATTCTGGGTTCAATCCCAGAATGGATGGAGTTGAACAGTTGAGCAAGTTAGACAGATGTAAACTACACTATCACGAAATCAGTGTAGTGACTGAGGCAACAAGATACAATGGGAACGGGTAAGGGCTCCTACCTCTGCCTGAAGAAGTCAGAAAAAACCTCCCCTGCACACTTGTGTTCATATAAACCTTCACCTTTTTTGCCCGCAAATTCATTATTTCTCCTCCCCACCGAACTTTTCTTTCTTCTCCTGTGTTAATCTAAACTAATCCAAACTTCAAGGATCAACACAAATTTTTCCTTTTCTGAAATGTCTTTTCAACCCTCAGTTCATATATTTTTGTTTCAGACACATTAGTACCACCCCCGCCCCCAGTAATTCTCCAGAATTTCTGGCAGATTCTTAAAATGTTAACAATCTATAGTATCACTCAACTGGCATTTTAGCACATGTTTTAGTACACCCTTAATTGTCCCACAGCCTCTTCTATAAACATTCTCAGACCATTTCCAGTGATACTTCTAGGTTAATTCAAAAATATTAACAATTTTAGCCACTATACATTGCAAACTCACCAAATCAAGTTTTACTGAATTTTACTATGTTTTGAATGCTGTGGATTTTAATATAGACATTGTTCACCCTGGAAACTGTCAATGAGTAAGTATCTTCTTATGATTTTGCCTTAAAAATTCTAACCAGACTAAGTTTCCACAACAATTAAATCAGCTCAGGTATATCTACTCATTTTACAAGTGAGAGGCCATCCAGACCTTCTGACCAGGCCTTCTACCTTTCTTTTTTTTTTTTTTTTTTTGGTACCGGGGATTGAACTTGGGACCTTGCGCTTGCGAGGCACATGCCGGAACCACTGAGCTAAATCCCCGGCCCCTTTCTACCTTTATTTCTGTAAAATAAAAACTCTACCAGGCTACAACCTCTTAAGTGTTTCTTAAAAGAGAGAAAGAAGTTTATGAACCAGTAACTGATTGGTAAAGGGACAGAGCTAAAATTTGAAAATGTATTCTAAGCAACCTTTAGTTCTGGAATCATTAACAAATTTCTGTACAACTACTGATCGATTCTCCGGTTAGCATGCCTTTCTTTTTCTTTTAAGATTTAGGCTTGTACTGTGGGAAGGGTAAAACTAGCATTTCTAGTGCAGGGAAAGAAAAAAAAGAAAAGGAAAAAATAAAATATTAAAATAACTACTGGGGAAATTTTCAGATTTAAAACTCAAACTTCAGAAGCAGACATAAAAGTCAATCTGAGCCAATGAAAATACAACTGATGGTTCTGAAGTGAAGGGAAGGAAATTCAAGGTTAGAAACAGAAAGATTATCTCAAGTAAAAATTTGTGGGCTTGGGGTGGGGGTAGCTCAGTGGCAAAGCCCTTGCTGATCATGAAGCTCTGGGTTCATTCTCAGCACAGAATAAATATAAGAATAAAGAACAAACTTCCTGCATTTTACTTCACATCATTTATCTCTTTCTACCTTTGGCTGTAGCCCATTATCAATATCTAGACATTATCAATGTCTGCTCTTGAATGCACAATTTGTTCTAATTTTCCTTTGTATTCCTCAAAGGAAGCATGGTATAAGAGTTTTAAAACAAACTTCAATTTCTATCTTGTATTGAGCTTTTTGTTCATCCATGCTTGCTTACACACTTTCTGTCCATTCTTTAATCTAATCCTTATAATCGTGAAGAAAGTACTTTATCTTTCACAAGTAAGGTTAAATAATTTGCCTCAAAATTACATAACTATTTGGTGGCAATGAAGACTCAAAAACGAAGGTTAGACCACAAAAGGTCTAGCTCTTAACCACTGGTTTTAGCTAAGATGTGCCCGTGCTTGGATCCAGATTCCATGACTAGCAGTGTGACACTGTGCAAGTGACAACTTGTCACCTTAATTTTCCATCTTCAAAATGTGCAGATTACCATTGCCTAACATAGTTAAAAATAAACCTCTCAGTCCTCCATTTGGCATATAAAAAGCTATTTGGTGATAAGTTCTTATTGCACTAAGAATACTGAGTATGATGATCCAAAGGCAACTAAAAATTTATAAGTACCAAGTTCATGTCCCACCTAGGCAATTTAGCAAGACTCTGTCAAAATAAAAAGAGCCAGGGATTTAGCTCAGTGCTAAGGCCCTGGGTTCAACCCCCAGTATCACATACACACAAAATTTTATCTAATAAAGAAGGCACCAAAAATAGGTTAAATACATAACACCAATATTAAGTAACCGGGCTAAAATAAAGGCTATCTGTATATTTACAATAAAGAACATAAAAATAAGCTGGTGTTTGAAAGAAGCAGTCTCTAACTTAAAAAACCACTTTAGAAAGCATTTTAGATCTTGAAAACCAATCTGCTCTATCATATCTTTCAAGATATACACATAATCCTTTGACTCTTAAATTTTAACATAATGACATTTCTGGGTATCAGCAGTGGTACACTATATATTTAATAAATAATTGTATCAAAAATAATGGCGCTTTAATGATTACTGAATAAATTAGTTACACTTAAGTGACAATTCTTTTGAAACCCCCAACAATAATTGTCCCAAAAGGCATACTTGAGCATGCATACCTTAAATCACTTGGTTCTTTTTCTGGAGCTCCCACGTGTTTGGGGTCAGTTGACTGCCGCTCTGCAGTAACACTGGGCTCCTGGGCTCTTTCGGGGACCTCTGAAACAAATGAGATCTCGCCTTCACTGGAGACTCCAAAGAGGTCAGGGTCATCTTGGATTACATCAATTAAAAGGACATCATCTTCATATGCTTTAAGAATATCTGGAAACTCCACTTTGATTTCAGAAATACTCTTAGTCATTTTTGTATCACTCCCTTCAGAGAAAATTGGCTCAAATGTTTGTTCTTTAGAGCAGAAGGGTCTTTTCTCTATACAACCAGGATTATAAGACAAAGCATTATTTCCAACTGTGAGAGAAACAGGTTCTTTATTAGAAACAATATTTGGTTCAGAGATGTGATCAAATGGTTTGTCATCACCTTGCTTTGTAAAATTTGGAGAAATACTACAGGGATTTTTATTGAAGAGTGAGTTAGAATGAGCTTGCCCTGTAGTTACACTATTTTGTATGCTGAAAGACTGAAGTCTTGAAGTTGCTGCAGAAGCATATTCTTTGTTCCTATTCTGTCTTACCTCTGCTTCAGATAAACTGTCAAGGAGTTCTAGTGGACTGTAAGCTTCTCTCTCTGATGACTTGGCATTTAGGTTTTTTTCTATCTTATCTTTAAGTAAAGGAATTTTAAAATTAGTCAACCGTCCTGTGTTCAATATTTTAACCAAGTCTGGAACTACAAGTGTTTGCTTAGCAATGAAGGCTTTTCGATCAATAGTTTTGTTTGTAGAGGTATTTGCTTCTTGGTCATCCTGGGAAGCCACTGTCAAATTAGGTTTTGTTAAATTTCCTCTCTCTCTTCTTTTACTTCCTGGTAAACTTTGAGTCACATTAGATACCTGAGTATCTTCAATACTATTAGAGACTACCTTTGACCCGCTTCTGCTAAGTTCCTCTGACTTTATCTTGTTATCATCGATTATAGGTTCCTTTATAGCCATCATTATAGGTTCTACTGCAGAAAATGAAGACAAATGATCTAAATTAGAATCCAATTTTTCTTTATTTGAGCATTCAATGTTTTTTTCTGTTAAGGAACTTTGTAACAATTTGAAGTCAGATAAGTGAGTCTGGTTTGTTTGATGTTTAAGAAAATCATCTTGCCTAAAATTTTCCGGAGATCCAGGAAGTGAGTAATTTGAGTTTGGCACAGTAGCCTTTTTCCAACAATAGGCAGATATTCTAGCACATGAATATACAGGCCAAATTCTTTTGCCAGTCACTGGTATTGTTCTGCGACAGTTTAGCTTTAATTCTTCAGCTTTTCTCAAATCTTCCTGTGAAGATCTCTTTTCAAGATGATGGCTATCACTAGGTGATTCCACTATAATAGAGCTTGTCACTGTTTTAAAATACTTTTCTGGCTCTGTAGTACTTTTACATGTTAAGGACTCTGAAGCATTCTTTGTTTCTTTCAAGAGCGGTTCAAAGGTTTTTGGAAACATACCATTTACATGACATCTGGCACTTGGTTTTTCTTCTGTTTCTGGGAGACTCGATAAATGATCCATTGGAGAGAATGTATTGTGTTTTTCCTTTCTCAAAACTTTTAAAGGATTTTTTTTAGCCTCTGAAGTCTCTGCTTCTTTCCCCTCCATACCTATTTGGTTTTCTTTCAATACCAACTCAGACTCATTCCACCTGGTAGAGAAATTTGTCTCGATAACTGTTTCTTTCTTTTCAGACAACTTCATCTTTTTTCTGGGCTTTCTCCCAACATTGCCCTCCTCCACTGAATATTTATTGTTTTCGCTTAGAGAGCCATTCCTTTTACTTTGGTATACATCACTTTTTTCAAGCAGTAATTTATTTATTCCCATTAAATTTTCTTCTGTTTTTAAGAGCTTAGGAATACTGTTTTTGTCACTCTTCTCTGCAGATCTCCTGTTTCCTTTCTTTACCTTCAAGGAATTTTCTGCTACATGAATAAATCCACTGTCAGGTTTCTGCGCAAAGCTATTATCATAAACCTTGGAAGGGGGGAAACAATTGCAATCATGTAACTTGAAAATGAAATTATTTTCTACTCCAGGTGTCAAGTTGTTACAAGAATATTCTAGAGTATTCTTGTACAGATCATCTTGGAATTCAACTTTAGTATTTTGCGTAGTCTCATTTTCAGTCATTCTAGAAGGTGAGCTTTCTAAATTTTTAATTTTTTTTTGGTACCAGGGATCGAACTCGGGATCTTGCGCTTGCAAAGCAGGCAGCGGAACCACTGAGCTAAATCTCTGGCCCTAAATTTTTAACTTTTAAAATTCAAAATCATTTTTTTTAATACCTTCTACCAAACCTTCCTTAGCCAAAGACTTCAAGAAAGCTGAAATGAATGTGAAATTTATCACATTCCCCTATGTGGAAAGATTTCAAAGTAGTTAATAATTCTTTTCTTACCAGGTCACTCCCTGGCTGTAGATCATCACTTGAGGCTTCAGTAATTTTTCTTTTTTCTTTGGCTGATAAAAAGAAAACATTTTTTTTTTTTTTTTTGGTACCAGGGATCAAACTTGGGTCCTTGTGCTTGCGCAGCAGGCAGCGAAACCACTGAGCTAAATCCCCGGCTAAAAAGAAAACATTTTATACTGAGGAAGAAAAAGAAATACCAGTCTATATAAAAAATTGTGAAGCCACCCATTTTTATTTCCCTGAAATAAGCTGTATAGAAATACAAGGGCGGGCCAGGGATTTAGGTCAGTGGCACTGTGCCTGACTCGCAAAAGCAAGGTCTTGAGTTCAATCCCCAGTACCAGAAAAAAAAAAAAAAAGAAAAAAAGAAATAAAGGGTGATCAAAAACTGATGTGTTTATATTTTTTAAAATTACAGTAAGACACTGCCATTAATTCCCTTCAAAATACTTTCTCTCCCTTCAAACACAGTTATCCCATGGTTTTGGCCACTTTCTAAGGTAGTTCTGGAAGTCCTTTCATGAGCCTTTTTTTTTTTTTTTTTTGCTACCGGGGATCAACCTCAGGACCTTGCGCTTTCGAGGCAGGTGGTGGAACCACTGAGCTAAATCCCGGCCCCTCATGAGTGTCTTTATCAGGCAGGATTAAAAATATATAGTGAATGCAGCAGTCAATTACCATCCAGTGGAAAGGTAAGGTCGTAAAAACTGTATTTATTCACCAGATCTGCTACCATGCAACTTCTAAAGTCAAAATAATCATGAAAGGTTGATGTTTTGAATCCATTCAGGGCATCGAGGCAGCTGACAGCACAACTAAACACACTCAGAAAAAAAGGACTTTCAGAACTGCTTCAGAAAGTAGCAAAATTGATGAGATTAGTGTTTGAAGGGAGGGGCAATTTGCGCAGGATTCACGGTAACGTCTTCTATAGCAGTATATTCATCATGCGTTTTATCAAACAGTGCACACCCTTTTTTTAAATGATAGACCTAATGTCTATTAAGGAACTACACACAGACCTGATTAAATTCTAAAGCAGCGGAAAAATCCCTGGCAGCATCATTTCACACCAGTTAAAATGGACCGCTAGCAGGAATTTCTTCGACGGGAACCATCAATGCACAAACCTCTTCGAGGTAAATCCTCCCACTTCCCACCTGCCCCTCTGGGCTAACCGCGTGCACTGACAACGCCTCACAGGTGCACAGCTAGGCTACGGCTTGTGAAACCAGTCTGGGCCGGAGCTCTCCAGCCGCACTTCCGGTCTGCAAGGGGCCAGCCACCTCCCTCGCCGCCCTGCATCCGGAAGCTGGGCTCGCCCGGGGTCCACCGGGGCCACCTGCTGCCGCCCCGCCGCTGCCCCGCCTCGTCACCTTCCACCTCAGGCCCCGCGGACGCCGGCGCCGCCACTATCCTCTTCCGCCTGCGCTCTTCGAACCCCACGGGCCTGGGGCCACGGCCGCTCTCCTCGCTAGGCCCAGGCGCAGGCCAGCGGCCACGCTTCCTCAGGCCTAGCGCGTTGCCTTCTCGCCCCTGGGCGGACGTGGGGCCCGCAGGAGGCCGTGGCCGCCGCATGTTAGGCCACAGGAACTCGCAGCCGCCAACGCGCGAGGGCCTCTCCGGCTCACGGATGGGCGAGGCCCAACGCCGGAAGCGGAAGTGGTCGGGGTGGGGCGTGAGCTGGAAGCGGAAGTGGGGCCTGCGGAGGCCAGCTAAGGTCCAGCCTTCTTTGGCCCGTGTGGGCTCCCGAGAGGGCACTGCAAGGTGGCTGCTGCCTCGCCGGCGAGTTTCCTCGAGCCTTGCTTGCTCAGGAAGCACACTGGTGACCAGTGGCTTCTGATTGCACTTTTAGGCGCCTGGGCCCCCCTCCTCCAGCTTTCTTCCCGATATGTCCACACAGATACTCAAGGGGCACGAGTTCGCTGGTCTTTGCTCAAGGTTGCACCTCTGATGTTGATGGATATGGCAGCAGCCACCCAGTGAGTTGAACTAGAATCTAGATACTGTGAAATACTCTTATGTCCACTTAAGCTCTCAGGTGCATCTTCACTAGATCAGCTGCATTCTGTTTTGCCAGCCACTTTTCCTCTCTGTCATGACTATGGCTCTCACCTTCAGACTTTGATTTATTGCATCGGCTTCCTACATTTTTATTTAAGAGTCCGTCTTTGTGCAATTTTCGCCCAGCTTCACCTGCTGCTAGGCCCTGCCTCTCCAATGCAAGGATCCTGACACTCAGCTTAATGAACCTCCTTTACTCAAAGTCTAGAACTAACAATTCCAACTCAGTGTGTTATTTGAGATCCTGTCTGATGAGGCCCTTGGATATTTAACAAGTTTTGCCTTACTGCTATTGTAGGGGAAAATTTGTATTTCAGTGGAAAAGTAAGCATTGAAGTCACCCAATTATCTGTTCCTGATTTAGGGAAGCTGTTTGAACATCTCTGTAGGTGGTGTATGTCTATGGACATGCACATTTTATCCAGTATAAGTTTAACTGACTTCAGTTCCCCACTGTGGAAGAAGGTTCCATTCCACATCCGTTTAAATTTCACATTCTACACTTTGGCCTTCATTTTCATTTCAATATTGATGATTTATAGATTTGTTCATTCTTCAGATCTATCCTTTGAACCAGTGGTTACAAAATCTGCCTGATGAGAGAAATAGAATCTTTAACATATTTTATTTTTACATCTATATAAGAACCATGATTTTATCTTTTTGAAAACTATCTTTTAACACCACACGTAGCCTGGACATGGGCTACATTGGACTACTGCTAGAGTTGCCCAGATTTTATGTATTCTCGTGCTTTTCTACATGGTAGTTCTCAAGAGCTTTCCTTTGCTTGTGTGCCTGGTGAACTACATATTCCCTTCCTTGACATAGAATGCAAGGGTCACCTCTCAAGAAAGCTTCTCTGTTAACCCTTGAGACAGAAGAGTTAAATGATCCTCAAGAGGTAGTTTTTATTTTTCCTCAGCTGCCCCAAACATCTTGCAACCAACCCACAGCTGCTCCAGTTGCTTTGGCTGTGTCAGGCTTCTGAGGCAATCTTATCCTAGGTGACTGTACCCTGGAGTCTTTGAGTGATTCCACCCCTCTGTAGGCCTTGCCCTTACCCATGACCAATCAGTCTGATAATGTGCATGCAGGAGCCTGCCTTTGTCCTTTATAAAGCAACCTCCCCATAAACTTAGTGGTTTCAGTCCATGCACTGTTTCTTTTTATGCTACAGCAAAAGTACTAACAAAGACCCCTCTAGATGGCATATTTTTGCCTATTTGTGATTTCTATCTTGAGTAGAGCCTGCTGAACTGATAACACCAGGAACTGGTAACACCAAAGGCACCAAAAAAGCAGCCAGTAGCTGGAGGTGGTGACATGAAAGACAATTATCCAGAGTATGACAGGGAAGTGAAATGCCAGGAGCTGCCGTGTCCAGTGGCCAACGATTCCTGAGGCATGCTGGTAGCTGCCTGCTTCAAGCAACAAGGAGGGCTGCTAACGCCAACAATGGTGGTAGAAGAGCCACCATCACCCATTGGCATTCAAAGCCCAGCACTGTTAACAACAAAGGAGGTACACTGTGCAAATTTGTGATTTGTTTACAAATTGAGCAAGAGTCTTCAGCTGATTAATAACATTTTGGAAGCTGTCTGCTCTAGAGGGCCCTGAAGAAGAGGGCAGGTGGCTTGATAGCCACCTCCAGGCTCAAGAATCAGCCCACATCTGATTTCCATCTTAAATGTGACTAAGAATCCACACTAGCCAGTGACACTTTCTTACACTTTAGAGGAGTCAGATGTTCCTCCCTGCCTGTAATACACAGGCTCTCCTCCACCTGTCTTTTTCTGGCCCCATCCCTTTTATTCATTTTCAGACAGTCTTGCTAAGTTGCCCAGGCCAGCCTTGAGCTTTTAATCCTTCTGCCAAGTACCTGGGATTACAGATGTGCACCACTATGCTCAGTTTAACACACTTTTTAATTGTTTACTTGTATGTTTATCAGGACAGATACCTTCACTTAATCTGCATATTCAAATCCATTAGCTCACTCTTTAAACACACAGAAAGCAGTGTGTGTTATGCTTCAGAATGGGAGGTATAGTGTATACGTAAGGTGTGTGCTGTGGGAGATTGGATGAACTCAGGTGGAATGTCCTTAGGCGCTTCTATGAAAAAGTTTAGGTAAACAATGTGTAAAAGACTCAGAAACTTATTTTTTCTCCTTATCAATACTTCAAGTAAAAGGGAAAAGTTTAAGAATAGCAGAATTGATTAAAAATTAATTTAGCTATTTCTGGCTATAGTGTAGCCAAAACTGGGCTTTAAGTCCCTGACAAATATTCCATGCAACTGTTAACCTCTCACATGTGGGTTATGATGACATCTACAGCAGAGCTAGTGGGAGACTAATAATATATTGCTCAGCTGTGTCAATGTCAAAGTAAGGGATTTTTAAAGTCAACTAAAAATAAATGAAACTAAAAGGCTTATGTAGGTTTCCCCTTGGTTACACAGGCTCATTCAATGTTTATTTGGGGTCTCAAATGTTAATGTCTTAGTTTCCTGATCTGTACGAGAAAGTAATAATAGTCTTTCCTTGTAGAGTTCTCATTAAAATTAAATATACTAATGCTCCCAGTGTTAAGCCAGAACTCCTGAGATGGAGGATTGTTTGAAATAAAAGGATTTACCCAGCTATTACCGATGCCAGACAGAAACAGGACTGGGTCCTAGGACAAGTTTCTGCAGGCGACTGTCAGCTGGACTAAGTGCTATAGAAGTTGGACAAATGTCAGCAGGCCAAGAGCTAAGGACAGTTTTAAAGAACGAAACACTGGGGGAGGAGGGCATAAGTTGCTCATGTTGAACCTACACTGGCTATAGATAAGAGGGGTGGGATCACGGGAGGAGGTGAAAGCTGCAGGACAAAGCATAAGGAGATGTACTTGCTGCCTCTTGATTGGCTGGGGTTAACAGTGGAACTTTCCTGCATACACAGGGCGAGTGGCCCTGCCTGATGGTTGGGCTTGATGGGATTTACATCAAGGTTCCAACATACATTCAGGATGTGAAATAGTCTTCTGTTCAAAGCCCACAGGCTGTCAGTCGATGAATCTCCCCCGCTCTCTTTCCCTTTGTCCCTATATATATGCCAACTTGTATTTAGATTTAGGGCATCTCAGAACTTTCCTTTTGTCAATAATTGGAACAATACCTAGAAAATTTCAAACACTAACTAGACTTATTAAATGAAAATATTGACATACATTGAAAGACAGACTACAGGATTCCCTTCAGAATAAACATTGTAAAATCTTAGTAAAGTGAAGATAAAAATTCAAGAGTTCATCTTCTTTGGTCTGAATAAAAACAGATGGTCTTAAAGTCAGCTGTAGGCCCAAGAATTTAGGAGTTTTTATGAGTAATTGAGCAATACCTAAAGCAGGAATGAAAACTTAGTGTAGCAAATTGCAAAATCAAGTACACTGAGTGTTCTGAATAAGAAAATTGTAGTCTTTATTACAGCTTTTAAAGTTCTTACAAAAAACTTTCACAGAAAACCTGCATTAGGTGTGTTTGTAAAGGTTTTCACTGTTCTGCTTGCTTCTGTGAAATGATTATCATAATTCTACGATTATGCATGGTGTGGTGGATTTGATTAATGGTCAACTTGTAATGCCCAGCTGAACTGAATCAGCGTGGTCTGGGTGTGGAGGATCCACCTGAAGACTGTTACAACAGCCATAAAAAGAGAACTGGAGGGGGAGATCTTGACCTGTTGATTCGCTAGGAGAAGCTTGCTGTGGATGGTTTTCCTGATGCGAACTAGGATGTTCTCATCAGAGGAGGAGCTTGGGACCTCGCTGTCACTGGGAATGGCTGCCATTTTTGTCAGGAGAGCTCGGATCTTCACCATGAACATCACTTCCTGGCTCCAACGTAGATTCCTCAGCTTGGTGGCAGAAATCCTTCATTTCACCAGTGTAGATTTTCTGGCTTCCACCGCTGGCCTTTGGGCCTTCCAGGTGCAGATCCTCAATATGGAGAAGCATGACATATTGCCGTGGGTTCTAGGCCTTCAGCTGGACTTGTGTGGGAAACTACTAGGATCTAGGCCTTCAGCTGAATCCTTTGAGCTTCTAGTGTGCGGTTAATCTCTTGCACACCTTTGCATTTAAATCTTTGGGTAATTATGATAAAATAACCTTATAAGTTATGTGTCCTGTATTTAATGTATTCCCTCGCTGAATCCTTCTGACTACAACAAATGGCAATGCCTAAAAAGGGTGGACATTGTCATTTACCAGCAAGAGTTGGCTTCCTATTGGCAGAGCTCACATACTTGAGAATCTGGAAGATGGGGCAGAATATTTACTCGTGCCTGTAAGATTGCTGACCCAAGAGTCCTTTCTCTTCTAATCTCCTTCCTCCTCTTTTCTTTTCCACCCTCAGCCCTTGCCTCTGGATCCACTGACATTATTCCCCAGCCCTAGAATTAGGCTCTAGGCTCATCCCAGTGTCTCTGTGGATACCACGTCCTTGGTCTCCTCTGGAAAGGAGACAGCAAAACCATATTACTTGCACTCTATAGCTCCAAGTTGTCTAAAGGACTGACTGCATAGTTTGTGAGGCCCAGTGCACAATGACAATTCAGTCTCTTGCTCCAAATTAAGAATTTCAAGACAGTGACAGGAGATGCAGAGCCCCGTGCAGTTATGCACACCATGCTTCATGAAGCTTGCCCTGTAGGTTTATGTTCTATAAACATCTGCAAGAACAAGGGTTCTCTGTTGCTGATATTTATCAATCATAACATGACAACTTCTTCACCGTGTTGGGCCTTGGCCAATTTGCAGTCAGAGCTGTTAGCTCCCCATGTTTCCTTATAGTCTATGGTTTCCACGTTCCTGGGTCAGCTGGCTCTGGGTGGGACTTGGCCAGTGGAGGGCCTTGGGAGAAGAATGGAGGGACACGTCCCTCAGGTCTCCTTCTGCCCGTGGCTGCCTACCCGGCAGGGGCTGATCTGCTCCAGGACCATCTTCACTGCAGTGCAGCTTCAGCCCTGTGTCTTCAGGACCTGTCCCCTCCAGCCTAGCAGCCATCGGGACTTTCTGCCATCCCAAGTATCTGGGCATCTCACCAAATCCCACTGGAGTTCTCACTTCTTCCATTCCATTCTGTGCGTTACACTCCTGCACTTTGGGGGTTCAGGACATGCTACCCCAAAATGTGGTACCTTGGAATTTGAGAAAACTACAGAAGGAAGATTAGTCTCACCCTTTACTCTTTCCTGAAGCAGGACACAAAACCTGGTTGGCCTTCCCCTGAGATAAGTCAAAAATCCTCATAGAATTCCCTCCCTATACTGAGAGGAAGGCAGTGTCCTTAACTCTGCAGCCACAGGGACACAAAGAATCTAACAGACAAACCATTAGAAGATCATATTCCCTTTGTCCAATCACACTTCAGAACAAACATCTACTCATCACACTTAAGCAAAAAAGTACACAAGTTTCCGTTTCTTTGGACCTTTATTTCTGAAGGTCCCTGTGTCAGGTGAAACTTATATTAAATGACTAAGGCTTTCTTCTCATTAATCTGTCTTTCATTATAGGTGCTTCAGCTATGAACCTAGTGATGGGTGAGAAAATAAGTTTCTTTTCCCTGATGAGAGGGAAACCTTTTTCCTTTCATATTGGGTCCAGTGCTTGGAGATTATAAACTAATGACAGACTAAGAAAAGACAAAGTTTATTCATACGCTCAGAATCCTTCAGGTGAAATGGCTCCCTGAACAGGCAAGGACAGGAGTTAATGCCCCTTAAGATGGGGAGAGGAAGGAGGGTTTCTATCAGAACACATGGGAAGGGTGACACTTTCTGCAGGAGCGGGTTTCAGCAGTTACTCATTCTGGAAATAAGTAGCCTCTTTTCTGGCTATAAAGCTCCCAAAGAAGGGCTTTATGATGGCAGTATTTTGGGGGAGGGTCTACGTAAGTCAGCAAAACTTTAGATAGACTCCACCTCTCTCTGATCTTCTGTGCCTGAGATGTTTTTAGCTTAAAATAACCTTTATGCCAGTGAGGTAACATTGTGGATTCCTACAGCTTAAAATACTAAAAGTAATTATTCCTTTTTTCTTGGTAAGAGATCCTTCTGACACTAAAGGGGAGGCTGGAAGGAGTGAAAGGGGGGAAAAGCAAGACTTTGTTCAGTCACAGTGGCAAGAAACGTTCTTACATCCCCTTGAAATTAACATTTAAATAACGCAGGAACAAGTTTGGTGTTCTCCAAGACATGGCCACTTAGCTTTTCTCCTGAATAGTTCCAATATTTTCTCCAGTTTATTTATAGTGTAAAATTGAAGAAGAAGCTAATCTGCCCAGGGATATCATTCAATCCAATGTTCAGTGAAGAATAAGATATCGGCAAATAACATTGGTGTTCATGTATGTGAGCTGGTAGTTGCCATGGTATGGATATGATCTGAGTGCGTCCCTGCCCCCAAGACTCATGTGTTGAAATTTAATCAGCGTTGTGAAGTGATAAGGGGATGAAGACTTGACCTGACTGTGGTGTTGAGAGGTGGAGGCCTTGGGAGGTGACTGGGATTAGCTGAGGTGGAGAGGATGAAGTCCCCATGACTGAGACCTGATGGCTTCAGGAGGGGGAGACCAGAAGATATACACACACCTGTGCCTTACCACGTGATGCCCTGCATCACCCTGGGACCTGCTGATGAGAAGGCCATCGCCAAATGTATCCCTTTCTTTATGTCTGGTTTCTGTAATGGTTCAATAAACTCTTGTTTCAGAGGTCCATTGGTCTCAAGGGTTTACCACCACTCCCCAGCATGGGATAGATAACCTAGGAGGCTAAGGGCAAAGGGGGCTGTGTCAGAAGCTTCGATGTCAACATCTAGCTTACCAGTGGGTAAGTGTGGATGGCTGCCTAAGTGGTTTGATTTACAGAATGACAAGGAAGATTTCTCCTACGTAATCGTTTTCCCCTGCCAAAGGATTAAACACATATACAATGATGACTTCCTAAAGTCGTATCCTCTTGGCCATGGGGCTGCTCCAAGTGGCTAAGACAACCAGTTCCTTGCTGGCCTTGACTCACTTGGCAGAAGGCATTCACCTTTCTGCCCCAGGGATCTAATGTGGCTTTCGTCAGGCCTTGAGCACGTAGAATGCGCAGGCTGTTAGCCTGCCTGGACAGGTTCTCACACACTCCTGGCCCTCCTACCCCACAAGCTGGGGCATTTTGTACATTTTATCAGGCATCTCCAAAAACTGAGCAATCCTTGCATACAGGAGCCACTTTGATAGACTTATCAGCTTTTGCTCTTCCCTGGTCTCACTATTCCCTCAACTCCTGGCCCCTGGCCCTTCCACATAAACTACTTATACACAGGTCCTTGCCTTGGGCTCTAAGTTAAAACAATATGGAATGAACATTTTAAATTTGTATGCCAAAAATACAACTCTTGATCTCTCCCATAGTTTCTCTAACTCAGCAAATGCTAACCCTGTGTTTCTAGTTACTCAGATGGAAAACCTTAGACTCATTCCCTCTTATATATCCCCCCCTCCCCTACCCTAAAAACAGATCCTAAATCTCACTATTATTATTCAGCAGCAGTGAAGCCATTGGTTCCCGTCTTTCCTTTGTTGGAAAGATTTCTTTTTTCCTCTCCAATTATTTTATGCATTTGAGTCTTTGATTAGTCTAGCTAAAAGTGTGTCAATTTCATCTTTTCATAAAACCAACTGTTTCATTAATCTTTTGTATTTTTAAGTCTGTATTTCATTTATTTCTGCTCTTTATCTTTATTTCTTTCCTTCCAGTAATTTTGGGTTTAGAGTTCCATCATTAGGGTTATTTGAAATCTAATTTTTTGATGTAGGTTATTTATTGCTATAAACATCTTAGTCTGCTTTTACTATATCTTGTGGGTTTTGGTGTGTTGTGTTTTCATAGTCATTTGTTTGAAGAAACTTTTAAATTCTTATTTCCTCATTGATTCATAGGTCATTCAAGAGAATGATACTTAGTTTCCATGTATTTGTACAATTTTTAAAGTTTCTCTTGTTGATTTCTAGTTTTATTCTACTGTGGTGATAGAAAATATAAGCTGTAATTTTCAATTTTAGAAATTTGTTGAGACTTGTTTTATTAATACATGGTCCATCCTGAAGAGTGTTCCATGTGGTAATAGGAAGAATGTGTTCTGCAGCTGCTGGATGAAATATCCTGTAAATATCTATTAGGCCCATTATGTTTATAATATATTTTAGCTCTGATGTTTGTGGATTTTATTTTGGTCCAATCTGCCATTGATGAAAGTGGTAGTTACCCAACTAGTGTTGTATTATCTCAGTCTGTACGGCGGAAACACTCCCTCACAGCACACTATTGTGAATCTTTTCTCAACCCTGCACTCGGTAATGTCAGGTTGGTAGCTTGAAGTCAGGCTGAGTGGACATATTTGCACCATGGAAATAAGCAAGCACTGAAAATCAGAGCTTGCCTTCTGGAAGGCCAGTTGCTTAGCAGCCCACCTTTGGATATGTATCTTCAAGTTTATCAGATAATTCCAAAGCATCTTCCAAAAGAATTGTACCAATTTACATTTCCACAAGCACGTTCAGAGCTACCGCAGATGCTTGCAGTTAATTCTGCAGGGCATGTTAGTGGTATTTAATTGTGCTTTTATTTTACATTTCCCTTTGCACTTGTGTATGGGGTATTTGAATTCCCTCATTCTGTGAAGTGTTTTCAAGTCTTCCTCTTATTTTCCCATCATGGGGAGTTGTCTTTTTCTTATTGTTCTGTAGATTTTTTTCTTACAAAGAATATAAATCCTTTGTTGATTATGTGTTACAAGATCTCAAGTGTGTTTTTCATGCTTTCCCCTTTTATGAGAACATAAAATATAGCTAAATAAGTGATTATAAAACAAATACTCCCACAATCACTACTCAGGTCAAGAAATGGACCTTTGGCAACCGCCTAGGTGGTATCTCTGGACCTTGAGCTGATCACAGTCTGACCTCTCTAAAATAACAATCTGGGCTGGGGATTTAGCTCAGTGGTTCCGCTGCCTGTCTCTCAACCACAAGATCCTCTAGTAGTTGGTTACCTAATGTTTTCAACTATAAAATCAAAAGTAGGAAAATTGTTTGGTTCAATTTACTATTCCCTAAGGAGAGTTTTCTGTCATGCTCCAAAGGTTACTTGTTTCTTTTAGTAACGTTCATAATGGGCTTCCTGCTGACTCATGCCTCTGAGTAACTGTTGCTATCATCTGTCTCTGGCCAGTGGGAGCCTCAGCAAGAACCAAGCCTGGGGTCTCTGGTAGCTTCCCTGCTTTCTAATGTGACAAGATGTTCCAGGCTCCTTTTATGTATTTCCCACTCTGGCCCTGGCATCACCCATTTCTCCAGAAAGCTTGGCGTGGTTTAACAGGAAATGGTGTTTCCAGATCGGTGTGGGTGTGAGCTGCCGACAGGATGCTGATTATTTCTCCAGCAGACAGGTAAGAAGCTGGACCACACACTAAGATCCTGTCTCAAAAACAAAAAACCCTTGAATTCATGACCCAAGGATTTTTACTTCTTTCATCTTATCTGTTATCTCTCTTCTCCCACAGAGAGAGAATCCCAGGATGCAGGGGATGGTAGAGTAGAATAGTCCATGATCACACATTTGCTCTCCCACACCCACACCCTATACCCATGGTGGGAACCTATGGCACGCATACCCCAGTGGCTGTTTGTTATCATCAAAAGCTCTAAAATGTTCATCATCACTGCCCTACATGGTCTCAAAACTAAGGCCATCACCACCAAAAGGACTACTGATCCACCTCCTTTAAGGATGTGCTATATCCGTATTATCAAATCACTATTACATCCTATATTTTCTCCTTTATAATTCTGATTCCTCATAGTCAGGCACTTACCCAGGGGCGCTTGGGCAAAACTGGCACTCCAGCAACTCCTGTGTAGGAGAATTTTGCAGCACTTCTTTACATATTTAAAAGAGCAGATTTTAAATGCAAGGGAAGTACACAGATACTCATGCATGTATATCTTCCTTTGTGAACATGTACACTTTGCCCTTTTAACTGAGGTCTTGGCTTTTGCAATTATAGTAATTTTGCTAGATGATCAATTAAAGAATGAGAAAGATGGGTAACAGTCATGGCTATTTTTCCAGGCTGACAGGCATAGAAATAACGGATACAGAGAGTCCCTGGAATTTGGATGATTACAAAAGGAAGAACAATGTGGTAGCACACATAGCTTTTTGGTTTTTTTTGTTTTTGTTTTTGTTTTTTTTTGAGACAGGGTCTCACAGTGTAGTCCAGGCTGGCCTTGAACTATGTAGTCCAGGTTGGTCTCAAACTCATGGGAATCCTCCTGCCTCAGCCTCCTGAGTGCTGGGATTACAGGTGTGTACCAATATGCCCAGCTCCAAAGTACAATTTTCAAAACTTTGATTTCAAAATTGGCACCTGTTATCTTTATGGAAAAATTATATGCCTTGTTGAAAACTTAACATCGATATAGAAACATTTTTAACCCAATTAAAAAAATCAAACTCATATCACCCAGAGAACTACAAAAGTTGAAAAATTTACATTATCCATTAAAACTTCAGTTTTAATTATGTTTCTTACAACTGCCAGAACTTCGAACATTCTCAAAGTCACTTTAGAGAAAGGGAAGAAACAAACAAGCTATACTTAGAATCACAAAAATCCAACTCTGATCTTTTGGAGAATATAGTAGCATCCTGCAAGCCAAAGCCATAGGATATTACTCATGTATTACAAATTGCACAATGTGGTCATTAAATGAAAGCTCTACCTACAGAAAAGGAAAGCAATTTCCCTACCACAACATAATGTACTTTACTACGCAGGTGTAAGCGGCAAGAAAATAGGTAATCTGGTTGAGGAAATAAGATTAATTATGCAAATATCCTTTATCTAAGATGTATTCAGCTATGTGGTATTGACATAGGTACTGCAATCAAATCATAAAGACACCAATTAGACAAAGAAAACATTAAACACTAGCTACAGTATTTTAGGTACCTGCTCCTCCTCCCCAGGTAACCATTTTGCTCCTTCTCCCGAGGTAAACATTTATCTCAAACCTCAGCAATTCCAGCTGGGGGTTTTATTAGTCAGTTTTCTGTCATTGGGACAAAATACCTGACATACACAGTTTCAAGGAGAAAAAATTATTTTGGCTCATGGTTTTAGAGGGTTCAGTCCATGGCTTGCTGTATTTAAGGCAGAAGCATCATGGTGGAAGGGACTGGCGGAGGAAAGCTGCTCACCTCATGGTGGCCAGGAAGCAGAGACAGAAAGAACCAGAGAGGAAAGGGCCAGGGGCCAGATATAGTCCCCAAGGTCATACATTGTGTACCACCCAGAGTCTGCTTTACTAATGTCCTTAATTCTCAAGCCAATTAAGTTGACAATCAAGATTAACCAAGGGCCAGGGATTTAGCTCCGTGGTTCCACCACCTGCCTCACAAGCACGAGGTCCCGAGTTTGATCCTCGGTACAAAAAAAATGAACCATTAGAGGTTAACAAATAACTTTTGACAACCACAACTTTCATCTGCTGCATTCATAATGAGGTGACAACACAATGATTTGCCTCAGAGAGCCAGGTCTTTGATAACCCTGGAGCCATTTACCCATTGTGAAGTCAGTGGATTCAATGCAGTGAAATGGTATTTGTTGGCCTGAGAAATTGCTAAAAAAGCTCTGTGCTTGCGGCCCTACCTACGTCGCTACTTAAACTACTACCCTTTTCTATGCACATTTTTCTGCCAGTGAGAAACATCTAGAAATACCTCTGATCGCCATCAGCTTTCTCAAGAGAACTTGCTAGGAATGGAAATTTTTAGGTCTAACCCCACACCCACTCAATCTGATCCAAGCTCAGGTTTGAGAACCACGTTCTCAGATCTGAGGAGCAAAACCCTTCCTGCATGCTTTGTGGGAGTAAATAAGATTTTTTTTGGTGATGCTTGGCATAAAATAATTCCAGAAACATTAGCTCACTTCTCCGAGCAGAATGCACAGAAAGTTTTTAATGCACTGCACTGAGATGAGAAATATTTACACTTTGCAGCTCTGTGGGTTTTTTCCTGAGATTTACTTGGACGCCAATTGACCTGATTCACCTCGAAGGCAGCTGTAGCCGTGACTGAGCAATCAGAGACCAACCCTGCATCGTTTAGCAGGTGCCCCTCTTTCCCTAGCTTATCCACACAGGTAGGACCCTTCCCAACCCGGTTTCCCTCACAGCCTCTATTGCATACCCCGACCACCCCGTCTCCAGAGGTGGCTGCCCGCCCTGCAAGGCCCCAGTGTGCCCAGAGAAAGGTATCCAAGCCCCTGGTTTTAAGCAGTGAGCTTTTCAGAAACACTGGGCCTGATGACTGGCCGAGTGCGGTTTAATTGGGGAACCAGCACAGGAGGCCCTGATCTGGGTCTTCTCTGTCCCCACGGGTGAGCGATAGCAGCTGTGCCTGCTCCCTGAGCCCCTTCCAGTGGGAAGCCGGCCCAGCAGGTTCTCAGATCTGCACTTTCTTCCTCTCTCGGGTAATGTCCAGTTACTTTGAAGTTGCTTTTCTTGACTCTTATCAATAGGGTGGCAAAACCCTGGGGGGCAGAGATGTCCGGGCAGCCAGTGGGTTTTAGGACACTCGTGGATCAGCTTCTGTGTCTCACCCGCTCCTCTCCTAGGCCTCTCACTAGGCAGCAGCACCCCCAAAGGAATGGGGATCAGAGGGAAGTAACTCAGTGGTGCTCTCTAGCTTAAATTTCCCTTCATTTTCTTAGCCTGAGAAGTGGTCTCTTTTTGCCAGATTTTGCCCCTCCATTCAGGGTTGGACGGGGGTTTGCAGGGCAGGGCTGGTGGCGTTCCTCTTGATCCACCTCTTGCCTGCCCCTCCAGGACCCCAGGCTGGAGATTTCCTAATAACCCCCACCCCGCCCTGTATCCAGCAGAGCTTGGTCATGGGGCATTTCTTTGCTTCTTTTCTCTGTAGAAGCCGCCAAATCCAGACAGACTTCTCCCTAACGTTTGCCTTTTTCTTCAGAGAGAAAGGAAACAAGGGTTGACTTTTGGCTATTTTGAACAAGATGTTGTAAAGGGATATGTCTTAGGAAGACACACAGCTTCCAACAAAATACGGGATAGTATAATTTTTTTATAACTTTGGCAAGTTTTATGTCCAAAATTTGGGGAGGGTCAAAGTCTCCTCAACTTCTTCCCACTACTCGTGTCACTTTGGAGGACAAACCCTCATGCCCTGTGTGGAGGTGGCTAGGGGAGCATTAGGGATGGGGCCCCCTCTTTGGCCTAGAGAGCCTCGGGCATCTGAGAGGCAGCTAGGCAGAGTCCTTAGACTCGTGTGAGCTCTGCGGCCCAGACACCATGGCATGAAGCTGGCAAGTTTCAGAGTACATTGATGAGACCCAGATCAAATTAGGATTGACTTATTTTGGGGCACAAACTTGACCATTTTTAGGTCCTGCCCCTCCCTGCACTTGTACTGGGGATTGAACCCAGGGCCATGCACAGAGCCCCATCCCCAGCCTTTTTTGAGACAGAATTTGCATCAGCAGTCCAGGTCAGCCTAGAACTTGGAATCCTCCTGGCTCAGCCTCCTTACAAGCTGAGATTTCAAGTTTGTGCCACCTGCCTGGTTTAGGCTTTTTATTTTATCCTTTTATTGGTACATTTTAGGTGTACAATATGACATTCATCATTGGAAGTTTGCACCTTTACATACTCTCTTGGTTATTTTTCCCCCTTCCACCCCTATTTAGAAAGACTTTGTTTCCGTTTTCTCATTAATTCCTTTCCCCTCCCCCTCCGCCCCTTTTCTTCCTATTTCACATGATCATACCTTTTAGTCCTTATTTACACTTTGTTTCTCACACCAGAGAAACTGTTTGGTATTTAAATAACTTGTTCATTGACCAGACTTTGAGGAAAGAGAAGTTTCAGGATACCTCACAAGGAGCACAAGCCTTACTAAAGAAAGTTTTATATTCTATAGTAGTGTCCCATCCAAGAAAGCTGTGCGGGATTGTGAGCTTTGGTTGACCAGACTAAGAATTAAGGGAGGGAGGCTCTGTATCCAAACCCTCAGCAGAAACAGCTGGAATACCTGGAGCCACAAGCTTGGACCTCACCTACCACACCCAGAGCCGGGTGGAAGACCTCGGCCCCTTCCTTTGCTCACTATGTGCTCAAGCTCTGGGCTTTGCTCTCTAGGCCTGACTTCCCCACAGAGAACCTGGTCAAAGAACCGGCCTTCCTCCTGAGGGCCAGCCTTCTACCTCCCACCCCCACATCTCAGCGAGGCTCAGCCCGCCTCTCTTATCAGCTCCAGCTCCCGGGCTGAATCAGTTCAGCTGGGCACAGGCCACGTGGTGCCTACTAACAACCTGCTGCCAGGTGTATTCTGAGCTCATCTTTGCTCAGGGTTAATAACCCTAAATGGAATTGTGTTCTACAGTTTAACATTGAATTTTTTTCTCTCTTCCTGGTGTTTGGGATGGAACCCAGGGCCTCACACATGCTAGGCAAGGATTCTACAGCTCTATCCCCAGCCCCTCAAATTTTCTTGATTTTGATGGAGATGGAAATATAATATAAAATTACTTTCTTAGTGTTTTGCTAATATGTTTAGGTTTTTTTTAAAATCTTGCAATGGGAAAAAATGGCATATTCTAGATCCGACTTGTACATCACTGACTATTACTAAAGGCCAGTACATTTTAAAGTATTTATTAGATATTTTTGTTTCTTCTGGGAATTTGTACTCATATTGTTTGCCAATTTTGAGGTGGTTTAATTCTTTTTCTATGTATTTGTAGGCATTCTGTCCATACTGTGGATATTACTATACTCCTGAAATCTGTACATATATATGTATATGTCTAGTATTTTCTCCCATTGATAGCTTGTCTTTTAATTCTACTATATCTTTTATTAAAAGATTTGGAATTTTACTTGCTCAGGTGCCAATATCTCCCTTTCTGCATTTGGTGAAAAAGAGCCTCTTCTGTAAGAAGCAAGATGTGCGGAGGGAGCCCCTTTTCTGAGTGGCAAGTAACCTCTTCACAGCCAGTAAAAGCTCTGTAACTAGGTCGGTGATGAATCCCCCTCCATGTTTTAATCTGAAGTCCAGATTCTCATATGTGTGCTACAGACACGTGAGAGCAGGTCAGATCAATGTTGTTTCTATGTATGTTTTCCTTACTGACATTAGCATTCATCATGTGTTTTAGTGATTCACAGAACTTTTAGATGGTTTAGTAATTTCTATGTGAATCACTAAGACCTTCTGCAGAAGTAACCCCGAGAGGGTGTATGTCTACTAAGTTCCCCAAGCCTTCAACTTCTGATCTAACCAAACTATCCGATAGTTGCAGGAGAATACCACCTACTTTAGGATTCACAGTTCAGGGTTCCTGACCACACTCCAGTAACGCTGGGGTCCTCACCCAGGCAGGGCTATGACAGGGTTCTGACTCAGTTTCTATAGGCAAAAATCGTTCTCCCTTTGACCAGCCAGTATGATACCAGCAAGGATTTTTAAAAGAATCTTGCTGTTGAGTGTGTCAGTTTGTCCCTTCCCAGGGAACTCCAGGTCAGGAACAGCACAGCATCTCAGCGATGTCCACTCAGCCACCCCAGGACAGGCCCCTGGGAAGCGGAGCAATCAGGAGGCGCCGTGTGGTTCTGGGTCGCTGTCATCAGCAGTTGCCAGCCCTCACGTTCCTAGCAAACTTACTCCCACACTGCGGACAAGGGGCCAAACAATGTCCTTTTCCTTTGAATCCACAGATCATTTGCAAGTGTCTGAAATCTGAATGTGCACAAAGGGATACCTACCTCAGATTGTTCTTGTTAGTTGTTTTCCTTTGTGCTTAATTTGCGCTTAGCCTGATGTAAATACTGGGCTTTGACTTAGAATTCTTCTCCTGCAGAGAGCTCTACTTGGCATGAGAGGTCAATGGTTTTGTACCTGATCATCAGCTTCTATTGGAGCACTATTTTAAAAAACCTGGTAGGGCAGGGGATTTAGCTCAGTGGTTTCATGGCCTGCTGGGCAAGCACAAGGACCCGAGTTCGATCCCCAGTACCAAAAAAAAACAAAAAGAAAAACAAAAAAACCTGGAGCAGCCCAGAGGAATAAGGAATTCTGACCATAAAATCTGCAATAATTTGTATATGTATTTTAATCAAAATAGTAAGAGCAAATACTTTTGCAGTACTTCTTACATACCAAGTTCTGTTCTAATTCTTTACAAGCAACACCTGATTTAGCCTTCACAAGAACCCCGTTTAACTGATGGCAAAACTGCGGCTCAAAGGACAATGACAGTCCAGGCTTGAATCTGGAAGACCCATGCCAGATTTGGGTTCTTTGCTGCTAAAGTGTTCTGTGCAACTATTATTTATTTAAAAACATTCGATCTGGCTCTCTCCAGGATGAGCTAGGCTCACAAGCTGGTGGCCGACGCACTGGAGTGAACCCCCCAAAATTTGTTCAGTGTGAAATCTGGAATGTACTGTGGAGTGGTACTAACAGCAAACACTGTAATAATAGCAAAGGTGAGTTAAACATCGCTCTGAAGTTACTTATCTGTGTAGGACAGTGCTGCATGGAGGAGTTAGGCAAATAAAAGCCAAGCCAGCAAGCTGAAGTTTCCTATGAGCGTTTATTTGTTCTGAATAGTGTACATAGGATTCCTCATTTAGTGACCAATTCATTTAATGACCTAGTTGCAGGAATGTAACTCAGTCATTAAATCAGTAACGTCTGCATATATATTCCTTTCAACCAGTATTATCTGTTTCACAAGTGAATAAATGGAGGCCCAGAGAAATAATTCCTCTAAGCACACACAGCTTAAAGCACTCACTGGTGACTTCTAGTCACCAAATCACGTGTTTTTTATAAAGATTCAAAGTTTTTTCACATATACCATCTCATTTTATAGTCAAAACTGTGCACTAAACTCTACTAGCTATGTCAGGCTGTTGGGGAGAATGAAGCAAGAAACGCCAAACCATCCCCTGTGAGCAGGGATCACAGGGCAGGGTCGAAGGGCCTGGAGGGAACACAAGGAGCCCAGATGGTCAGGACAAGGTCAGGAAGAAATCAGAAAGGCCGCAAGCCCAGCGGAGAGGAGGCCAGGGTCTCCTGCCTGCCACCGCCCATCTGCCCGGCTCTGGCCTTCTTGGTGACCCAAGCATTCAGAGGAATCAGGAAGGGGGTTCAGGTGACTCGGGATGTTGACGAGGTGAGGTAGGAGTAGAAATGAAGAACAGCCGCGGTTTGACCCACGGAGGGACTGAGGGCACGGCCGGTCTACTCCCCAGGCTACGGAGCACCCGGTCCAAAATGGAGCTCTCACCGCGCTGCAGTGCCACGTACTGAGGACACCATTTTTTTTCTTTTTTTCTTTTGGGTTTTTGAGACAGGGTCTCACTGTGTAGCCCAGGCTGGCCTTGAGTTGGTAGCGATCCTCCTGCCTCAGCCTCCTCCTGAGGGCTGGAAGCACAGGCGTGTGTCACCACACCCGGCACACACGTCATTGTTGAGTCTACAACCTGCCCAATCATACACAGCGGTCCTGCTTGTATGATACACCCTTGGGTGAATGTCTTATTGAATAGATCTAATTATAAGCAAACCAACAAAAGACAGTCTTCAAAATGCAGAACAACTTTGCCCCTTGGACCTTTTGTTATCAGTTTCATTGTACCTTTAAAGAGACACTAGATTCATTGATACAAAATTCAGGTGTGATACAATTAACTGTTTTAAAGTGTGTAATTCAGTGGTGTTTAATGCATTCACAGTGGTGCAGTCATTGGCACTATGAACATCTCATCCTGCCCAGGGAAGCCCCTTGCTCGGGGGCTGTCACTCCCCATCTCTGGAACCCAAACACCTGGCTGTGGGCAGAAAACTGGCCTGCAGCATCTCTGGTCGCCTGCTCCGCACACCTCCCAGCAACAGGCCACACAGCTGTTGTCTTTTGCATCCGGCTGCTCTCCTCTGGCACGCTGCAGCAGCTGCCAATCATTTTCCTCTCTGTGTACTATTCCCTTTCTGGGACAGTCCGGGGTGTGTGTCTATGCTTCCCGCAAATGATGCTGCTAGAACGCTCGGTTTCTGTTTCACGGTTCTGTTTCTTTTGAGCGTCGCCCTGGAGTGGGAGTGGGTGATGGGGCGCTGCGCTACCGCTGTCTCCAAAGCAAGGGCGCTGGTTCTGGTCGCACCAGCCATGCTGGGCCCACTGTTTCCACTTCTGGGCAGCACTGACCCGCCTTGGGGGTGATGGCGGGAGCTTGCCGGTGCTGCTTTCCTTTCCCGAGTGACTAATGCTTGTGCTGTGATGCCGTCTACACCTCTCCTGTAGAGCGAGGTCTATTCGGACGCTTCTCCCACTGTAAAATTGGCTTGTCTTGGGCCGGGGATTTAGCTCAGTGCTTCCGCTGCCTGCCTCGAAAGTGCAAGGACCTGAGTTCGATCCCCAGTACCAAAAAATAAATAAATAAAAATCTGCTTGTCTTTTTACTCCTGAGGCCTAGATATTTTTTACACACTCTAGATTCAAGCCTCTTATCAGAGTTACAATTTGCACACAATTTCTTCCATCCTGTGGCCTGCCTTTTCACTTTCTGATGGTGTCGAAGCACAAAAGTTTAAATTTTTTTACCAAGTCCAGAGTTCTTTTGTTGCTTGTATTTTTGGTGGCAGAGCTGAGAGACCGTTCCTTAATCCCAGGTGAGGAAGATTTACATCTGTGGTCTTCTAAGAGTTTTGTCATTGTAGCTCTAACTTTCAGATCTTTGATGGCCGCAGTGCAAATGCCAGCCTCTTCAGTGGCACCTTTGTGCAGTGCACATCCTGTACAACCCGGCATGGCCCACTTAGGAGAACCCAGTGCCCAACCAGATCCATAATACATGCAGTGTGCCTTTCAGTGTGCAAGGCCCTGCACTTGTCTATGGGCATTCAGGCCATATTTGAGAGAGGCGTAGCTGGGGCGGTTAACTGACTCCTGACTGAGCTACTTCACGGAGTGCTCCTGCAGGGGCACTAGGAGGAGGGGAGACACGTGCACACCTGCACCTGTGTGTGACTCAGCCGTCCTTGGGGCCACTTCCATGTCAGCAGTACCGGCAGGTCCTTTGGCCCACAGTCAGCACACTGCTCCCCCGGACGTCCCAGAACTCGGCCCAGGGACAGGGATGGGCCTGCTCCTGCACCCCTCTGCCTGGAGCTCAGTGCAGAGAGCACAGAGAACCGGAGGGTGGCCTGCAAGGGCAGAGCAGCCACGCTTGGCTTTGCTGCATCCTTGGGATAGGGTCAGAGGCCTAAGGCTGGGTTGGACTCCTGTAAAGCGAAATCTCGTCTGCTGGTTTCTGGGCTGTTTACTTCCTCAGTGCAACTCTGCTGCCCTCAGCCAGCTGGCACATGGAGCGTGAGGAGCAGGCTTTGTTGCCACCCCTGCCGGGGCAGAGTGGCCCTTGGCGAGCATGGAGCAGAAACAAGATGCTGGGGCCCGGCTGGTAGGGTGCTGCTGCCGGTGCGTCAGGCCCTGGGTCCCATCCCCAGTGTAGAAAACAACAACACAAGGCGCGGGTTCTCTGGCACCTGGGCATCTTCAGAAAATCCTAGGAATGCTGTGATGGAGCCTCGGTCTCTGACAGGCATCTCACAGGCGAGGCGACCAGGTGCGGCCCAGCCAACCGGGACAGAGATGAAGACCTCCTGCAACAGTGTGTGGGGAGGAATACCAAAAGCTCATGTTGGGCTCGGCCAGGTGCTTGGGAGGCCATGACGAAACTGAAACTGAGCGGGAGGGCCTTAGCCTAAGTCTACTCTGCCACGTTGCTGTTCCACGAAACAGCAAGACGAAGTCTTTCCCCACACCTGAAACCAGGCACAAAAACGCGCCGTACCTTGTCAACGGTAGCGTGGCCTTGGGTACTGGTTTCACAGTGACCACGTTGCTCGTCCAACCTCGCCCACTTTCCTGAGGCAGGGACAGCGAGGTGAGTGCTTCAGTTTCACATTTCCCTTCAGCAGGGGCAAGCCAGCACTGGGGATGGTGGATCTCTCTCTTTTTAAAACAATCTGTCTTCTTTCTTTTGCAGTGCTCGGGGTTGAACCCAGGCCCTCTGAACTAAGCTAATCCCCAGCATTTTTTTTTTTTTTTGTATTTTCGCTTTTGAGACAAGGTTTCTCCAAGTTGGCCAGCCTGGACCTGAACTTGTGAGCCTCCTGCCTCAGCTCTCCAGATGTTGGATTACAGGTGTGCGCCGCTGTGGCTGGCTGGTGGTCATCTTGAGATTCCTACAACAGAATTTGCATCCTTTACAATTTGATAGACTCCTCCGTAGTTTTTCCTGGGTGGCTGGAAGCTGTCATGCCACATAGCTGGCAGGGGAAGCCCCTGTGCAGGTTCCGAAAGGGAGCCCTTCGCCTCTGCCAGACACATTTTCTCCAGTCCTTGCAAACCCGCCTGCACGTCTTCTCCATTAAGGCTTGTGGATGTTTGAATTGTCTGAGTCAATTTTTTCATTGCATCCTCCTAAGAATAGTGTTTCTCTAATGTGATCAATATGTATGTATATTTATATGTAAATAGTCACTGCAGTTCTAAAAGGGATGGGAAGATGTTGGATTATTTGCACAGCGCTTAAAAAGAAACCAGTTTTTGCATGCATCTCCTGCCTTTACTCTGGAGGTGTACTGTTGGGGTTACTGGTCTCGAAGTTGAGATTACTAGGAATCTGTGCACCAAGGGGGGAGGTGCTGGAAATCCTTCGCTGTGGCAATGTTGGTCCCGAAATTGGGTTTCAGAGGCTCTGTGTTTCGTTATGGTTGAGCAAACTTTGAGGTTCGTTGGCCGGTCAGAGCTAGAATTGCCCATGCAGGGAGTGGACCCCTCAGCTTCACAGTTACAGATTCAGCTACTGATTCAGCTCAGTGAGCTGAGATAGTACGAGCCAGGGTCTGGGCACAGGAAGTTCAGGCGCCTGGCCCTCGAGCTGCTCCTAGTTGGATGGAAGATGGGTTTGAAATCCCAGCCCAGAAGTGGGAGGCACACTTACCCTCTTCCTTTGCTGTCTCTCTTTTCCCCTTCCTCCCCACAACACCGCTCTGCACGCAGGAGACCTCCAGGTGCAGACTTGCTGTGTGATGTGCTCACCCCCTGTGTCTTGGAGCCTCCTTCAGGGACATCTGGAGCAGACACCAGGGAGCTGGGAGTCACATTCCTCCTGCCCAGGGGAAGCCTGCTGTAGCTGCCGATTTCCTATGATTCCCTTAAATCTTATCAGAACTTTCAGAAAACGACACTGAATTTTGGGACAATCTGAAACTTATTTAGGCATCTATCAAGGACTGAAACTATTTCGTGCTATCCATTTTGCTTCATGTACTTGCAGTGTTTGCATCTTCCTGGTACCCTCAAATCCAAAACGAGTCATCTCTGCAGCAAATCAGGTCATTTCCTGCACCACGCTGACTGTGAAGGCTTCGAGGGCTCCAGTTTGGGGACACCCGGACCTGGATTAGAAGAAGCACCCTTGGGTCTCATTTTCTTCCATGGATCCTCAATTCCGTAATCCTGGGGGTTGTGGTGGGTTTGGCAAGGTCACGTTTTTCTAGAAATCATTTCCGCTGCCTTTAGGTGCTTGTTTCTCTAATTTCTCAAGGAGCCCTTTCCTTCTGCAGCTGCACCTTGCCATCTGGAGCGGAGCCTGGAGAGGAGGCGGTAGTGCGGATGGGAAGGTGGCGGCTGTGCTGCTGGCCTCCTGAGAGAGCAGCCCCACAAAGGAGGGAAGAGAGGCTGCTGGAAACTCGAACCTCAGGGGCATAGAGCTTGCTGGCCTGGCTCCTGCCTCTGCCCTGGGCTGCGGTGGGACAGTCCCTGCCTGCTGCTTCCTTGGGGGACCAGGAGCAACAGCACGGCCCCCAGGAGCCCCCAGGAGGGGAGGGCCAGGATGTCAGGCATCACAGACAGGAAACAAGAGAGGAGGGGCTTCCTGCCCTTCCCCACCACACGCCCATCCCAAGGCTGTGGCCTAGAGGAGCTTGGAGGTGGGATGTCTGGGGCAGGGATGGGAGGTTGCTCGGCCCACACCAGAGGCTCTGGGGTTGAAGTGGAGGGAGCCTGATGCTCTGCTTTCCCCAGACTCCTAAGGAAGAAGCTCACGGACTCAGAGATCAGACACCCAAGGGTGTCACTCCATTAGAGCACGGATGGGACAGCATAAAGCCCAAGGCAGAACTAGAGGGACAGATAGGTGAAACAGGACGGCCAAGAAACTGAGGCAAGGAGCCGAGTGCCCCAGGGCTGGAGCTTGGGGGTGCAGCCCTTCGTTGGGATGCGCAAGGCCTGGGTTCCATCCCCAGCACCGGAAGGCAGCACGGAGCAAGAACAAGAGATCAACGAGCCGCCTGGAAATGGGGGAAGAGTACAGAGGGGCAGCAAACGCAGCGGAAGAGCGGACCCGTAAGGGAGTCCTCTGGGCAGGGTGGAAAGGGAAAGCAGCAGCTAAGTAAGAGAGCAGCCGATTAGAGAGCTGTGGCCCGGGCATCCACAGAGCGCCATTGTCCCGGCGGCACTGAGTTTAGAAAAATTGAAACCAAAATTATAAAATGAAATTTACGTTTCTCTTGGAGAAAAAGAGGAGTGAGATACTAGGAGTGGAGCCACCCGTCATCTCGCTGCGTCCTGCCACCCCTCGCCTGTGCGGTATTTGACGTTGGAAGGATGGTGCGCTTGACTGCACACATCCCCCATCCAGACCAGATAGTGTCCCTTCCAAATCGCTGAACTACCCGGGGGTGGCGCGCACCTGTCATCCCAGCATTCCGGGAGGCTGAGGCAGGGGCACTGCAAGTTCGAGCCCAGTGTGTGCAGCCTGATGACTTGGCACCCTGCCTCACAATAAAAGTAAAAAAGGGCCAGAGATGTAGCTCACCGCTCCAAGTGGACACAAAACCAAAAGCAAAACACCAAACCAAGAAGCAAAACCTGAAGCATACTTTATATAAAATCCTTACAGTCAGACCCTTGAAAATTACTGAACTACATGTGACTATATTAAATGACATCCTTAAAGCCAGCATGAACTGTGTGTAGCTTCTGAATTTGGAGAAGGAAAACTGATCCAGCAAACAGCTGCCTCAGCTGGAGGGACTGGTGGCGGGTCTGGGGACACGCATCGTCCCTGCTGCCCTCCTCCAGCTTCTCTAGTAGCCTCCCTTCTGCTTTCCTGTTGGCTTTTTGAAAAGCTTCCACATATGAGAGAAAACATGTGATTTTTGTCTTTCAGACTCTGGTTTATTTTGCTTAACATGATGGCCTCCAATTCCATCCATTTTCCTGCAAATGACATGATTTCATCCTTCTTCGTGGCTGAATAATACTCCATTGTATGAATATATATCACATTTTTTTATCCATTCACCAGTTGGCAGGCACATAAGCTATTTCCATAGCTTAGCTGTTGTGAATTGTGCTGCGATAAACACGGTTATGTGGGTGTCTCTGTAGCTTGCTGACTACTTTTGCAGGGCTATCTTGAGAGTTGTGTAGCTGGATGAAACAGTGGCTCTGTTTTCAGCTTTTGAGGACGCTCCTTACTGATTTTCTGGGACCACACTGTTTACATTCCTTGCATTCCCAGCAGCAGCATAAGGGGTTCTTTTTCCCTTTTGTCTTTCGATGACAGCCTTTCTGACTGGGGAGAGATAGGATGGCGGTGTAATTTTGATTTGCATTTCTGTGATGGTTGGAGACATTGAACATTTTTTCATACACTTAGGGGCCGTTTGTTCTTCTCTTGAGAAGGGTCTGTTCGGGTCATTCGCCCGTGTATTGTTAGACTGGACGTGGGCGTGTGCTGGCCCAGCCCTGGGTGTTGGTGTGGCTGGTGCCTCCCCATCTCAACCTGCTCTGGTGGGTGCCGGTCCCGCCCAGAATGAGCGGTGGCAGGGTCTGCACTGCCGTCATTAACGTCCACGCCCCAGGGTCCCAAACGCTCCCTTCCTCCTTTTCACTGAGGGTAAAGAAAAAAGGAAAAATGAGAAAACCCCACAAAACCACCACATAACAAAAAAACTTTTGAATTCTCTTCAGGTACCACTAGATGGCGCTGTGGCAAAGCCTATTTCCTCCCAGGTGCCCTCTGCGGTGGAAGGCAGTTTCATTCTGGAGGGGAAAATTTGCCAAAATCGGTAAGAAGAGTTCTGGAGTGAGCTGGGAAGCGCCCCCACCCCAGCTTGCCCCGGGACGATTCGAAGATGTTTCATTTCTGGCTGGAGAGTGCACGCGTGCACAGAGCACCGCCTGCTTCTGAGGCCTGCGTTGACTGGGTTTTCGCTGGCAGAGGTGCGCCGGGCTGCGGTAACTGCCTGCCTCGGTCGGTCAGGCCGCTCTGCAGGGTGGTGAGCGTTGCATCCCGAAGATCTTCTCAGAGTTCTGCGGCTCGGAGATCCGAGAAACACAGGGCCGGAGCCCACAGGCAAGCCCGGGCTGGAGGCCTTGTCGCTGAAGTCGCTGCGGAGCCTCCCCTCAGAGGCTCTGTCCTCTGTGATGACGTCCTGCTGAGGTATTTCCTGCTGTTATCAGTAGTTGTAAGCAAACAAAAATATGTATTTTTGTATCACTGGGAGATGCTTTTTGGTTACCTGCAGGTAACCATCACAATTCAGGACATAATTTAGAAATTAAAAAATTTTATTATCATATACTATTATAATTGTCCTATTTTATTATTAGTTGTTGGTAACCTCTTGTGGTGCCTAATTTATGAATTAAATTTATGACAGGCATGCATATATAGGAAAAAGCAGAGCCTAAACAGGACTTGGTGCTATCTGAGGTTCCAGGCATCTGCTCGGCGTCTCAGAATGTTTTCCTCAGGGTAAGACGGGATCATCGTGCTGCAAGGAGACCAAAGTAATCACATTCAATTATGAGATTGTCTTTAATCAGTAGTGCGACTTTAATGGCTGCTGCTATTTCTGTAGGGCTGTGAATGTGTTTTTATTGTGCCCTTTCCAGCAGTTAGGCACGGAGAGGAGTCTCCGGTATAAAGATCATACGTAATTCACATACTAAGTGGCTACATCGGAACTGTGCCTCTTCTGTCTCACATCGGAATTTGAAGCACAGTAGGATTGTGAAGTGGCGGGATCCTCTCCCTTCTCATACGTGCCTGGTGAGAATGTCCTCCCAGCCGAGCTGCCCGTTTCCAGGAGCGAATGAAAGGCCAGGTAGGAATAGCTGCACATGTGCGGTCCGGGTCCCTTGCAGTTCCTCGCAGACCTGTACCAAGGGGTGCTTAGCTGAGTGGAAGGCGGGCCGCTCCTGACTGAGCGTGTTCCTGCATCGAGGGATCCACTCATAGCACCCAGGCAGCCGGCCTGTTCTGTTTCCAACAGCTGTTCCCTTGAAACACGTAAACCAGCACTGTTAGGACTTGCATTTTACACTTACCGGGAAATACATCCGTCCCATTTTGGAAAGGCTATAATGAATGTCACAGGGCTTTGCTTCTCCGCATATAGTTTTATTTGCTATTTCTGGGAAGCAAACCGTGTCGCTGGACTTTCTCCTAAGCAATGTGTAGAATTTTTGAAGTTGTGGTTGTGGCTGGTTACTGTTACCCTCCGAATAGCACCGACTTCCAGAACCCCTCTTTCAGCCTCCTGTCTCCTAGCCGTCACGGAGTTGAGTATTACCTGCTGGCCACGGGTCCTCCCTCCTTGTCCCTAAAATCCACTCCCAATCTACTCCAGCTATTCTAATGCATTTGAAGATGTGTTCTTAGATATGATTTCTGCAATGTATGTGGATCGTAGCCCAGGTTTAATAGACAGCTCCGCATTATGCATTTCATTCATTCCGTTCAAAGCTTGCCTAAGATGTACGTGGAGCTGTGGACACATCTTATCCCTTGTGTTTTGCTGGAATATCCACCCTGTCCTGATTCCTTCCCAGTGAGTGTCTCAGTCTCAGTTAAAGTCATGTAATGGTTTCTGTCTGGTGTTGGTATTAGGAAAATCCTGGCCTCGTTAAATAAATCAGACTCATAAAATAAGTTTTCTATTTTCTGAGTTTGTATAGGGCTACTGTTAAGTTTTTAAAAAGTGTTCGGTGAATATACTAATGAAACCATCTGGCCTGCAGTCTTATTTGTGGAAGCATCTTGAGAACAGTCGGTTTCCTTAATATATACTGTATAGGTGGTTTCGTGATGTATTTCCTCTTGTGTATGCTATATATTGCATTTTTCCATGAAATTTGTGCATCTAGATTTCTCAATTTATTGTCATATAGTTGTTCATAAGGTTCCCTTATCATTTTAATGTCTTTCATTCTTAATATTGGTGATTTAGGGCCGGGGATTTAGCTCAGTGGTTCCACCGCCTGCCTTGCAATTGCAAGGTCCTGAGGTCAATCGCCGGTACCAAAAAAAAAAAATTTGGTAATTTGGATTCTTTTTATTTTATTTTATTTTTGATTCGTGTAGCTAGGGTCTTAAAAATTAAATTCTGTTAGTCTCTTAGCACTAAATTTTAGCCTTCTTAATTTTCCCTATGTTTTTCTGTTTTCTCCTTTTATTGTCTTTAATTTTCTCTATTTTATCATCTTATTCTCTTATTTTGCTTTGGGTTTACTTTGCTTTTATTTCAAGCTGTTAGATAAAAACTGAGATCATTGATTTAAGATGTTTCTTAAACACATAACTATAATTTTCTTCTGAGCCTTTAAGCTTATTTTAACTGCATCTCACACATTTTTAATATTTAATTATTAGTTCAAAACATTTTCTAATTACCTTTGATTTCTTTGTGTGTTAATTTCTAGATACTCACTTGTTTTTTTCCTAGATGCCTTGTTACTGATTTCCAGTTTCATTTTGGACACGGAACATAAGCGGCAGGATTTCAGACTTCTGGATTTATTGAGACTTGATTTATGGTCCCATACACGATCTGTCTTGATGGAGGTATCCTATGTATTCTGAGGTTGTGGGTGGACTGGTCCACAAATGTTATTTAAGCCAACTTGGTCAGTAGCGTTTTTCAAGTCTCTGTTCTTACTGCTTTTCAAATTTTTTATTTAGTTTTCTATTGATAACAGAGAGGAATGTTAAAAATCTTCACCTAGGGTTGGGGATTTAGCTCAGTGGTTCTGGTGCCTGCTTTGCAAGCATAAGGTCCTGAGTTCGATCCTCCGTCCCCCCCCCCCAAAAAAAACCACCTTCATCTACCATTATAGATTTTTTCTTTTTTAGTTCTAGTTTTGCTTTATGTACTTATACATTCTATTATTTAGCTTACATACTTATGGTTATCTTATCTCCCAGAAGAATTGACCCTTCTATAATTATAAAATGTCCCTCTTTGTTGATGGCAATTCTCTTTGTCCCGAAGAGTATCTTAGAGTTAGCAAGGCCCTGCTGGTTTTCCCATACTTCTTACTTGCAAGGTATACAGTCCTCCACAAGTTTATTTCAACTTATTTATATCTTTATATTTAAAATGCCTCTCATATAAATAATTGTTTTTCTTTTCTTTTTTTTTTTTTTGGTATTAGGGATCAAACTCAGGACCTTGTGCTTGTGAGGTAGGAGTGGTACCCCTGAGCTACATCCTCAGCCCATTTTGTTTTTCTTAACCAGGCTGATAATCTTTGCCTTTAAATGGAGTATTTAGTTCACTTACACTCACTGTAATTGTTGTTGTAGATTTAGGTCTATCATTTTGCCATTTGAGTTCATTTTTCTTGGTTGTGTTTGCTCCACTTTTCTTTCTTTTCTATTAAATATTTTTTAGAATTCCATCAAAGTTTATCTGTTGGCTTTTTATTTTAGTGGTTGCTCTTGTGCTTACAATAAGTAGCTTTAGCTTTTCAATTAATATTATGCTATCTCTCCTAAAATGTAGTTTACAGCCACCTCCTTCCATTTCCACCTCCCAATTAATGATAGATATATGGGTGCACACCTGTGTGTATGTGTGTGTGTGTATGATATAATTCTGGGTTCACAGATTGCCCCCAGTTTGAAGATGTCATTGCACTGACTTTTTGCCTCCACTGTTTTTAAATCCAGTATGGGGGAGGTCCCTGTACCTTAAGAAAAACAGCTGTGTATTTTTTTGTTTTTTCCCCCCGTACCAGGGATCAATCTCAGAAGCTGTGCTTCCCTGGCAGGTATGGTGCCACTGAGCTTCATCCCTGGCCACTGCCTCCACTATTTTTGATGGCAAGCCAACAATTCCTAATTTCCCTTTCCCACATGTAAAGTTTCTTTTTGTCTGGCTGCTGTGAAAATTTTCTATTTATCTTGGGTTTTTAGCAGTTGACTTTGATGTGCCTAGTAGTTGTTTGCTTGTTTTTATTCTGCTTAGAACTAAGCATCTTTGATCTGTAAATTTGCATTGTTCACCAAAATTGGAAAACTTAGATAACTATTTCTTCAACTATTATGTGCGCTGGCTCTGTCTTATCTCTTTGTAGGAGCCTAATTATACTTAGATGTTTTGAAATTTTTCTCATAGGTCTTTTTTTTTTCTGTTATCTAAAATCTGCTTTTAAGCCAGCTCAGTGAAATTTTGAACTGGCCTGGATGTGAACATGGGTGTTTGCTAACACATTAAAGCCGAAGGTGGAGACAAGATGCTTTGATGGATCATAGCTTGCCTGCTTGAGGGTCTACATGCCCCAGATGCTAGATACCAAACTACAGGACTTATTGTTTACACTGCAGGTTTTAGTCTTGTTTTGGCCCAATTCTTTTCTATGCCCTTATTCCTCCCTTTTGTAATGGGAATGTTTACCCTGTACCACTGTACCTTGGAATTATGTAACTTGTTTTTGGCTTTTACAGAGCTTCAGAGCTAAAGGTTTGCCTTGAGTCTCAGAAGAGACTTGGACTTTTGAAAAATGCCGGAATTATTGAGACTGTGGCAGAAGTGATTACTGTATTTCTTACTGTACATAGTGTATTATGTTAGGCAGAATTATGAACTTGCTGTTGTCTTTTTTGGAGATTAAGTACAGTCTAAGGACATGTGTTGAGTGGTAAGTTGAAAAGGGGGATGTGGCAGCTAGGGTGGAGTTTCAACTTGATGGCTTTGGGATCTGCCCCAGGGATTTAAGGGATGCACTTCTAGATGTGACTGCATGACCCATGGAGGTGTAGCCTTTAGGTTTGTGTCTGGCCCCTCACCTCTTCCTCCCTGGTATTCTTCCCTCCCCTGCTTCCTGACCATGATGAACTAAGCAGCTGTGCTCCACCACTTCCTTCCCCCACAATGTCTCTGCTTTGGAGCCAGCAGACCATGGATTGGAAACCAGGAGCAAATGAAGCCTCTGGTCCTTTAAGTTGTGGGTGTTGGGCATTGTGTCTAAACACCGAGAAAGCTGACTAATGCGTGGAGGGATCCTACACAGTACCTTGGCTCAGTCACACATTTCCTGGAGGATTTGAGGGAGCTCCACACACAAAGAGCCATACAGTCTCTTCTTTCCCTATGCTTGAAACCTAAATCATTGGGCCCTATGCTCTCTGCCCAGCCTCAGGGTAATGAATCCCAAGCAATGACACATGTGCTAAAGCAGGCACAGTTGTTATGGCCATGTCTAGCTGTCCCCCAAAGCCTCATCCCATCATAGGTGGGGCTTTTTAGAGGTGGCTGGATCTAGAGTATGTGATTGCTTCATGGTGTTGTGCTAGGCTCAAGGGCACTAAGGTTAAGGATGTGTGAGTACTAAATTAATCCACTGATTGGTCTGGCACTCGCCCTAAGCTGGGTGACCTAGATGGAATATAAAAGAGGCAGAAAGAAGCCGCTGTTATCACTTGTGGGTCACTGGCTTGCTTTTGCTCTCTTCTGTCTACCTTGAACTGTTTCTCCTCTGTGATGCCCTCTACCTTGCTTTGGAGACAGCGGATTATGAACTGAAACCTCTACACACTGTGAGGTAAATAAACCTTTCTTTCCTTAACTTTGGGTGTCAAGTATTTGTCAGTGCACCAAGCACATAGTGACGAAGGCCCCTTGTCCTTCACTTTGACCTTTTGGCAGAGGCCGCTTGTCACAAGCTGCCTTTGCCTTGGTACCTCAAGCTCATATCAACCCTCGCCAGTTTTCCAGCCCCAGATAGGAGAGTTTGAAATCACATTTAGTCTATGTCAGCCATGCCTTGCTCTAAGGTTAAAATGAACAGCCAAGACAGTGGAGGCCCTGTGAATCTGGAGATGAAGCCTGTGCTAATTTCAAGTTCCTTTAAGCCTCAGGATCTAAAGGAAATTTTAAGATCGGAAGTGTTAAAAATAGAAATAGCTGGGGCCCTCTGCAACGCCAGGGTAGGGAAGTCACTCGGCCTCTCCAGAGGCACCACCTCTGGGGATGTCATGCAACAGAAGGGTCTGCAGGCCAGAGACACAGGTACTGCATGGGGAATCCCCCTCAGAGAGGGCAGGCTGCAGACTTTCCCACTCCAACTTCTGTACTGGGCTCTGGGGTAGCTTTGTAGGGCATAGGGGACAAAGTTAGGCACGAGGGGGATTAGGTATTGGGTTATCATAACACCCTGTGGCCTGAGTGTAGAGCAAAATGATTAATGGCTACTCTGAAAACAAGTGAGCACCATAACACTCAATTCTCAAATGACAGTGGGGCCGATGCTAAGGCTCTGGGCACAAAACCAAAACACCAGGAGATGTTTCCCTTCTCTGTTAAAAAAAAAAGTGGGAGGAAAGAGTTCTGAAGATTTGCTGCTCTTGCAAGTTGGTCTTTACCTTAAATCACCCGACTCAATTCCTGGGTTGCCCGGTCTGTGGGGCTTGGGCTTGGTGCTGCCAGGATGCCTGGAGGCCCTGAGCTGCTCAGCCACACAGCAATGCCCTGCAGATGGGTCATTTCTGTTCGAGGCTTGTTCTGGAAGACACACAAGAACTTAATCGTGAGCATGGCTCAGCATCTGTACACAGCCACCCACCTGACCCCTCTCTCCTGAGTCAGCCCTCCTAGCAGAGGGTTGGGGGCCTCACTCGGGAGAGGTAGGGCAGTTCCTCTGCACTCGGCTGCCGATCAGCCATTGTATCAGGGTTCACTGGAGGAACAGATTATATAGATATAATATATGCATACAGTGGCCACCTGTGAGAGGTTTGTCTGCATGCTTCAGAGCAGAAGACCAAGCCAGAAGTCAGAGGCCTGGCACCGTTGCAGCGTCCCCTGGGAGTCCGCATCGGGAAGCCGAAGGGTCTGTGTGGGAAGCCTGGAGACGACGTCCCAAGGGGGCGGTGAAGACTGGTGCCCTCCCAAAAAAGCAGAAGTGAGACTTCCTCCTTCTTTTCCTCCTTATTCCATCCAGGCTACAAACCTGTAGTCTGGTGCCACCCACACCCAATTCGTGTCTTCCCTCTTCAGGAAGTGCATCACTCAGACACGCCCGGAACTAGCTAAACCGCTCCACGAGGCCTTTGTTATCCAAGATGACGCACAGTTAACCATCACAGTCATCTACTTCCTAATGGGGTATCTTTGCCACCCACTTCATCTATTGATGTGGGCATGAGCAAAGCACTTCTTGCTGTGTTAAAATTACCCCAAAACTTAGTAGTTTAAAACCCTGAGGACATATTACCTCAGGGTTTCTAAAGGTCAGCATTCGTGGAGCTGGGGTTCAGAACGCTCCCTTGAGGCTGCATCCACACTGTCACCCAGCACTCATCCTGAGGCTCTGCTGAGAACGAGCTGTTTCCAGGCTCACTCACATTGTCACTGCAGGCTTCAGCTACTTGCAGGCCGTTGGTCTGAGGGCCTCAGCGACTCCCTGGTGTTTGTCTGGAAGCTCAGCTTCTTCCCCCTTGAACCTCTTCTGGGGCTTCTCCCAGAGCGAGTCATCCAAGAGACAGTGAGGTGCAGAGCCACAGTCTTTTTATAACCCAGCCCTGGAGGTGAGACGCCGTCACTTCTGCTACACACTATTGGTCACACGCAGACCAACCCTGCTACACTGTGGGAGGGTCTGCACCAGGGTGTGACTGTCAGGAGGGGCGTCCTAGGGCCAGCTTGCCAACTGGACAGTTTTAGACTCAGGCTTTGATGCTGCTTCTGTCCTTTCCATCTGACTTGCAGTCTCTCCAGAGAAGCCAGTTTCACTCCCAGGCTATGTATGACCCAGGTGCGTGAAAAATAAAACTTTCATTTTGAGCCTCTATTCTACTGGGTTTTAGGAAGTTTTAACTTTACTCTGTCTTGTGGGAGCCAAGCTATCAGGAGGGACCTTCCTGGTTAGTAAGAACTTGTTTCCTGACTTTCCTACAGTCTGTTGCTCTGGAGGCTTCTGCTCCCAGGCTGCAGCTGGGAATCGACCTGGGAAGCTACATGGAATCTCATTTTCCTGGGTGCACCATGGCCCTTTTCCCTTCTGGAAGCTGGCTGCTCCCCAGCTGGCCCTTCTTGGGAAGTGGGAAATGTGTTGCCGCTACCACAGGGCTCTTGGATTTCTGCATTTGTTTATACTTCCATCATCTGGAAAAGGTGATTTCTAGGCTGTTCCTTTCATTATTTGGCCAGAATATGTTTTTTGATGATTCTACCCTAGCCACAGAGGGTTTAGAGTTTTTCAGCAAGCCCCACAGAGCCCTGGGTGGCTTTTGACTCCCACCTGGAAGCAGTGCCTCGATGCCTATGTTGTTGAAAGGAAAAACCCAGGACCCAAAGGGCCAATGAGATCTACTCCACCAGCATGCTGGGAGTCCTCCTCTCTGCCTGGCGGTGCTGTCCCCGCGTGTGGCAGGTGGACAGACAACCCCCCCAGCTCTCTGGAGTCTGGTCCTTCAGGTGTTGTCTCTGGACCTGTCTACTTTCTGATGCCCTTCCTGACCTCAAGCTTGAAAGCTTGCTGTCCCACCTCCTCTGCATTTTACTGAGGTCCTGCTCAGGGTCAAACTCAGAGGTAACAAATTGCCAGGCTGTATGCTGAATCTGCCCAAAGATATAATTTCACCCATGCCACTTCCTGTGTTTTATTTGAATTAGTTGCCAATATTTAAAAACAGGGATTTCACATAAATTGTGAAAGCTTTTGACTTGCACTGGAAAGATCATCTCTGGTTATGCCATACCTGTATTCCCAGGGGACAGTCATTGGCTGTCCCACCGGTTAGGTGGCCCTGCTCCCCGAAGCTTCTGCTGTCTACACCTGCTTGCTTTGCTCTTTCCATCACCCACCAGACCTGGTGGGGAGACTTCCTGTTAGGGTTTATACCAAGATATGTCCCCAAAGCCTCATGTACTTGTAGGTGGGCTTTTGGGGAGGTGACCAGACCATGGGTACATGGTACTGGATTAGTCCACTGATGGGTGTACAGCTGGGTGGATTGATTTATCTATCTCCTATCCTTGTCTTACCTGCTATTACAGAGCAGCCACTGAGAATTGTAAGGAACAGTGGAGCCTTGACTTACAAACTTCATTGGTTCCCAAGTGCTTGTTGTCATTCAGGTTGGTTGTAAGTCAATACAGCTGAGATCTGGATGCTTACCTGGGTACACGCTAAAGGTTACAGAGGCAGATGAATCTTCCAATGACCTCATTAACCCAAGTTGTTTGTCAGACCCGTGGTAACCTGACGCTCCACTGTATAATCCTCTGCATGACACTGGCCATCTCCATGGTAACGTCCAGCTATTAATTGCAGCGGAAGTTCATTTTCCAGTTAGGTCTTAGCCAGGCATTGTTGGGAGACTAATGTTAGGGCTCAGGCGGGGTACAGTCCCTTTGGCAAGGCTAGAAATGAGCCCTCCAGATAAACTGATTAACACGCACTTCAAGATTCGCCAAGGCTAGTGGTCAAGGCAATCAGGATACAGTTTGCACTTGGAAAGGACTTTGGAGGTTTTGCTGGCATAGTTAGAACATCTGGTGTCACATGTGTAGTTGTGTGTAGCTTGCAAGGTGGAAAGTGAACACCTTTGATGTCCTGTGCCTTCCTGTCGCCCCCACACAGTGCAGAAGGAGAAGCCTCGCCCAGAGCTGCCCCTCACTATTAGGGAGACCCGAGTAGAGGGCCCTTTCCCATTCCTCAGTGGAGCCACCTGGCAGTGGACCAGGAACCCATTTTCTTGATCCACAGCCCTACATTCCCTCTTGCTCAGTTCTTTCCAGTGCCTTCTGGCTTCTGCTTGTGACATCTGTCTGTCTAGAGCAGCTCTGGGGTGAGCTGTTTGACTCTGGAGGTTTAATTTGCAAACCCAAACTAAGAGCCTGCTTTGGTGCCGAGATTACCTCTGTAAGTGAGCTGCAGTAGCAGCCGAGGCTTCATTCAATCCTGGGCCACAGCAAGGCTCCTGCTAGCCACAAAGGCCTCCCTTCCAGGCCTTTCTCCCAGCCTCCAGGCAGACGGCCACTTAACCTCAATTGTTCCCAGGCAGCGTGGGCCAATTAGAGAGGAGGCGGGCGGGATGCGGGCCTGGGGGATCTTCCAGGAAAGGAGACCCCAGGGCTGCCTCGGCCAGGTTCTCCCCCTCGCGCAGCCCAGTGCAGGAATGTCAGCCCTGGGGATGCCAGCTGGATACTGGCTGCCCCAGAAATGGGAGCTGAGATTTGGTCCAGATGGCAGTGAGTGTGGCAGCACCGCAGAACAGATCCCCAGGGCTCGAAACTTCCAAAATGAGATTTACAGTTCTGGCCCACCCCCTTTCAGCAGGAAACACCTGCTCCCCACTTTGGAACGGCCTGGCCTTACTGTTGACTTGTGTGCTGGGATCAGACTTTCACAGCTAATAAGTGCCTGGTGTGAAAGAAAAGCTATTTTGAGGTGGGAGGAGTTCTCAACCTTTTTCCTCTTTGAATTTTAAGTCTTGATTAATTTCTCTTCAGTCCTTTGTTTCCTAGTTCCTCTCTCCCACAATTCTTCCTGCTTTAGCTCCCTTTCCTTTCAGTTTTCAAGATTGCACTTTGGAGTCCAAGCCAGGCCTTCCCGGTGCTTCCCAGTCCCGTCCTGCCCAGCAGGATCACCCAGAACACACAAGTACTTAGAGTTGGGCTGCTTTCCAGGGCACCTCAGTCAGAGGTGCAAGTGATTCTCACGTGTAGCCACCGTCCCAAACCACTGGGCACACAGTGATGCTGAGAAATAAGACCACGGAGCCTTCTGACTCACTGAGGTGGCTTCATGCCTTCCTGTCACTAGGCAGGATTCAGTCTCTAGAAGTAAGACTTAGGCCTAAAGATGAGTGACAGGCATCAGATTATTTTTTCTTAGTTTTTCTCCTATTATACAAATGCTACATGTTCCCTGAAGAAGATTTAGAGACCATAGAGCCAAAAATATCCACAACCACTCAGAACTACAGTTAATATTTTGGTGTAGATTTAAATGTATATTTCTTTTTAAAGTGGTGACTTTGAAATAAAAATGGAATCAGACTACCCTTGGTTGATAATCTTTTAACATAATGAATCTTTTTCTATCTGAGTAAATGAACCATAGAACACAGTTTTAGTTGATGATGTAGTATTTCATCAGTTTCCTATTGATGGATTTTGGGCTACTGTTTTGTCTTCTTTTTTTTGGTACCGGGGATCAAACTCAGGACCTTGTGCTTTCGAGGCAAGCAGCGGCATCACTGAGCTAAACGTTTTGTCTTCTTACAATAAGCAATGTGAAGTCTACTGTTATGGCCAAAGTTTTGCCCAGATTAGTGGTATTGGTCTGATCTTTTCTCCTAGACACATTCAATGGGTCATCTTGTCTCATGTCCTCCTGTTCATCCCGAATGCCAACACTGCAAAGTTCATGTGCCTCTCAACTTGCCTTTGTTCGATAGGAGGTATTATAACACCCCTGACTGCCCAAATCTTGTCTCCTAACTCCCGCCCCTCCTGCATTTGTTTTTTCTCCACATCATTCCCATCCTCCCTGGCTCCCAGGACAGCAGCTCTTCATACGACTCCATGCATAGGAGTTATGGCTTCACAATATGCATTGTCCAAAGTCTAGCTACATTTTTTCATTTCCCCGTTGCCTCCTAGTCAAGCTATCCTCACGCCTCACTTGTGCTAACATTTTCACCCTTGGTGTGCATCTTCATCCACATTGGTGCCACACGGATCTCTTTCAGGCCTAAGTCAGATGGAGGCACTTCCTGCTCTAAGAGTTCCACAGTTTCCTATTGGCTAGAGCAAAATTGAGGACTCTTACCATGATCCATGGCCCTGAAAATCTGGCTCCTGCTTACTTTGCTGATATCTTTTTTCTACTTTTTGCCTGGTCAACTCACCTCCACACTGTGTTCTTCCTGTTCTTCAACATGCCAGCTCTGTTTCCAACTCGAGGCTTAGTCACTTGTACTGCACCATCTGCAGGTGCAAGGAGAAGCCATGCAGCATGAAGCCTTGTTTCTTGTTCCATGCAAGGTCCTTTGATCTGGCATCTTGTGTCTTCTACCACGGCACAGCAGCTAGCTGATTGTTAGCTTGTAGGCAGGTTAAATGCTCGGACTCTTCATAATGATTGACACTCACCACTGCAGTGTGCTTGGGAAGACAACCTGCCTCTTGAAGGTCAGCTGTGCTTTGCTGCTGTCAGATACATCGCTCTTGAACAGACGTAGCTGCTCCTCTCTGGGACACTATGGCTTCCCCGTCTCCCTTCCCTGCTGTACACACTTTAACCAAATACGAAACAGTAAAGCACCAAGGGGCATCAGCGTCAGTGCAATATACGGAAGAAGCAGGAGTGACAATCTCTCAGCCCTTGGAATGGTCCTGTTTGTCCTATGCATAGAGTAGGTGGCTGCTGTCCTGTGATCATGGCTTTTCATCAAGCTTGACACAGTGAAAACTGGGGAGTGAGAGGGAAAGTTGGATAGATTTGATTAATGCTTGTTTTTCTGTACCGATTTGAAAAGGAAGGCAGATGCAATCCATTCTCTAGTGGGAAGGAGCGCAGTCTGCATTCACTGCTTCCCAAAGTATCCGGAGACTCCAGGAAATGCTCATGGCCTGGGGAGGGTGTGATCTGATTAGCATCCCAAGTGGCTGTGGTTCCCGTGGTGACACTCCCATGATCTCTTGGCAGAGGAAGCAGGCAGGAAGGTTGGCGAACTCCAGAGTCTCCGCTAACATGCGGGGTCCAATCAGTTTAATCTGGGGGAATAATTTGGGCTGAGGCTATGCAGACTGAGACTGCTCAGCCCCTTCCCAGTGACTGGCACTCACCACTGCCATGGCTCAGGAAGGAAACCCGCCCAGGGAGGGTCAGAGTGCTTTGCTGCAGTTCCAGTGTCCTAGAATTTTACTGGGTTAATTTATGGTACCACTAAGCATCTTGGTGTGACGAGCCTGGACTAAAAAAGCAAATGAGCCTAGGGAGTAAAGGTATAAAGTATGGATCACCTCGGGTAACTTTGCGTCCTGAAGGTGCAGTTATTTTTTTTTTCTTATTTTTTCTTTTTTTGTGATACTGAGGATTGAACCCAACGCCTTTTCACTGAGCCACCCTGCCACTTTAAAAAATGTTTTAAAGTTTGGAACAATGTTTTACCAAGTTGCCCAGGCTGCTCTTGAACTTGTGATCCTCCTGCCTCAGTCTTCCAGAGTGCTGGGATTATAGGCGTGCACCGCTAGTTTTCTTAAAAGTGCCTTTTTAGAATTACAATTTCCATAGTCGCCTTTCTACTTACCTTTATTTCTTCTACCTCATTAGGCCTTCTGCTCTGCCCTTGTTGTGGATGCCAGGATGGTTCATGTCCTCTACCCTTTAGTTAAGCCAAGGAAAGCTGTACTGGCCGAGGTCTGGTGTGTCTTATGAGCTTGTCTCTCTGAAGCAGAGTCTATGGCTAGTCCAGCAGAGTGGATGTTGCAGTTACCTTAACTTTACATATTTTAAATTATTCATAGTCATAGTTTTTAAATCATAGCCATAATGAGCAAATAATAGAAAGCAGGAAGCCTGGGGAACATCAATATGGAAATACAGGAGAATAAGTGGTATTTCCTCCAATCAGCCTTGGACACTCTTCTGAACTCTGAAAGCTGCATTTATCTGATCGAGGTCTTTATATAGCAGATAATAGGTCTCTCTTAAGCTAAGAGAGTGCTAAGGAGGAAATACAGTAGAAATTACTCTGAATTGGGTGCTATTTATCGGAGATAAGCACTACCTGCATCTGTAATGCGCTATTTGTACAGAAATGCTGCAAATAGCATCCTGAAACTTGCACTGTAATTGTGTTACTTAACAAACATCATGAAGGTTGGGATGAGTATATTTGGTCTTTATGCCCGGTCGTGGCCCTCAGTGCCTGAGACCTGTGGATTCCCTGAGTGCCGAGAGCAGGTTCCTCGTGCTAATGAGATGGTTCTCAGTGGGGGCTCCTAGACAGCCCCCCATGGGCAAGCAGCCAGAAAGACGGCCCTGTGCTTGAAGGCTCAGCAATCACATCTGTCAGCCAGGCCTCGGTAAGCCTTCAACAGCAGGGTTGGGGATTTTTGGTTTGATGAATGCATCCTCACACCGAGAGGGTGACACAATCTGACTCCATGGGGACGAAAGGGCCTATGCTCAGCATCCTCCTGGGCCTCGCCCCATGTCCCTCTTCAGCTGGCTGCCCCTTCACACCCTTTCCAAATAGCCTTTAAGACCAGTGGTAATAGTAAATAAAGTTCTGTGGGCTTTTCTAGTGAATTATCAAACCCACAAGGGTGGCGTTCACAGACATCTCTGATTTATAGCCAAGTTGGACAGAAGTGTGGGTCGCCTAGGGACCCTACACTGCCAGCTGGCATCTGAAGTGTGGGCAGGCTGGTGGGACTGAGCCCTGGGACCCATGGGGTCTGGTGCTCAGTGCAGGTGGAGCCAGAGTCGAATTGAGTTGCAGGAGCCTCATGTGGTGTCTGCAAGGATGGGAATTTGTTGGCATGAGGAAAACCTCATATATTTGGTGTCATAAATACCCTAGAATGGGCAGAAATGCCCTAGAATGTAATGAAAAGAAACTCACTTCTTTTACCTCACAATCCAGTCCTAAGCATTGAATGTTGACTTCCGCTTGTCAGTAATAATGACCGTTGGGCAGCACTTGGAGCACAGAACGTAAGTCGTGAGTCATTTGGAGAGAGCAAAAACCCTGGTTTTGTTCCACCCTGGCTCAGCTGCTCCTTCTTCTGGGGTTTTCCTGAGCTGACCTGTCTGGTGACGCCCCGCCCTTCCCTGAGGCACTGACCAGCCTCAGACCGAGGCTCCCCATGTCCCCACCCTGGGAGCCACATCTCCCCCTCCAGGTGTGAGCTGCATGTGGGCAGAGGCTGGCTTTTGCCCTGTGTCCAAAGCTGCCCAAGGACACTGCTGGGAGCATGGTGGCCATGCTGCCATGACATGCAGGACAGTGTGAACACATTGAATGTATTTTGATTTTCCCCCCAGGTAGTTATTTTGTGGCAAGTTCAAAGACGGAATAGAGTGTGCTTTTCTCCTGGGACATGTGTCTGGACAACGCACGATGCCAACCAGGTGTTTATATGGTTAGAGAACACACCATGCTTTGCAGTTAGAGGCCACTTGTGGTTCTGTTCCACTGATTTAAATATATATTGAATTTTCAAACCAAGGCAGGGCCTGTGGGGATGTGCTTCTTGCTCTCCTGCGGACGGTGTGGGGCCGACCGGCAGCTCCCGCTGCAGCTCTGCTGGGGTACCGTGGTGTTTGCACAGAAACTACTTCCCCATGGCTCCTCCCAGCCAGTGACCGAGCGAGGTGGGGCCTTGTGGGCCTCTCTGATGGGCAGCTGTTGCCTGAGGTCTCCAGTCAGTGGGGCTGAAAGTTTCTTGGAATTGTGTCATTGTCCCAGGCTCTTCCTAGCCAATTCCTCCTCCTCCTCTCTCTCCTGGGAAGTTCAGCCGAGGAGAGGCTTTAGCAGAAGATGTGAGGAAGCAGAAGACCAGGGTACTTCTCTCTGCTTCCTGGAGCACCTCTGGCAACATCTGTGTCCCCTCCGTGGCTCCACCCCTCTGTGTCCCAAGTCGCCTCCCTCTCCTTCCCCACCCAGTGATCACTGTTGGCTTAGGGAGCAATGGATTCACAGGTGGAACAGAGGAGAATCCAGAAAGAGGTCCTGCTTTATTTAAATGACTCCTGTGTCAAGAGCCCATAGGCTTGTAATGAATAATATAAACAGTATTCATCCTGGGAGAAGTATGTGGATATACCTTGCTGCATATAGAAAACCAAATCTAGTAGAGTGAAGATGTAAAATTTGACTTGCCTTATAAGGAAATGTGCAGCCTGGGGCAAGGGGAACAATTTATCACTGTTGTGCTTGTCTATTGTTAGATGACAAATGATTCCAGAACGTGGCAGTGCGAAGCAGCAAATGCTCAAAGTCTCAGAGAGCCACTCAGGATCAGGAACCAAGCAGTGGCTCAGCCAGCGGGTTCTGGTTCTGATTCTTTCATGAGGCTGCAGCCACCCTGTGGGCCAGGGCTGGACTGGGGTGGGAAGACCCTCTTCCGAGCTCATGCCTATGGGGCTTGGCAGGTTTCAGTCTTCACTGGCTGTTGGTACAAAGCCTCCTTTTCTCACCATGTGAGTTTATTTCCCTTGGGATGAGAGCTGTGAGGGAGGGGAAGGGAGAGAGGAAGAGAAGGGAGAGAGGCTGAGGATGTGCCCAGGATGGAAACCACAGCCTTTTCTCAGCATCATCTTAGCAGGGGCTATATTAGTCTGTTTTCATTACTGTAATGAAACACCGGAGGCAGGCTAACTTAGAAAGAAAAGTGGTTTATTTATCTCACAGTGTGGTGGCTGGAAACCCAAGTAGCATTCCCTAGGTTCTTGCACAGCCCCTCTTGGTAGCATCACCTCATGGAGGACAGCAGTGTTGGGATGAGGAATCCCAACTCAAGTCAGGAAGACAGAGGGAGGCTGGTTCCTAGAATTCCTTTGGATGGCACGGCCCCCAATGATCTTCCCACTGCCACCGAGGCGCCACCTCTTACAGGGCTGATGACCACACTGAGGACCAAGCCTGCAGCACGGGAGTCTCTGGGGAACAAGCCTGAGCCACACCAGTCCTGGGCAGCGACCTGTCAATACCTTCACCTCGTTACGTTCATGAGAAGTAAGTCATCAAGTTCATGTGAAGGAGGAGACGCCTCCCCCTCCCAGATGGGAGGAGTATCAAAGGGTTTGTGAGTGCCTTTCCACTGTGTGACTTACGGTGGCCTAAGAAGTTTGACTTTTACTGGGATTAAAATTGGGAGACATCATGTGGTTCTAATTGGAGGAGGGATATTCAAATGACCAGATTCAAGGCAGACTTTTTCAAATGTGTGGCATTAAGCACGATCTGCCAAGTGTTAGGAGGTAAGAAGTGTTTGTTCACATCACCAGCAACCAAGAGGAGACTCTCAGAAGCAGCAAGAGAAAAATCTGATTATGTGGAAAAATAAAACATTTATATGGTAAAATCCTACAACACCTAATAGATAAGAGACAGCTTGGGGAAATATTTGCAGTGCAGATAAAGGCAAATCTCAGTAATATATAAAGAGCTCATCTGATCTGACAAGGAGGTGACCGTGCTCTAGACAGATCCATGAAGGGCGTTGCTGCAGTGGCTGTGTGTGCTGTGACAGGCACAGCTGTGGTGCCTCAGAGGTGGAGGGGCTGATGTCTGTTTCTGGAACAGGTCCGGGGGGCTTTGTCTGTGCCCACCTGGCCTCTTCCTCCCCGCTACACCTGCTGCACATTTGGCTACAGGAAAAGGGAAAAAAGAGCTTTGCTGAAGCCCTAGTCCTAGATTTCAAAGGTTCTCAAAATAAGCACATCAAGCTGGCCTTCTTTCAAAAAGAGAAAACATGGGCCAGGGATTTAGCTCAGTGGTTCCGATGCCTGCTCTATAAGTGCAAGGACCCGAGTTCGATCCCTGGTACCCAAAAGAAAACACGTAAAAGCACTTTTCAGTTGGAAATAAGATAGTTAGTTTTCATTACCTTCTCCCAGGGATGATAACCTGACCATAAAGAAGAACCTAGCAGACCCGTTCTCCTCCAGGGAGTCTGCTACATGTACACAGCGAGGTTCGTGTCCTCACTGGGCCTTGGGTTTTCCTGTCCCTCCTTCCTGTAAGGGGAAGGCTGCCTTGATTCCTGGCCAAGGGACAGTGAGTGTCTGCCCTGTTCTGGTCCATCCTATGCCACCTCTCTGCTGTTGCTGGGTGGCCCTTGTGAAGTCCAGCTCTACGCTAGTCAAAGGCCTAAGTGACCTGATTTGGAAGGATCCCAGAGTCGACTGGATTCCTGCTTGGGGATGTAGAGGTAGGTAACCAAGTCTGAGGTGACACCAGGAGGGGCCCTATCAAAGTCACCAGAAAGGCAGACTAACACGGAGAGGAGGGAAGAAGGCACAAGAGTGCCAGTCACCAGCCTGACCATCTTGTGTGCATTCTTGTGTAAGAGTATGATGACGTCACAGTGCCCAGCCTCCTTCCCTCCTAAATCTCCGACCAAGGTGACCCAGTATCTGACTGCGTTTGTGCTGGAGGGAGGTCTCTCTCCTGCTTGTGGCCTCTCGCTGTCCCTCAGCGAGTCTACAACACCTCATGCAAGGCCCCTCACCAATGGATGGGACATCTTCAGGCAGGGAGGTGGCAGTGTCTGTCCTAAAACAGGAATTGCAGAGTCCTGAGCACAGTGCCAGGGAACAAGCTATCATGCTTTATGACTTTTTCTGCCACTTTCCCACATGGGCACTTTCACACATGTCTCTCTAGGGATGCAGAAGTCTAATGTCAGTGGACTAGTCCTGAAGTACAGATAGATACCCATGAGGACCAATTTGGTCAATGGACCAGTCATAAATATGGATACTGGTGAGGACCAGTCTGGTCAATGAACAAGCCCTGAAGTATGGATACCCATGAGGACCAATCTGGTCATGCATACCCATCCTATCATTGTTCTGGGGCCTTGCAAAGTGAGGCCCACAGAGCAGTTCACCCCGAGTCTGCAGGGCAACCAGTGCTGTATACATGTGGGGCTTGGCAGAACCTGAACAGTTGCTTCTTGATTTTTTTCCCAATACATAGATATTTTATATTTGTATGGAAAATTTTTCCTTTTTTTAACTTCAACTTAGGGTTAACTATGTTGTTTCCATAGGAATGTGTGAAACTGCTTTCTATTAAGAACAGACGGAGAGGCAGATAATAAATGAGTTTGATTTGGTTATTTGAGCACACATTCTAGCAGAGGACGTTCTTTTTTACTTACAATTTCTTTTTTTCCTTTTTATTCTTTTCAGATATACATAATGATACATTTCAGATATACATAATGATACATTTCAGATATACATAATGATAACATTCATCATAGAGAATTTGTACCTGTACATGATGTATTTTGCTTCTTTTTTTCTCATTCCTCTCCTCTCCTTTCAACCCCTCTATTCCTCCTTATTTTCTTTCCTTAAAAGTCTTTTTGTGTCTTGATTTTTGTTGGCCTCTCCACTGCCCTGTGAGCTGGGTGCTGGGGAGGGCATGTTTGTGTTTGGAGAGGGACAGGGGTTCTGAGGGAGGAAGGAGAGCCAGACCCGCTTGGCGACTCTGATGTCCTCTCTGATTTCGCCATTGAACTTGGGGATACACCTTCCTGCTCATCCACCAACCATCTGCTGCGTTCAACTCGAGCTGGTTGAGGGTCCGTTTGGTATCAGTCCCTGTGCCTCGGAAATTAATTGATTCAGGGCCTTTGGAGCTGGAGGGAGGCCATCAATTCATCGATTTCTTCCTGCTGGTGTGTCTTCCCACCTCTGAAACAAGCAGTGCAGAGCACCCATCTCCTGCAGCAGGAAATGGGGTGCTTGGGCAGGGCTGTTACTTCAGGGTCTTGAGTGATTAAATGTCACCCAGCCACTCCTCCTGCTGCTCCAGGCTGGGAGTCGTCATGGCGGACTCCGTTGTCCAGGCCTCTGAGACCAGGCGTCCAGCCTTGGGACCGGTGGCCAGGCACAGGGGAGGACAAGCTCAGGATGGGGTGGAGATGCGGCCCCCATGATGTGTGGGCCAGGTGCAGGGCTCAGCGGATAGCAGAGAGCCGGACGCATGGTGGCCTGTCATGGAGGGTCCCCGGGGGAAGACGGCAGACATGGAAGAACACAGAGTGGGCAACCCTGGCATGGTGGGCTGTGCACAGCGTATGGTATCCCCAGCTCTTTGGCCTGAGGCCCGACACCTACTGTGGGCCTCCATGAGGGTTAGGCGGGCAGCCATGTCTCCAGGGAGAGGGGTCTCCTGAGGGGACAGGGTCAGACCCACTCTGTCAGCAGGCTTTATCTGGGTTATCAAAGCCTGGACCACGGCAGGCAGAACTCCAGCCTCGCCCTCCCTGAGATACACAAGGGGTGATCAGCAAATATGATGAGTGTTTGAATTAAAGGGAATTTCTTACAGCAGAGACGAATCCCCCTCAAAATCCTCCCCTACCCCCTCTTTGAATGCACATATCCCATCATTCTTGGCACTTTCTGAAGCAGCTCTGGAGTCCTCTTTTGTGGGTGTCTACATGAGGTGTGATCAAAAATATGGTGAATGCTGCTGCTGAGTGTCTTCCAATGGAAAAGCAGCTTGTAAAAACACGACACTGTGTCCTCATCCACCTCATTCACTGGATCTGGCACCATGTGACTCCTGGCTCTTCCCCAGAGCCAAAATGAAAGTGAAATAGTTTGAATCAATTCGGGACATTGAGGAGCCACAACAGCACAACTAAAGACACTCAGGAAAGAAGGCTTCGGATCTGCTTCAGAAAGTGGTAAGAAAAATGGGATGAATGTGTTTGAAGTCAGGGGGAGTGTTTTGAGGAGGATTCATGGCAGTGTGTCTTTTACTGTAAAAAATTCCCGTTCCACCTCCTTCCTCTCCTCCCACTCCTCCAGGAAGCCCCCTCTGGCCACACACAGAGCTGTGGCCACACACACAGCTGTGGCCACACACTTCATCACTGCACGCGGCCACCCAGGTGGTGGCGGTGGTTTGGACATAGGACCAGAGCAGGATTCACATCTAACTTACCCTCTTGGGAGCTTGGTAGCAGCAACAGGTCTTGTTGCACCTCAGTCTCCCTTGAAGCTAACCTGGGCACCAGGCTTCAAGATCAAGAAGTTTATCTGGGAATCGAGAGGGGGAAGGAGAAGGTGGGAGGGCGCAGAACGTGTCACCGACCACCGTGGTGTGCAGAGCGCAGTCCTGCCAGGGACCTGGGGGACGTGCAAAACACGGTGCTGGTCAGTGGGTGTCAGCCTGGTTGGGCTGCGGGCCCTGGAAGCTTGCTCAGACGTTATTCTAGAAGGAGAGAGCTTTCTGTGAAGTTGTGTTTTGGATGAGATTAGAATTTAAATCAGTGGACTTGGAGAACAGCAGGTCGCCTTCTCTTGAGTCGAAGACCTGAATAGAAAAGTCCCGCCTCCCCTGAGCAAGAGGGAGCTCTGCCTGGGACTCAGACTCTGACTCTTTGCCTGCAGGTTTGGGTCTCGCCAAGCCTCCCTCATCATGTGCGCTAACTCCCTACAGGAAGCCAGCCTGCTCTCTGCCCACACCCTCAACATCCTGTAGCTTCTGTCTCTGGGGGAAGGAAGCCTCGAAAGACCACTCACTCCGAGCTATCGTGGCCATTGCTTGAGGGCTGCGCCTCTGGGGCCCTGCTTTTGTAGTCCTTCCTGCTGCTCCACACACGGGTGGAGGGGGCTCAGGTGGCCAAAGGAGGCCACAGGCAGAGGTCTGTAGGAGCTGGCCGGTGGAACCCCACCCATGTGTGTAGAGTGCTACCTGGCATCCTGTGGAGCCCTGCAGCCCCTGCTACCTGGCTGTGTGTCGGGGGAGGAGAACCTAACAGCGTGCCCTGCCACTGCCTCCTGGGAACCAGGCTCTGGCCTGGCTCTTGGATGCCGATCCCACCGCAGCTCTCCATCTCTGAAACAGAAGAGTGGCGCACAGCACTGCTGGAGAAAGCAGCCACACTATGTACGCAAAACCTCGGCATGGTGTGTAGTGCAGAAAGCCTATCTCCTAAACAGTAGCCACTGGGATTCTCGGTTGGAACCTCCAACCTCCGCCCACACAGTGTGGCCTCCAAAGCAGAGGCTGGGACCCTGGGTACGTGCAGCTCTCCATTCTCGTCAGCCTTCCCGCGGACAGAGACACAGGAACACGGCAAGACTCATCGCTTGGTAACATGATCACTGGGAGCCCCGCTCAATCTGGGTGGCTCTCCTGCCAACAGACAGACTTCCGGTCCAATTCTAATCCTTCCCAGCTGCCTTCAGCCTTGCCATTTCTAGAGCCATTAAACATAGACGAAAGGCCACGGGTTCTTTGTCATAGATGGTTATACGGTCCATGCAAAGAAACAGGCTTGGGGAATAAAAATAGATTAGGGAGAGCAATGTGACACCATTCGCCTCTGGATGGGTTATAGGAGCTGGAAGCCCAAAAGCTTCACTGGCCAACTCTGTGTGGCCTTCCAGGCAGGAGCATTCTGTGCCCTCTGCAGGGAAGACAGGGGATGTCCCCGTCTACATGGGGACCCACAACCCATTAGGTGGTTGGAGTGTGGCCCCAGGCTCTTAAAGGTGTGTTAGTCAGTGATCCCATCGCCGGGCAGAATACCTGGCACTTGTAACATATGGGAGAAGAGGTTTAATTTCCTCACAGTTGAGGGAATTCAGCCCCATCAGCTGGCTCCAGGGCAGAAGCATCATGGTGGAAGGGTGTGGTGGAGCAGAGCTCTTCAGTGCATGGTGGCTGGAAACCACAGGAGAACAGTGCCAGAGGAAAGGCCCAGGGCCCGGATGTGGACCACACCTCCATGGCCCACTCAGAAACACTCAGCAGTGTGCTTTGCCAATCTTCGAGACACTTCTTAATCCAATGAAGCTGACATATCAAGATTAACGGTCACAGGAGGTCTCTTGTGGAACCCAACGGTGTTTTGAAAGTGCCTTTTGAAAAAGAAAAAGCAGCACCCACTACTCTGAGGCACCGGGAGCCATCATTTTATTCCTTCCCAACCCTCCCTTCTCTGAGTGGTTATGTCATAGCTGTACTGAGTCCCTTCCGTGCAGTTGGCCCAGGTTTTCTTCCTTCCAAAGGAGCCCAGGCCCCCCGGGCACAGCACCAGGCCAAGTGCACAGTGGCAAGCCTGGCTCTCAGAAGAACATTCGCTGCCGGGTTGGAAAGAGACAAACTTGAGCGAATCCTGCTTTGTTCGCTTGAGACAGCTCAGAGTGTGTGAGAATCTGGAGCAGAGAAAATCCCCAGAACTGCTCACGTGCAAGTCGGTGGTCCCACAGGGGCTAGATGGTGTCCAATGGAAACTGTGGGGAAAACATCCCGTTTTAAAAGCTCTTAAAAACAAAGCGATTATTTTTGAGTTTTGAAGGAGAGACAGATTTCAAAATATTATGAATTTGCAGAAATTCCCATTTGAGACTTCAATGTAGATAAAGACAAGCTGGCTGGAAATTTGTGCATTTGGGATGTTCATGGAAATCTTTATTACCATCCCTCATCTTCTGGGTAACTTTGTTTACGGCAGTCCAGTCCATTTGGTACAGAATGAGTTACGTAGCAATAACGTAAAGTATGCAGCCACTGACAGAGTGCAGTTCTGACAGCGCCAACCTTTGCACTTCACCAGCGCTTCCGGATGTGTCGAAAAGGTCATGACTTCTCACTCACAGGAAAACCAAACCGCCAACAAGTATTTCATTGCTTCTCTAAATTATAGATGATCTTCTGACCCCAACACGTGTGCGATATAGCCCCACTTGCCGTGGTCTAATTACTAAAACCCAACCCACTTGTTGGGTGTTATTCCAGTTCAGCCTAAGAAGGTTAAGCCAGCTTCCAGAAGCAAGAAGAGAAAGGCGAGTCTGTGTCTTGCTTGACCGTTGCACTGTCTGACTCTTGCCATGCAGGGCAATGAGGAGAGAAAAGACGTGGTCTTTTATCAGAAGGAAAAGTAGGGGCTGGGTGGGAAGTCTTATTTCCATTTTATAGTGAGAAAACAGCTAAGCTTCTTCTCTAACATCACTCAGTGATGAACTCACAGAGCTAGGACTCCGACACAGGTCTTGCAGACAAAACCCTCGATTGGTCCACTCCGCATCTGTGACCTGAGAGACCAGCTGCTGCCCGCCATGTGAGCTCGCTGCTCGGAGAGGACAAGACACTTTGATTTCCTGGGAGATGCTGCCGTGGTTCCGAGTGGGGCCAATGCTGAACCCGACCATCCATGGCTTATCTCAGTTAACTGCAAGTCCTGTCCACAGGAGGGCATGAGGCTGCACGGGATGCCACAGAAGGGAGATTGTCAGTCTTGTCCCCGGTGTGCTGAAGGCCTTGGTGTGGATTTCTGGGCAAGGCTGAGCTGAACAGACCTCCGTGCTGCTTCTACTTGGGACGGCAAAGTCTGGTGGCCCTCGGGAAGAACCGGGTCCCTACTGAAGCTGCCGCTGGCTGCCGCCTGTCACCTGCCATACACTCTTCCTGTGTCCCAGGGTGGGCTTGACCGTGTCGCTCACTTCTCAGGGTAAATGATAAAGTGGCTTGAGGAGTGGGCATCTGGGGTCCTCATTTTTTAAATCGAAGGAGGCAGACGCCTCTTCCTCTGGCCGTGGCCTGCAAGGGCTCCTGAATGGCCAGAGCAGCGGCAGCAGGGGCCTCAGAGCTGGACTGACTGCCTTTGTGCTCCTGGAAAGGCTGCCAGGGTGCAGGCATCTCAGCCGAGCCAGGCACACCATGCCTTCTTCCTGTTTCTCTCGCGTGAGCCAGGACTTGCACGGAAGCCAGGTGTACTGGTTTGCTGTTGACTGCAGATTCAGGTGTCCCACCTGGGAGGTGGATGGTGTTTTGCAAGGCTTTGGGGAAACCTCAAGCTTTACAACGCTGAGGGTCAAATCCAGCTGAGGAATACTTGGGGCCAAATCAGGGCATCCTCTGGCAGCGGGCTCTTCCCCTGGCCTGTAGCTCACGTCCGGAGGGCGCTGTGGGTGCCCTCAGCTCCCCGGAACCAGGGTCTTCTGAGCCCTGCATGGGTTGGTGGTTTGTGTTTTCTAACTGCACAAATTATACCTGTGAATGGTAAAGGACAACAAGAAGGGTGCGAAAGACAATTGCTTGTGACCCTAGCATTCACACCTCAGCGGGCTGGGGAACTCCTGCAGGGTGTTCAGGCAGGGACAGGACTGGCGTGGGTAGGCGTCCGCCACTGCTGCAGTGGACACCAAAGGCAGAGTCAGTGCTGGCTCTGGGTCTAGCACCTCTTGTCCCTTTCCCAGGGCATCTCTGATGCCGAGCTGCAGGGTCTGTGGGAATTTATTGGAATTTCTGCATTCATGATCAGGAATCGGGAAGGAATGGCTACCCACATGGCCACCTTAGCAGCAGGATGGGAGCTCAGGATGAATTCCCCCTGTTCTCCCTCCTTGGCGGCCTGGGATGCGTTTGACTGCTGCTCAGAGGTCTTGTGCCATGGAGCCCCGGCTGACCAGAGTGAATCCTTGTATTAACTTTCCCTTCTTCCTGGTTTCATTTCCCTCTCCCTCCCTCCTCTTTCTTGGGACCACTTCCCAAATAACCTCCTTGAATGTAAGACTTTGTCTCCAGTTTTGCCTGGAGGAGCTCAGTGTGTGATGCTCGGTTCATTTGTCCTCATGATGACAGCCATGAGAGCTGCCCCCAAGGATTTTATTTCTCCTCTGGCTCCTCCTCATTCTTCTCCCTTCTCCTTTCTCCTCCTCCTCATTTTTTTCCCTCCTCTTCCTCCTGCTCCATCTACTCCCCCCTCTTCTTCTTCCAGGGTGCAGTGTGTAATTTATGCCAAGTTCCCTCAGGGCAGAGCCTCAGATGGGGATTTGTGTGCATGCAGCTTATCGAGGGAGAGATGTCTGCAGAAAGCAGTGCAGGTGTCAGGGATGCAGGGTGGGGAGGGAGAGCGGGAGCATGCAAGAGTGTGGCTTCCGGGGAATCCAGCTCCACCCGGAGCTGCTCAGTGAGCTGTGGGGTGTCGTCTGCACCTGGGGAGAGCGGAAGGGCTTTTACACCAGAGTTCAGGCTGATCACTGCACTCTGGCCACCCAGGGAGGTGTCAGTGTGATTGTCACATGCTTACATGACAGGTCCAGTTGCCCAAGGATGATGTTGTAGAGAAGCCTGGCAGGGTCGACCGTGAGCGAAGGACCTGGGACAGCAGTGGGCAGGACAGCATCCAAATCAACAGGAGGAATCTCAGGAGATCTGGGTGGGGTGCCAGCAGCATGTGCTGTGATGGTTTGTAAGTCCTCATCCTTTTAGACTTGGAGGCGTGCATGCAACTGCTTTGGCTGAGAAAGTATGGGTAGAAGAGTTTTTTTTCTTTCAGGTGTATCCCTCAGGAGCCAGAGTGTGGCTGGCCTCTACCTTCTTTCTTGCTCTGGTGGTCATGGAAACCTCTTCTGAGGTGGATCTTTGATCACCCCGGCTCCTGGAGCTCTGTGCTGAGGCAGAACCATGGTGTACATGGTGCACAAACAAGAAGTAAGCTTTGTTTTTAAGTCACTGAGATGCTGGGCAGATTTTGTTATCATAGGCAACCCTAGCCCACCTCGACTGACACACTCTCTCTGTGTGTTAGGGTCAAAGGCATAGGAGAGACTACTGCATGGTTCTGGGCCACATGGCCCTGACTGGAGTTGTGTGGCCAGGTGCTTCGAGAGTTCAAGTTCCTTCTCTTGTGGACCATCTAAAATCCCAGCACTCCACTTCTGTGGCTCATGAGAATTATGGTATAGTTACCAGGAGCCTCAAATGCTGGTGACAAAGTGGGGTGGTCAGCGCTAACAGGACACCACGCAAAGGTCCCCAGATGGAGATGCTCCTACCTCACTGTGGGCCCAGACGCAATGGAGCCAAGTGACCATGGACTGACACCTCTAAAACCATCAGCCAAAGTCAATCTTTCTTCCTGTAAGTTGATTTTCTTAGGTATCTTGTCACAATGATGAAAAGCAGACTAACACAAACGTTAATTCTCCTTTGCCATGTGACAGAACATATTCACAGCATCTGTGGATTAGGACATGGGCATATCCTGCCTGCTGTATCAGTTGATTCTTAACTTCCATGAGGAAAGAGACTCCACTGATCATGGTTAGATCCCTAAAATCTGATATATAGAATCAATCAATAAATTATTAAAGTAAACTTAAGTAAAATAACCCATGGAAAGCATTGGTGTGCAGCACATGACAGACACTCTTGCTTTTACCTATCAAAAGCCCTTTAGCCTGCCACATCCGAGGCATTGGGTACATTCTTGCAGGCTTTGCTCAAGCCACTCCTTCTATGAAGTGTAACTAGAAGTCTTCCTCCTCAGCTCTGGGTTTTATTAGACCTCTTTCTTTACTAGGCCATGAACTGCTGGGGTGGTAGCAGTCTCATTAATTCCTGAGCTCCTCAGAGTTCCTGGCATGTGACAGGCCCTTAGCTACAAGAGAAATGGAAGCAACCCAAGGGAAGATCAAAATGAGACAGCCAGAAGTGTAAGAAGCAAGGAGGCCCCCAAGGGCCTTCCACTTCCTTTCACCAGAGAAGAACCTTGCTGCCAGGTGGCTTGAGGCCTGGCTTCACAAACACATTTGTAGTAAGATTTTAAAACCAGCTTCCTTTGGCTTCAGTCCCTTGTGGAACCATCCAGTTCCCATGAATGCGTCCATCCCGGAAATGGCAGCCCATCTGACACCTGTCCCCTGGAAGCAGTCGTGCCTGGTTTTGACCCCATGGTGATGGCTCTGCTTCTAGCTGTTCCTTTTGTGATCTCTCCAGAGTTTTGGGCACTGCTCATTCTTCTCTGCCATCCCGGTGTACCCTTTTCAGGTCATGGCTGAAAGCCCACACCTTTGGGTGAATACCTTTTCCTTTCCAGCAAGTACAGAAGGTGACTTGCATGTAGTTTTAAAAAGTTGGCTGTCCTTTTATTTTTCTTTTTTCTTCAAAGACACTTTAAACTCTTTGGTCAACATTTTCATCATTTTCCTCTCAGATATTTCCTCTCAAATACTATTTTTAGCCATTGTTCTCCCCAATGGGGTTCTCCTCAGAGCGTCCTGGCTACTGGGGCTACTTTCATAAGCTTCTTCAAGAGAGGAGACACAGGCAACCATGTATCCTTTCCCCCTAAGTAGGTTAAATCTTCCCCAGATCCTCTTCTGGTTATTCTTGAACTGACTGGAGGGATAAGAAGAAAAACATTTAATTGTGGTTGCTTTGAGGGAATATATTCTTTACCAAATGTTCTCTCGGGGAGGGCACTGGTTGAGGTTGAAAGAAGTATTTTCTTAAGCCGTTGGGAAGCAGGAGGGGTCTCATAAGGTGTGGTAAGAAGAGAAAGGCCCACGAAAGGAAAAGGAGAGGACTTGAGATCGGTTCAGGATTTGGAGAAGTGGGAAGAGGAGAGGGATGAGAGGAGGGCGGGGAGAAAGGCAATGGCCAGGAAGATGGCGGAAGGCCCTGTGTTCCAAGCTGCGCCCTTCGTGCCACGCCGAAGCCCCTGGCGCCATGTGGCCCGGGCACGTGATGGGAGCGGAATCTCGTGGGATCTGGTGGGGTGAGGTTGACATAGCACAAATTGGGACTAATTATGCAGCCAGCGGAAAGCTGTGAGAGAGAAAGGGACACGAGCCGTGGGAACTTTGTCGAAGGCAAAATGAAAATGAGCAGCAGAGCTGCCCCGGTTCGTCCCAAGTACGCAAATGAGGAATCCCACGGGGGCGCTGTTTACACCTCGCCTGTGCCGCGCGTGACAGGGGCAGCCCCTTGGGAAGGTCACTTAGACCCAGCTCTGCCCTGCTGCTTACAAAGGCTTTCCTCTGGCAGCTCGTTCTCAGGAGTGTCCGGCTCCCCTGAAACTCTGCCTCTGTCACCTTTGGTGTAGAATTCAGTGCTTAAAGTTAACACGTTCAAAAAAAGAGCTAGAAAGAGTGTCCTCAGGGGCTACAGGGGAGAGTTCCAGGGACAGGCGATGTGAACGTGTCTGAAGGGTGTGAACCAGGAGGGAGGACGGAGGTCACTGTGGAGGTCGTGTCAGAGGCGGAGGCGGCTACAGCAACAGCGGGGTGAGTGATGCCAGGTGTCGGATGCGATCCACAGGGTCCAAAGCTGGGTGCTCTTAGGCGGCCACTAAATCTTAGCTAGCGCACGGATTTGGGGGGCATCCCATGCTACACAGTCTCTCAGGTTACAGCCTAACTGTCCTTGGCATTTTTTATTTCTGAGGCAGGATCTCACAAAGTCACTAAGTCACCCAAGTTGGGCTCTAACCTGCAGTCCTCCTGCCTCAGCCCCCCAGAGTGCTGTTTACATGTGTGCCACACACCTGGTTCCTTGCCAACACTCTTAAATCTGCTCAATATCCTTAAAGACTCAAATCAGCCAGATTTGTTAAAACAACCAGATTTTGTTACTTGCAAAGAATAACACAAGCTCTATAGCTGTCTTAAACAATGTGCATTTTCCCTAGGACACCTCTTAAATTACCTCCCTGTGATAAAGTCTTAAAGCTGGATTTTAGGTTTTGTGTAAATGAAATAAGCACACTTTACCCATTTCTCCCACTGAATGTGACACAGTGCCTGGAGTAGCTATTTGAGGACTTTGAAAAGTAAATAACAACAGGCAGATTGTGAGAAAACACCAGAAATCCTAGTACCGCCAGCCTGGGAGTGAGTTCAGTTTTCCCCTCTGGTGTCTCTCAGCCAAACTCACTGTAGCCATACTGCAGATGAGTCCTGGAAGCGGCTCAGAGTAGCTCCGGGCACCCTCAGCCTGGCACGAGCAATTGGAAAGGGAGGGAACTCCGGAGTTGACCTCTCTTCTCTCATCCCCATGACCAGCTGATCCTGTGGTAGAGGGTAGCGGTGGATTGTATGTCCCAAGAAGGCAGGGCTAACCTTGCTGCTTTTTAAAAATATCTGTCTTCCCACCCTCTAGCCCAAGTGCAAGCTCAGTCACGGAAGTGTGGGGTGGAATGGAATGGGGTTTCTGTCTAGGAGACTAAAAGAGGAGACCCCAGGAGACCAGACAGCATGGAGGAGGAGGAGCTGCAGAGAGCAGCTGTCTGTGAGCAGGGCGGTTAGCAGCAGGATCCAAGCTCTGAGTTCCCCTCCTGAGGCACACTGTGCACTTCTGGTCACAATTCGCACACTGGAGATTTTGAGCACTAAAGGAACAGATAGATCACCCCGGATTCCAGCCTGAGAGATGGACGTTTGTGATACATCTGAAGAGCACTGCCAAGATTTCCATGGCTAAACTGATGTTGCAAACATAGCTTTTGTGTTGGAACTTTCAGTCTGAACTCAGCAGCCTCACTGCCTGGTGAAGCAAAAATAGCAACATTCACCGCAGGATTTAAACAAGTCTCAAAGTTTAAATAGCATAATATTTAAGCCTTTAAACAACATTTTAAATGTCCAGCTATAACTATAGCTATTACTATGAAACATTAGACTATAAAATTTAGAGCAAAACAGGAAAGACCATAATGATTTGAAATTAGATAATGAGTTCTTAATCTGATGCCAAAAGCATGAGCTGTTAAAGAACACATGGATACATTGGACTTCCCCAAAATTTAAAACTCTCTCACTAAAAGACTGAACAAAAAACCTACAGACTGGTGGGGAATATTTACAAACCATTCCTATAACAAAGGACTTGTTTCCAAAATATATAAAGAACTCTCAAGCTCTAATAATAAGAAAACAACACAATGGAAAGTGATCAAAAAGCTGAGTGTGGTGGTGAATGTATGTGATCCCATCTCTTTGGGAGGCTGAGGCAGGGAGGGTTGTGAGCTCAACCTCAGCCTGGGAAGTTTAGTGAGACTTGGTCTCAAAATTAAAAAAAAAATTTTAGGCCCGGGGATTTAGCTCAGTGGTTTCGTTGCCTGCTGCGCAAGTGCAAGGACCCAAGTTCGATACCCAGTACCCCCCCCAAAAAAAAAAAAAAAATTTTGGGCCGGGGATTTAGCTCAGTGGTTCCCTCGCTTGCCTTGCAAGCGCAAGGACCTGAGTTCGATCCCTGGTACCAAAAAAAAAAAAAAAGTTTTAAAAAAGGGCTGGGATGTAGCTCACGGCAAAGGCCATGGGCTCAATCCCCAGTACCTCAAATAAAATAGTGGGAAAAACACGAGAACAGACATTTCCTCAATGATGATAAACAGGTAGTAGACAGGCACATGAAAAGATGTCTGACATCATTAATCATTAGGAAAATGCAAATTAAAACCAGATGAGATGTGGCCACATCCTGATTAGAAAGGCAAAAATGGGTGGTTCTTACAATACTGAATGTTGACGAAGGTGTGAGCGATTAGAATCCTTACACTGCTGGTGGGAATGCAAATCTGGGAAGTAGTTTGGCTGCTTATAATAGTGCAGTTTCTTATAAAGTTGAATATTCACATCAGTCATCCTTCCCTGGCTGTGTAGATTGGTGCCAGGATCCCCTGCTCCCAGAGATACCAACATTTACAGAAGCCCAAGTCCTGTTCGTGGAATGGTGCAGTATCTGCACATAAGCTAGGCACAAATCATATTACCTACAGTAATGCAATGGAAATACCATGTGAATAGTTGTTTTACTGTATTGTTCTGGGAATAATGACAAAGAAAAGTCTGTACACGTTCAATACAGAAGCAGTTTTTTTCCAGATATTTTCCATCCAAGGTTGATTAAATCTATGAATACAGAACCACAAATATGGCAGGATGATGGTCCTTATTCTGTGGCCCAGCAATTCCACTCCGGGAATCTGCCTAGTGAAATGAAGATTTAGGTTCATACAAAACCTTTATGAAAGCAGCACCTCTGTTCACAATTGCCCCAAATCACAAACAACCCAAAAGGTCATTCAGGTAGTAAAGGTATAAACAAACTGGTACGTCTACACCATGCTAGTCAGCCATTTATAGTGCACTACTCATCAATACAAGTAGTGATTGACAAATGTGATAATTTAGGTGAATCGTAACACATTAGATTGAATGAAGGCTCCATAGTCTGTGATTCAGTTAACATATCATCACTGAAAAGACAAAACTATAGATATAGAAGGAAAAATTAGTGGTTTCCAGGGACATAGGAACAAGAGTAGGGGAAAGGGTAACTATAAAGAAATAGTGCAAACCAGATTTTAGTATATCCTTGTAGTGTTTGTGATTACCTTAATCAGCAATGTATGAAAAGTCATTCCTCTAAACGCAGACTTGGGGAGGTCAAAGTCTGTGCATATATACATCCCCGTATTGACCTTCAAAAGGGTGTACAATTTCCGTTCCCATCCGCAGCACCCAAGTACCTCTGCACCAGTACCCTTGCTCACCATCATTGGGATTTCTCATTATCACTGTTTTCCCAATTTGAGAGGTATGTTAGGTGAGCTTTTTAAAGAAAACTGTTCATAAAGAAATCAATATGCAGATCTAGTTTGAGTTGTGCATTTCTGTCAATGGCCATATTGTCAAGTGTCTTTTTAAAAATAGATACAGACAAGTAGATATTGATGAAAAGAGAAAAAGCACTCTTCTCACTTCTATGAAAAAATAAAACAAAATTTCATATTGAAGTAATTAGGGAGTAACAATAGTTCATACATTGTGCACCGTGATCTTGGATGGCCAAAGTGGTACTCAGAGTACCAGCCTTGGACAAGAAAAGACTCTGACAAAGGGGAGACACACGTAGGTAAATGGGTGTAACTTCAGGACATAAAGCTAAGTGAAATAAGCCAGACACACAAGCTGAAATACCTCATGCCATCTCTAAAGAGCAAAATAGAAGCTAGATGGATAGGAAGTAGGGAGAAGTTAAAAAAATTCCTTAAATTATCTGTTCCATTTCAAAAATATTTAAAAATAGATGCTAATTTGTTTAATTTATACTGTTACTTTCTTTTTGTTCACTGAAAAGAAAGTTTTGTCCTTTTGTTTGTCCAAGAGTCTGGCCTTTTCCTCAGTTGGCCCGGAACACATTTGGCAGCGGAGTTGCTCCGTAGTCAGCAGTAAGGTAGAAGATTTCTATCTGCAGCCTTTGAACCTCGAGTGCTCCCAGGAACTCCTATGCAGTTTGCTAATCTTCCTCTTAGGACTTTCAGAGACCTTTGAAATACAACTTTGTCACACGGTTGCCACAAGAATGCCATTCATTGTTAACAGGAGATATAACCAGCAGGTGTGTCCGGGTGATGGTAAGAGGCCAAATTGTTGTATATGCAAGGGATAGCAGGAACAAGTGACAGAGGCAGTCAGTCCCCTCAGATTTCCGGGCACATGCTGAGGAAGGGCCCCTGTACACAGCTTGGAGAGCCCCCATCCACGTCCCCTGGGTTCATTTACCCCATTTGTGCTCATGGGCTCCTAAGGTGCTGCCACTGCCCAGGGCCAGCCCGAGCCTCTTCGTTGGGGGGTGCTGGACTCTGCTCTGCTCTTTATGTTCCCTGGGGCATTGCTGGACCAGTACGTGGCAGGTTGGGAGTGCAAATTCTCCAGCCTCTTGGACTGTGATTGCAACACACTCAGGCGGGATGAGTACCTCCCGGGAACTCTCCAGAGGGACTGAGGCCCAGGTGCCCCGAGGGCCTTATCCAGTACTGTGCCCCTGCCTGGTCACCTTCCTAACTCCTCTGCTCATGACCAGCATTTCCTGGGAATGCTTGAAACAACCCCTAAACCCCTGGGATAGGGATTCTCAGATCAGGACCTTGCGTAGGAGATTCAACCTAACACGGCTGCTTTTTCCTTGCTGCTCGGAGGATTTAGATTCCTACTGCACTCCAAGGCCTGGCAGAGTTACCGTTGCTTTGGGAGCTCGCACAGAACCCAGCCAACTCGGCTCCCCATCCGGATGTTTCCTGGTCTTCTGGAAACAAAGCAGGCAGCTCCGTGACATCGAGCACCTGGCTTCTCCCATGCTGTTTTCCTCTGTCTCTCAGGCGTGGCCTTCATCCCTGCAGTCTGTGATGGGAGTGTGTAAAGGAGAGGCGGCCTCGGAAGTTGCACGCATCACTTCTGTTCATGCCCCATCCACGCATGCTTAGCTGCATGGCCGTGTCTAACTGGAATGGAGGCTGCTGGGTACACGTGTGTCCCGCCATGTGCTTGGGCTCCCTGGTTGTGAGAGAGAAGGGGACTGGGGGGTAGCTCGCAGCACCCGCCACAAGTGTGAGGATGAAAGGCACCCACCCAGGGCACATTCTCTATTCTGCTTCTACTGTCTTCTCTTTCGCCAGCTCCCTATTCAGGCTCAGGGCACAAATGCCAGGCTCACTAGCGTAGGAGCTGGTCTTTCAGTAAGTAGGTCTTCTCTAGAAGTGTAGGGGATTTACTAGAGGTTTGTTTTTCACCTGAGGGTATAACATTTACCTTCTGAGGGCCAGGGATTTAGCTCAGTGGCGCCTTGCCTGCCTGGCAAGCAGAAGGTCCTGAGTTCAATTCCCGGTATCAGAAAAAAAATGTATCTTCTGAACTGAGATCTCAGAACTTTGGGGCCAGTGGTCTTAGGTAGGGTAACCGGGAAGCAGTGAGATTTTTGAAGGGTGAGGAATCAACGAAGAGGTGAGAGCAGCAGAACAAAGGAAAGTCAGGAGCTCAGAAAGAGGTGTTGATTTCAGGCAGGAAGGAAGCCTAGCCCTGACTTTGCAGAGGAGCTTGGGGGCATAAGTCAGCACGGACTAGAGGCAAGGAGGCTGAGATTTCACCATTAGCTGTCAGGTGGCGCTAAGGGCTTGCTCAGGGGACAAGCTCCCAGTGTCCCATCACCCCTGCCTGGCCAGCCCAACAGAATTATGCTTGCACGCTGAGGAAGGGGTGCAGAGGACCCGAGGAGCGACAGGAGGGGCCCCAGCAGTGTCTGCTCAGGTGAAGTTTAGGAAGAGGCCCAGCGGCTGCTTTTCACAGGACACTGTTCTTGGATGAGGTGGCCTCCAGCTCCACGGAGGGGGCCCAGGTTTTGTGGGAGCTCCTTGGACCTTCTTCTTGACCCATGTCGGGGTCTTCCCTCTGAATTCCTCTTGCTCACTTTGGGGGTGGGGTAATAAGATCATGGGGATGGGTAATGCTAATGTCCCAACCCTGGGCTCCCAAGCCCAGTAGAGCCCATGAAATGACTCGCAGGGTGGATGCAGCTTAAGCAGTTTTCCCAGGTGGCTCTTTCTAGGTACGTCTTTTAAAATTAGTCATGCTTAAATTAGCAGAGCTTTACTTTTAATATTCTTCTCTTGAAGTAGCTAGCACAGATTCAATCAGGAGCCTGATTAATATGCAAAAAAATGATTTGTTTTGATTTCAGTCTAGTGGGATTTTTTCTTTGCCAAGCGACTCCTTTATCAAATTCCTCTGCTTTTAAAAGCCTAGAAGAAACGTATCTCCTTAAAGTCGGAGGGCTTGGTTTCCCTGAAAGTGAGATGGGGAGGCCTCTGTGGGAGGGAGTGGGTCTGAAGTCTCAGCAGCTCAGTGTTGCCTGGGGCCAAACCTCTTTTTTCGATTTTCAGGCTATTACAAAGTTCCAGCCCCACTGCAAGGCCTAATCAGCTCCGGCTGCGCTGGGTGAAGTCGTGTCCACTGGAAGTCATCACCCACACACTTGCTCTGCCAAGGTGTATAATATTTGGCAGCTCATTGTGTGACCTTGGGCAAGTTACTTAATATCTCGACATGTGTTTTATTATTTCTAAAGGAAGATAATACTGAGCCCTTGGGATTTTGTACATGCTAAGTCTGTAATCCTTTATCTGAAAACCTTAAGGTAGCTTTTGGATTTTAAGAAGAGAAATACATATACAATATTGTTAGCACAACAATATTCCTGCAGCCTAACTTATGCATATTCAGATGGAGTGGCATCAAGCCTATAAAGAACCTCCCACCCATTAAGGGCAAGGTCTGTAACTGAGTGAGTGAGCTACCAGTCAATCTTTCAGAGTTTTTGGAGGTGAGAACTGGGGCAGAGGCGGTGCCCTGTAACAAAATGGTCTCTGCATCCATCCGTCCTTTTCCCCACTGGTTCCAGGAAGGATCAGGTGATACATGACACCGCCGACCCCAGACAGCCCGGTCCCCGGATGTTCGGTCGCCCTCCCTGCTGGTGACCTGGGTGGGCTCTTGTCAGTTTTCTTTCCTGATTTGACATTTTTAATCCTGTGTTTCTCCCAGGGGTCTGATTTCAGACCTTATTCCTTTGACACAAATAGCAGAGAACACACTTAGGGAAGAAAACTTTCTAGAGAAGGAAAAACAAATAATGTAATAGATAAACCATTGGTGGGTTCATTAAGCAATAAATGGAGTTGTCTAAACATTGGTAGAAAGTTCTAAGAAATTCTTCTGGTGGCAAGTTTCAGGAAATTCAGAACTAAATGCACAGCAAGAGTTTATCAATATATGTAGTGTGCTGGAAGCCTGTGGCTAAACCCCCAACTTCCACGGTCCCTGCCCTGTACCCCACACCCTCAGCAATCCCTGTTTAACTGTGCCTGATTCTGTGACAACGGCTCATACTTGCCTATTACAATGTGTCAAAAAATGTAATATTTATGATAATATATGTAACAAGATAAACTTCAAGATTTATTGGTTTCCATTTATACCAGATATTCTCCTGAAAATTCCTTATGAAAATTTAAATTGGGGTAAAATTTTGACAAAGGAATAGTAAGTCAGTGCTGAATTGGTCTCTAGAACATTATCCTATTAGGTTTTTGTCGGTGGGATAAAATACCTGACATACACAACTTCAAAGAAAAAAGTTTGTTTGGGCTCATGGTTTCAGAAGTTTCAGTCTATGGTCAGCTGGCTCCAAGGCAGGAACAAATTGGCGGAAGAATGTAGTGCAGCAAAGCTGCTCACATCGTGGCAGCTGGAAAGCAGAGAGAAAAAAGGAAATAGCCTGAGAGGAAAAATACCCTTCAAAGGCACACCCCAGTGACTAATTCATCCGATTAATTCATTCTGCCTCCCAACAGTGCCTTCAGCTATGAACCCATCAGTGGATGAATCCATTCATCAAGTGAGTTTGCACCCTGACCTCTCCAGGCCCCACCACTGAAGATTGCCACGCTGGGGACCAAGCCCTCAATACATGAGTTTGTGGAGGACACTTCACCTTTAAACTGTAACAATTATATAATCATTGAGCTCTTTAATAATCATTCTTTTGGATTCTTCATCAGGCATTTCACCCATTCCAATTGCCTCGGCATCTCTTCAGAGTTACTATAGGAGCTGTCTGCTTACTTGCCTTTTCCTACTTGTTCCTACCGATGTTGAGAATTGTACATCTAGTGCATCAGGTATCTCTGGCCCTTTCATGAAGCTGCCTTAAGAAGCAAGTAGATTTCTCCCAAGGATGCATCTTCAGGTGCTGGCATATTGGGGAATGTTGGCTTTGGTTCTAGCTGGGGACCATTGTGTAGTCTCCTAGCTCCGCTGGCTTGGGGTAGTGACTTCTTTGGGGTTAATGGTTGTGGCAGAGTTGGAGAGAACCACTGCCTTGCAGGCCGCACAGGAGTGGGGGTAGCAGCAGTTCAGGCAGGCATGGTGTGGACAGCAGTGGGTGCAGGGTGCTGGCCATGTGGCCGCGCCCACAGTGGGAGTGGAATCCCTGGTAAGCAGTGGGCTTCCTTGGGCAATGTGTTGTTAGCTCCACTACTAGCTGGGGCCTATGGCATTTCTTCCTGGTCGGTGATGAGACCCAGATCCTACACAGTGAGAGCCGCACCTCCTCTGTGGCGCTCACCTCCATTCCTTGCATGCTTAGCCCAGGTGCAGAGATGAGGAGGCAGGAATCCCATAGGTGGGGCAGCCAAAGTGTGCTGCTCTCTACTTTGCTGGTGTAGGTGCCAGCCAGGAGCAGGAGCTGGTGGGAACTGGGCACAGTTGCGCTCAGCACCCTCCAGCCACACACAGCCAGGGGACATGGCGATTGCTCAAGGCCACCTCGACTCACCCTGTGGCAGCAGTGGAATCCAATGTTCCCTCCCCACCATAGCAGGAAGGGGCACCTTAGCATGGCACGGGGAAGAGAGGAGGAACTGCCCAGGCACCTGCCTTCGGTGCTGGCACCAGAGCAAATCTATGAATAGCAGGCCATGCCTTTGGTCTTAGAGGGAAGACACCCAATCTGTTGGCTCTCAGAGGGCAGCCTCTGCCCCCCTCCACGCTGCACACCATTGGGCCTAGGTCACAGTCACTCTGGGCTCGTGAGGTGTGCAGTGGAAAGTCGGTTGGGTTAGAGATGGGAACGTGCAGGGGTTTGTGACCCATGGGCCTACACACGCTCAGGCAATAGCTCCTTCTCCAGATGGCTCCTGGCCACAGCCCCCTAGGTGTTCCCAGAAGACATGGTCCTTTCCCAAAGCAGCTGCTGTGCAGATTCCAGGCTGCTTGTCCAAGAGGGCTGCAGTGTGGGAGTCTGAAGCTGCCCAGCAACTGGGGTTGCAGCATCTGCGCCAATAGCCTCTGCCTCTCATCTGTTCCGCTGCAGTGGGAGACTCCGCTCCCCTGGCTGTGGAGTATAAAGCAGTTTATTCTGTTTTTCTTACCATGCTGTTGTCCCAACTCCCTGAACCTTACAATATTCTGGCCCCTTTCCTGCTGACCTCTGGTGTTCTCCCATGGTCACTCAGCTCAAAACACAACCATATGCCTGCCTCTCTGGTTCCTCCTTATAGACAAGGAGGTGATCACTGGGCATTTCTGTTCTGCCATCTTGAATCTCTATTTCTGGATTTTAGATAGGCGATGCTAGGGTGATCCCCTTCCCTGGGGTTGGGGCAGCTTGTAGCACAATCTCTACGTATCAACTTTCCGGCCACTGGGACAGCATACCTGACATGCTCAATTTAAAGGAGAACAGGTTTATTTTGGCTCACAGTTTCTAAGGGTTCGGTCCATGGTAGGCTGGCTCCAATGGAGGAATAGCAATGGGGAAGGATGTGGAAGAGGACGGCTGCTTACCACATGGGATCCAGGAAGCAGAAGGAGACGAGAGGAGCCAGGGACAAGAATGCACCCTTCCAAGCCACACCTCCAGTGACACACCCCTTCCCACCAGGGCCCACCTCCAAACAAGGGACTTCTGGGGGACATTTTACATCACCACAACACCCTGAAATCATGCACAAAAATATTTCTTCAAGAAAATATTTGAAACTTCCACTTATTGGAATAAAAAAATAAAGTCTTATATGTTTTTCCACTAAATGATTTATGAGAAAACTTTCAATTTTCATAGCATTTGGTATTTGGGAGTTGCAAACAAGGGAGGACAGACATTTGCTATTCTTCCTTTTAATGACCCCTCCCCTGCAAACAAGAACTTTTTATTCCCTGTGTGCTGAAGGATAAAGTTGGTCTAAAAATGAGAGGCCTTTGCCCTCAGCTATAGGGAGGTGATTTCTAGGTCCTGCCTAGATTTCATGCCTGATTGGAATGTTCAGGGATTTCCGCCACTAGACAGCCTAATGTGATTTATGAGGGGGGGTTTGGAGCATACACTCTCAGTTCTGAATTTTGAAGGAATGGATGACTAATGGTATTTGCCTGGCCTTTGGGAAAAGCTAGGGACTAAAGACCAGCCACCTGAGCAATATGCAATCAAGCCCCAGTAAACACTTTGGATATCAAGTGCTCAGGGGACTGTCCATGGTTGTCAGTTGTCAGTGTACAGTGACATACATTGTAGCTGGGAAGAGGTAACCTGGTCCAGGATTCCCTGGGAAGGGGGCAATGAAACTCTGTATTTGCACCTCTCCCAGACTCTGCCGTGTGTGTGTGTCTCTTCCTTTTCTAATTTAACCTGTATCTTTTCCCTGTAATGAACTGTGAAGGAAATAACTCTCATAAGTTCTTGGGTTCTTCCAGAACATGATGGAACCTGGGAGTGCTCTGGGGTGGTGACTGGTATCAGAGGTAAAGCCAGCCTTGTGTGGAGGACTTCTTACACTACAGCTGCCCGATCTCATTCCATCCTTGTATGTAAGCAAGAGGACAAGTAATTTACTGAGGCTATATGGTTTATAAATGGAGGAGTGGAATCAAACCTTAGCTGTCTGGTTCCAGAGCCAAACCTGTCCTTAGCCACTGTGTGACACTCGTACCCTATGAGTGACACTCAGTGGGTGGTCTGGAGACAAGAAGAAGGGGCATATTTGGGAGGTGAAAAAGCTAAATAATTATTCTATCACTGGACATGTATTAAACTGTGAACAGAAAATGTCTCAAACATGAGCTCATTTCTCGATTGGATCCTTCATGGTGTCTTTTGATCAGGCACATATGGTAATATGGTCCTAATTATAAAACTGGGAATGATAAGCAAGAATGTAACTCACTTCCCAGAATGTGTGGGGTAGGCGGGGCGATACAGGGTCTGCCTGTGCGCAGTCATGTTTTGTGCCACTGGAGCACATGGCTAAACCTGATTGGATCAGAGGCAGTGGAGCCAGCCAATCCATATGCCAGCCTCATTCCTGCATGTAAATAGGATGTGATTAATTAGATCTGCTGCTTGGGAACTCTGAATTAAGAAAAGCATTTAAAAGTGGGGCAACAGCAGTAGAAATGGATGCTCAGATGTCTATATGGCCATAAAAGCTGTTTGAAATGTGAAGCTGTTTGAAAGCCAAAGAACAAACCCTGTGAGAATGTAGAAAATGTGCATTCATAAGACAGAATGCAGCAGAAACCCACAGAAAATCACAGGTGCCAAATAACATCACTCTTGGGATATTATTTTTTTCTTTTCAAGTCTGATAACATCATTATCTATGAAAATATTGTTTTGGTTTACATAGATTTCATTAATAAATCTGACAGTTTTTCATCTCATCTACCCTCTGTATTTCTCCTTTGTGAGTTGCCTTCTTATGTCCTCTATTTCTGGGTTTATCTTTTCAGGTTAAAACGCCTCTGGACTTGTGGTCAATATCATGTAAGAATTATAGAAGGAAGAGACAAAACAGACAAAGTTGTTCAATTATAGTTTTGGTGAAACATTAAAAAAAAGGCAGGGATGCTGTAGAGAAATGGATTTAAATACTGAAAAGCTAAAATAATTTAGTCACGTTAGAGTTAAGTTAGAAATATTAACCCAAAATTCGTGATGCTGGCTATATGTGTTTCTCCAACAATAGCCCTAACGTGATCAGCACAATGCCGCTCCGTCTCCTGCCAGCGTTGGCCTGGACAACCTGGCGTCTGTGTCAGCTGAGCTTTCTGGGCTCCAATGGAGGAGGCCAGCTCCCTGGAGAGAGCTTGTGTGTATGTGGTGAAGGAAAAGTCACCCGGCCTGGAACATCCGTCCTGTTGTGGAAAACATCTTCGAGGACAAGGAAGTCAGCTTAAAGGGACCCCCACCGGCCACACGGGGCAATCGGAGCATCTCAAGGAGGAGAGCACTAAAAGCAATGGCAGTAACTTGAATCTATTTTGTCCTGAGTGCATAATAACCTGGAGAAAGCTACAGAGCTTACGATGAAGGATATACAAGTGCAGCTGTATGGGAAAAGGCTGGTAAATATACCAGAATATTTAAACGAATATCAAGTAAATAGTAATATGAAATAAATACTAAGGAACTAGATTGGTAACTACATAAGCAGTTCATGGGGAAAGGCTGCATCTTGAAGTCTATGGTGGGAGCAAGAGTGGCTCGGGTGGATCTGGGGCTGCCCCCAATCTCCTGTCTCCCATTGGCTGGAGGTCTCTCCCTGCAGCCTTGATGGTCCCCATGCCAAGGGTGCTCATGGGGATGCTGAGGCTTCACATGTCCAGTGCAGTGGAGGACTCAGACGGGGGTCTGTGTGTCCTCAGCAGCCAGCCCCAGCATGGGGCAGCAGGGGCCAGGGTGCAGAAACACGGTGATCCCTGAGCAAGGATGGTGATGAAGACCCCCAGAGAAACAGGCGGCAGGGCTCCGGGCATGACGAATGCCTGTGAGCTGGGTCCAGAAGAAATGATGAAGGATGGTGACATTTCATCATATTACACTATGGAGCCCTTGGTAGGGAGTTAGGTCCATTTGAGTTAAACTAATTCTGACTCTGACAACAATAATAATGAATGTTTACATCACAATTTTATTTTTTCATCAAGACAAGGTCTTACTAAGTAGTTTAGGCTGGTCTTGAACCTGGGATCCTCCTACCTCAGCCCCCAAGTGCTGGGATTGTAAGCATGGGCCACCACGCCTGGCTATGATTGGAATTTGGGTAAAACACCTTTGGATTAATAGTCTCACCTACTCATCCTGCCATTCTAAGTGGGCAGGCAGCACAGTTGGAAGAACACAGACGTGGGAGCCTGGTGGAGGCAGACACAGAGCCGCTGGCTGGCTGGGTAACGGGTTTGGCACTTGGCCTTCCTGAGCCTCAGTGGCTGGCTGGGGAGGCTGAGGGTGCCCTCACAGAGGCATGCGTGTGGAATAGGCATGCGTGTGCATCACCTGACACATCACAAGTGTTCACAGGTCTCGTTCATTTACAGACAAGAGGAATGAGTCAGAGACATTAGCTGGCTTCCCAAGGCCACGCATTTCTGTGTAGCAAGACCCAGCTTTTGACTGAAGTCTCACAGACTTATGAAAAAGAAGGGAGAAGGGACCTTAAAGATCAGCTGGGCCTCAGCTTTGTAACATTTCTTTTTAAGCCTCTCGGGCAGTGGTGGCAAACCTATGGCATGTGTGCTGCAGCGGGCTGTTTGTAGCATTAAAAGCTCCAAAAGCTTTGCCATCACTGCTCTAGAGAAAACATGAAAGTAGGAACCAGATAAGAGTGGGTTTACTCTAACTGAACTGGCCTTGGCCCATATCTCCACCCAAACTGCTTAGTGGCCCATAAGGGGGCTGGGGCTTCCTGGGGTTCCTTGGAGCACTGTTTGAAAACCTCTGGTCTAGTCCCATCTCTGTTACAGGCAAAGCTGCTGAGGCTCAGGGATGCCATTTGGCTGGTCATAGAGCTGGTCCCTGATGGGGTGGCATGAAGCCTTGTTGGGAAGACCCAACCTCTCCCCTCTACAACACTATCTCGGCAGGACAAAGACACCTGGCCCCAGATGAGAGAATGCCCTCTGATGACCCTAAAGAGCACATTGCTCTCGTCCCAGGAATTGTCTGTCGATCCTGGAGTCATTCTCATTCCCCACTGCTGAGCTTTGCAGTGTGCACTGCAGGCTTAATGCCTGGAGCTGCAATCCCAGTCAGCCTTTCCAACTGGGTCTCTGCTGGGCCCTGCAAGAGGCTGGAAAGTAGAGGTAGAAGCCAGCCTGCTCCAGAGCTGCGAAGGATGAGGGTTAGGGTCACAGCAGTGCCCTCATTCCCCATTTGAAAACATCAGGCACGTCCCCTGGCTAGGGAGAACTGAGGGAGTAGCCGGATGATTTCATGGTTGCCAGTCAATGAGGATGAACACGGATATATTTTGTTTCTGCATCACCTCTCCCTGGCCCATTTCTGATTTCAGCACCACAGCCTCGGACAGTTCCAAGACAACTCGGGTCCCTCTGGTGCTGCCTCAGTTCAGGTTCTCCAGGAGCAGATGTTAAAGCAGGATAAGAGGATGAAGAGATTTACTGACTGAGGCCCTGGGAACATAAAGGAAAGGAAGCAGGAGTAGGCAGAGTATCTTGGACTGCCGTGCACGTCTGACACGTGTGAAGAAGGTTCGGGTTAGGATTAGATGTACATGTACATCTTCTCTCAAAATCTGAACCTTTGGGGAGACCAGAGTACCATGCCTGACAAGCTGAGCACTCTGGGGGCCGGTGGTAGTGCTGATGGGGCTGATCCTGCAGGGGAGAGCTGCGATTTCCCCAGGGCAAAATTCAGACGGTGCCAGACTCATCTTCTGGAAGGTGAGGGAGGCACTACTCTAAATCACGAGGGGGCTCTCACTCAACTCACAGGTCTGGTTAGGCAGAGTCTGGCCTCTTAGGCCTGCTCACGCCAACGGCATGGCCCAGCCTCTGGAGTCCAAGCTGCTCCTCATGATGATCGCCACCTGTCCTGGGGGTCTTTCTCTCCGTTCACACCAGCTTGGTGGTCGCTGCTCTGTGTACAGAAACAGTGAGATTTCCCCGAACTTTTCTTTGTCTATGTGTCTATTAAAAAGCCTTCCACTCCAGCCCCGTGTGAAATCACACTGCAATGCCTTCATACAAGTCTTTCCCTGAGGACCAGTCTTCCCCTTCCTTCATTGTAAGAACTGCAACATTAGAAGTATAGTGACAATAGATTTTCTTCCCTTCATCTGTCCTTCCATCCTGTCTGTCCTTCCTTCCTTCTGTGTCACTACTCACAGAAAGTTGTCTTTGACAAGACAGTAAAGAGCCAGAGGATTTTGAAGTTCTTGGTGCTGGTGCCTGGCCCCATCTTGTCCCTACCACCCTGCCACCAGCTTCCAGCTGCTGGCACCTGCATTTCATTGCCTGAAAGTTGTTCTGGGAGAAGAAGAATTTTTTTCTGATGCCCAGGCTCTGAGGGACGAACTGCCTCTGGGTGTGACCCTCAGCTAAGGAACACCCTGGTTCTTTGAGGTGCTTTTCCTACATTGTTCCTGAGTGTCCTCGTGGAGTATATTCAGCTCCAGAAGCCCCAGAGGTAACTCGCCACCTTGCTCCCCCAATAATGCTTTCTGGATCACTTTCCAGTCAAAATATCCTGCACCCAAATCCCTTTCACAAGATCTGTCCTTGCAGAGAACAGACTGAGTTGTAACTTGTCCAGGCTCTGCTCTGAGGGACTGAAACCCAAAGGGGAAGTGTTTGGAATATTTAGACCCAGAACCTCCTCCAGCAGCTCCATGCTGCCTCTTCCAGTGGAGCCAGGACCCTGGAGAGTGAGGAAGAGAAGGAATCATGGGGCTTGGGAAATCGAGGGCGGGAGGCAGCCGGTCAGAAACACACTGGTGTGGAACCTTTGGACACCATCTCCCGGGAAGCAGTGGAGAGGTGGCCGAGTCTTCCAATTGTAAGGACGACCCTCTGCGGGCCGAGCAGGCTTAGTGAGGGGTGTGCTCGCGTCTGTGTGGGGTGTGTGGCTCCACACTGGGGGGCGGGGGGGGGACACACTGGGGCTTTCTTCTTCGACTGGAACTAGGGGACCCTAGGTCCTGCCTCCTCTCTTCCTAACCATTTAGTCTGCAACACTAATCTGGAATCTGTGTCCAGACCCCGAGGTTCCCATCCCTCCAAGTCTCTCCTTTGACCCGGTGAAGGGGGTGCTTTAGTCTAGTCACCCACTGGGGTCGACAAATGACCCCTCTGGTGGTGTGCTGGGGCCAAGTCATGCTGGAAGCCATCACTGCATCGCTGTGTCTGCCTAGAAATCCTTTAGAAAATAAATTTTTATCACTAGCTATTTTCATGCTGATATTTTCTACTTTTCTGCATCTGATCCAAATGGAGATGACTGGCAACAAAGAGCCTGGGGAGGGCACTGGTGGGTATTTCTCAGCAGAAATAGCAGGCAGGGGCAGAGGTGTTTCTCTCTGATGTCAGCAGACCCCCAAGGACTGCAGTGTGTGGAGCATGCACCTGCCAGGTTCCTGTCATGCACTCCCAAGGCACAGCCTGCATATTTCCTGACCCTGTCGATGCGATTCATTTCTCTTTCAAGGGGGTGCATTGGGGTGAGCACACACTCCTGGAATTTCTATAAATAATCATGGATTTCAAAAATCAAATTCATGCAATAGGACAGACATGAACGAACTAGCTCATTTGTGGGCTTGTGACCCTTAAGGTACACAATTCTTTCTGAAGCATTCGATTTTCAAACTGCGTGTTCACCTCTGACTGGCAAGAAGCAGAGTTCTCTGATCCTCTGGGAGCCCCGTGGGCCAGGGCAGGGGAGGACGAGGCGGGTTCAAGGGATACCTGTCTCTGAGAAATGCTAATTGAAAGGAACCAAGTGAGAATCTACAGGTGACCTTCTTTGCAATGGCCAGCAGCCACCTTGTCAGGGAATCTCAGATCTGACTCCCACCAGCGACAGCAGCTTCCCTGAGAGGACTTGGGAACTGCACTGAAAGAAACCTCTGTTCCCCACGACTCCCATCGCCACCGAAGTCTGAGGATCTTTGCTCCACACAGGAAAGGGGGCTCGAGGTTGGCAGAGAGAGGGCTCTCTGTAATTTTCGGACTCAAATATCCTATTGCACGGCTCTGGTTTCTTTTTTCTTTTCTGAAAACACACAAAGCAGCCCTGTAGAATTAGTGGAGGCAAAAGCTAACAGATTAAACAAAATCAAGGCGTTTCACACTGGAGGCTGGGCAATGGGACTCGTATTCAACATGTTGCAGGTTTGTGACCCCAGTCCTATTTTTTCTAAAGTAGGGGTACATTGTGGAGTAGAATTCAAAAGGCCATGTGAAAGCTTCACTGGGATCAGGGCGTTGAAAAGACTCTGTAAGCACCGTGGAGGTGTGAGGGGTGAGAACGGCCTGGTTCCCACTGCCTGGAGGCAGTGGAGGCGGGGCTCGGCCTTCACACCAGAGCGCCCTCTCCCAGGGGAAGGCAGCGTCACACTTCAGGATGAATTTGTTTATGGCCGTTTCCTTTTTTTAGCAAAACATTTATTGGCACACTTTAATTATCCATAATGCTACACTCACCATAGGCAATTTGTACCTGTTCATGATATACATTACTTTCCTTGCAAACACAAGGTCTGGAGTTCGATCCCTGGTACCAAAAAAGATATATGTTACTTTCCCCCATGTCCCGGTCCCTTATATACAAAAGCATTGTTTCCATTTTTTCCCTTTTCTCTTTTTTTTCTTGTCCCTTTTTTCCTTTTAAGTAGGTGGGTGGGGTTAGATTTGGGGTCACAGGGGTCCCCACATGGCAGCAGGAAGGGCCCGAGCGAGTCCCGTGAGGGAAGAGGGTGCTGACTGTAACTGTGGCTGAGCTCTGACCTGCTCCACGCAAGCCCTGCTCTGACTTGTGGGGAGTTTACTAGACAACTGCATCCCTTCTGGTCAGTGATCCATGTGAACATCAAGCACTGCAGAGGAGCCAGATTTAATCCCCAGTTAGACGTCTTCTGGAATGCCAGATGCTAATGACAGAGCCCACGGCTGCGCCCCTG